>NC_084793.1:230763677-231080268 GCF_963169125.1 Humulus lupulus | reverse complement strand
TATTGATGTCCTTTCCATGGTGGAAAATGAAGATGACTTCTTCAACTATCCTTGGGGGAGATTATCGTACGAGAAGACATTATTCGGCTTGGCAAAAGATATGGAAAGGCTAAGGAATAAATACTTGAAGAATGTTGAGCAAAAGAGAAAAAGACCAGCACCTCAGTACACAATTTATGGTTATGCCATTGCTCTGCAATATTGGGCCTATGAAATTTTCACAAAGTTCTCTGCATTTGCTGATCAACAACCCCTGGCCTTTCCAAGAATGCTTAGCTGGTCAGCGCATAAAATGCTAAAAGAGAAAGATATTGAAGGTGTATTTAAGAAAAAAAGTGTAAGTCGTTAAGATTTTATTTGAGTTTGTGATTTATAAGTAATGTTTATACTTTATTAATTTATTATTTTGTTGCAGAATCTTGTGAAGGCCACGCTCAATCCAAGACCCGAAGAGAAAGAATTTCATGACTCTATTATTCAAGGACCAGATGAACTACTCATGGGACGTGTTATTAGCTTTGTAGACGATGATGTGGAATTGGAGTTTGAAAGGGAAGAACGTGAGGAATCTCCCACAAAGCCCGATGTAGCAGATGGGCATCGTCACGAGCAAGACAAGAAAGAGATACCAACTCCAATTAACACCCACCATGAAAAGTTGTTAGCTGATATTGACACTTTGAAAAGTAACCAACAAAGAATGGAGGAGAAGTTGGATTATCTAATTGAATTAGTGCTCTCGCAACGTAAAGGTAGTGATTCTGAGGATTCATTATCAGATGAGCATCTTGCTTCACCACACCGTACATTTATTATGGAGCACGTTGTTGGAGAAGATAGCCCTAGCTGTAAGGTGGTATCTCCTGGAGATATGGCTGGGGTGGAATTCAAGAGAAGGAGGGTTCCAACGAAAAGAATTTTTGGTTCCGAGTTTACTGATCCAACTAAGAAGAAAAAGAAAGCAAAGACAATTGTAACTGATCCTTGTGAAATTAATCCCCTACAGCCATATGACGAAAAGCAAATGAGACGTTTTAAGAAATGGGTAATTGGTTTAAAAAAGAATGATAAGCCTATTTCTCTCTTGGCTGGTTCGTGCACTGCGAAATGGTTTATTCAGCTACTTACACCACGTACATGGCTGGACGGACTGGTAAGACTACTGAAATAATTTTTTTTTAAAAAATATATATAATTTGAATGTATATATACTTATAATATTTTGCATGCAGCACATTGATGCAGCTTTAGGGTTGATGAAAGAACGAGTGTACACTTACAAGAAGACTTACTCCGAAAGATTCACCATCGTGGATTCTATGTTCCAACAGTTCTTCTAACCACATTGGGAACAATTCAACAAGAAGAAAATCAAATCAAGCTACATTTGGCCACAAGAAGTGCTTGATTACTTGGTAGGTGATGATAACAATTTCAAAAGGAGTTGGAAAGACATTGACGAAGTGTTTACCCCAATTAATTTTTCTGGGACACATTGGGTGTTGTTAGAGATATCATTGACAAGCTGTCTTATAAAAGCTTATGACTCTGATATCACTGTGGTCTCCAACAAGGAGTTTGAGAATAAAATGAGCAGATGGGGAAAAATGCTACCATTTCTAATTCAATCCAGTGGGCTGTTAAGCCATAGGAAAGATGTCCAACTACAAGCACAGAAAGTGAGTTTTGAGTTCACAAGACTTGGCACAGAAAAAGTGCCACAGACCAAAACTAGGTATAACTCTGTTAACCATATTTATATTAAAAGACTTTGGTCTTCCAATAATCAATATGGTCTTCCAATAATTAAAAAACTTTATTTCCTTTGCAGTGGCGATTGTGGGGTATATGTCATCAAACATCTGGAGTACTTGCTAGCCAAAAAACCGCTATCCGAAGTGAATGACGACAACATGGATTTCTTTAGAAAAAAGACTTGTGTAGATTTGTTTTACCATAACTTACAACCATAGTTGTCTTTTATTTAAATATATGTATCTTACTTTTGAATGTATGAAGAAACTATGTCAACTTCATCTCATTAAATGGTATTGAATGACTTCGTTTATTTCATCTTAATAGTGGAATGGATAAATCTTTGTCATTTTTATCTTATTAAGTTATGTGTGAATTGGGTGTGAATTAAGTGTGAATCAGGATTGAAATATGTGTGAACCGGGATTGAACTATGTGTGAACTATGTGTGAACTAGGTGTGAACCAGGTGTGAATTATGTGTGAACCGCGTGTGAAATATGTGTGAATAATGTGTGAACTATGTGTGAATTAGGTGTGAATTATGTGTGAATATGAATTAGGTGTGTCCGAAACAACAAACTTTAACACAAAAAGTCGTATTACTGAACCAATCTAAAAATTCAAATTCCGCAACTGAAGAGTACAAAGTAAAACAATAAAAGTACAAACTAAGCATGTCTAGACGGCGGGGGACAAACAGTGGTGCACGTCACTCGATTGTGGCCCAGGACACCACATCTACTACATCTATGTTGTTTTCTATTCTTCTCACCCTTTGATAAACGTCGTTTCTTCTTTGGACGACCAGCCTTCTGCTTCACTAAAGGAGGAGCTATCATCATACTTCCTATGTCATTTGGTATCACCCAAGATTCTTCATTACCCAGCGTATATACAGATCCACCATAGGATGACAACCACGCTTCAACTGTGTAGAATCTGGAGCATAAACTATATGGACTAATGCCACGATCTCGAGCACCAGCTAGAGCGTGTTCACAAGGAAGACCTGTCAAATCAAATCTTCTACAACTACATGTTTTCCTCCTCAGGTCGACATCTCCATCAAGATCACCATCCAATACTGTTATTTCATACTGACTAGACGGAAAAGAGAACGAGGTAGTGGACTTGTCTGCTAACTTTCGCAAATCAGCTTCCACTTCTGTGGCAAGAGGACTTGTAGCCGCTGATGCTGCAGTTCGACGCTCGAAAAACCATTTTTGTAAAGTGTGCCTCATAAATTCCATGAGACAAGTAATTGGCCACCCACGTGCCTCAGCAATGACATTGTTCCAGCTTTCGGCAATACCTGTAGTCATTAAATTATATCGATGACCAGGAAAGAAAGAACGAGCCCACTTTTCAAAACCCACTTGATTCTCTAAGTATTGAGCAATTGCAAGATCTTTGAATTTAATCTTCTCAAAATGGCGTAAAAACTCTCGCTTTCTATAAGCTTTCACTGCAAGGAAGAATTCTTCATGGCAATGGTCAGTTTTGAACTTCGCACGGATATTCATGCTAACATGATGTATACAAGCACCGTGGTGTGCCTCAGGAAAAATTTTAGTCAACGCACCTGCTATACTAGTATGTCTATCAGACACGAATACTAGATTCTCCACTTCACCAATCGCTTCCTTCAACCTCAGTAGAAAATACAACCATGAGTCATTATTCTCTGAGTCAACTACTGAAAATGCAATTGGATATATTTGCTTGTTAGCATCTTGTCCCATGGCACATAACAAAGTACCTCCACACCGAGTAGTCAAGAAGGTTCCATCTACACATATAACTGGGCGAATATATGTTTTAAACCCCATTATAGAAACACCTAAGGCCATGAAGCAATATTTGAACCTACCTTCATTGTCCATCTGCAAATGAGTAACAGTTCCAGGATTTTTTTGCTCCATCATGTATAGAAATGAGGGAAGTTTCTGAAATGATGATTCTGGTGTACCCTCTTATGTAAGCCAATGCATGCTCTCGACACCTCCAAGCTTTAGCATAGCTCATATGAACTCCATATGATAAACTCATATCTTTTACAATTGACCTTGGTTTGTAATTAACATCATCACCCTCAAATTTTCTCCTTATGACATGTCCAATAAGCCATGGGGATGCCTGACGGTGATCTTTATGTCGAACATCCAATGAGCATGTGTGTTCACCGAAAAATTTACGAACCTCGAACATATTGGAATTAACCAATTTTGTAGCCCTCAACCTCCATTTGCATTTATCATCAACACATACTGTACACCATATATTTTTCACAGACTTCTTTACTTTAAACTCAAAGTTTTTCTTTAATGCATAAAGATGGAGTTTCATCTTCAACTCTTGCTTGTTCTCAAATATTTGACCCTCTTTTATTTCCCACGAATTGATACTCGAAGAAGATGTCAGTAATTGAGCTGTTGAGGCTGAAGTAGAGCCTTTTTCCCCTTGATTCAACAAAAGTGGAGTACTCCATAGATTATCTTCGCCAACCTGTCTTACTTTACGATCTCTATTATTTGAGGAATCATGGCTCTTCAATACTTCATTGGAGGTTGACTGTTGTAAATTATGCTTCACAAGTACATCATTGCAGGTAGACCTATCAATATTTTCATTATCATCTGAGCTTAATGCATCATTATTATCATCATCACAACTGTCTTCATTGCCATCTGCATCATTATTATCACCATCACAACTCTCTTCATTGCCATCTGCATCATTATTATCATCATCACAACTGTCTTCATTGCCATCAATGCAAAAATCATCATTCACTTTGGTTTCAACTGGAGGAATAGTATACAACTCACGTGTTTTAGTAACCAAAGGATCATTACTTCTCTTCTCTGTAGTAGACACACATAGGGGTGTCCGATGATTGATAGATGTTCCTATCTCATCAAGAAAAAAAGCAACATCTTCATCATTACTAATTAAAGATGGAGGGATACCTTTACTTCCAAAATGATAGATTACATTTAAGTCAAGATCAATACGAGAATTGTCAGCTCCGATTAAAGTATACAATTGATCAACAAGACTATTGTAAGTGATAGTCTTTGGCACCTTCATACCCTTGCTTTGTTTAGCACTAAATGACCAACCTTCGTTCAAAACTTGTTCCCACGATCCATTATATAACACCACAATATTTATATGTGTTTGACCTGCATAACATATGACAAAAGGTTCGAAATCCAAAGGTTATTAGGTAAAACTAGCCAAAAGAAATAAGAAATAAATGTGTGAAGCAAGCATGTGTTAAGCATGTGTGAACCAAGTGTGAAACGTGTGTGAACAATGTGTGAACTGTGTGTGAACCCAGTGTGAATTATGTGTGAACCAAGTGTGAATCATGTGTGAACCAAATGTGAATCATGTGTTAAGTACTCGTGAACCAAGTCTGAACCAAGTATGAATCATGTGTGAACAAAGTGTGAATAATGTGTGAACAAAGTGTGAACGCAGTAACCAAAATTGCGAAAATGTGAACCAAGTGTGAACAAAGTGTGAATAATGTGTGAACAAAGTGTGAACACAGTGACTTAAATCGCGAAAATCATTCGAAAATTCGTCATCTCAACATAAAATTATCTCTTTTCACAGATTTTTTAGTGTATAGTAGTTCCAAAATTCTATTTAAACTATTACACAAGACACCCATAACCTATAAATAAAAAAAATACTTACTCATTATCAAATCAAATGTTCAAACTTCTTCAAGTTTTGAGAATCTTCAATCTTCTTCAACTTGGGTGAGAAGAAAAAAAAATTATGATAGATTACATCATTTTCCAAAGCTTCGTGAGAAGAAAATTTGTGATGATTCTCTTTGATGATGATTTGAGAGAGAGGGAGAAGGAAGAGTGTTTATTCTCTTTATGAGAGAGAAGGAAAAGAGAGAAGGGGCTGAAGACGAAATGGGAAGGGAAAAAATGGGAGGAAGAAGTCTAATGTTAATAAGGGTAAGCTAGTCTTTTCACATGGGTATAAGGTTAAAAATATGAGAAATATTAATGTGGGGTTAGAGTTAGTATTACCCTATAAAATAGGGTCAGTTCATGGAGTTCCCCTTCCCTAAAAAGGAGACCTTTACTTATTGTATTTGGTATTAGTTTATTTAATTTAAGTTGAGATTTCTACGTGTGAGTCATTGCTGACTGAGAAAAGAGACAAACATAATCTTAATAAAAGAGAAAGCCACGTCAGAAACAGCATCAAAACACTAATAAGTGCCCCACTAGTACCCCCTCAACCTCAATGGTGCTGAAATTACATAAATACTCCTCCTTTCTGGCTCCACTCGAATCACAATCGCAATCTCCAGACTCAACTGAATCTGAACACCACAGCCATGACGTTACAGACCCAGCTTTTGAAGAAAGCCCTTGGAGAAGCTCACCCCAGCAGGCTTGCCCACTATCTTCAAAAGCTTTCTTTCTCTGCGCTTTCTTCTTCATCTGCTGCTTCTTCTTCTTCTTCTTCTGAAGCTCCCCTGGTCTTGCCGCCCTTCGACTACCAGCCAAAGTCATACAATGGCCCTCGGGCTGAGCAAGTTTGGGAGAAGAGGAAAAAGTTTCTGGGTCCTTCTCTTTTCCACTTTTATCAGAAGCCTGTATGTTTTTCAACTTTTCTTTTTTATATCTTCCCCTTGTTCATGTACATATACACACAAAACATATTATGTATATGCATGTTTTTATAACAATGGTGTTTTTGTTTCTGTTATATTCTTTTCTCCAAAATAAAAAAAACTTCCTTTCAGTCCATATGGGAAAATGAGTTAATCAGCAAAATCATGCAAAGGAGTCCTCTCACCATATATATATATATATATATATATATATATTACATTTGATATTTTAATTTCCTGTTGTATTGGTATTTACCTGTGATATAAGCAATATCCAGTATAATGACTATAAATTAAATATTTTGGTGTGATTGGAACATAGACAAATTTGAAGTATCAAATTCTTGTGAAGTGTTTATTGTGTTTGTGTTTGACGGAAATTCAATTTTTTCTCGATTACGTTTAGGTTATTTCGTGCTATAGGAATCATTGTTATCTGTAGGACTTGATTAATATGAATATGATTAAGTTCAATGGAAAGATAATTTATGTTTGATATTTTGGGTGGATAAATCCAAGCTTATTATGTAGGACTTTAATCTTAGGTCACTATTCTTGGATCACCATAGACTATTTGATCTCCTATGATGTATTTTAAACCGTTAATCATTTATAAATTGTGTATTTACAGCTCAATATTGTTGAGGGGAGGATGCAATATTTGTTTGATGAGAATGGAAAGCGGTATCTTGATGCATTTGCTGGAATAGTTACAGTATCATGTGGACATTGTCATCCTGATATTGTAAATGCTGTCATTGAACAAAGCAAGCTTCTTCAGCATGCCACAACCATATACTTGCATCATGCAATAGCTGATTTTGCTGAGGCATTAGCATCAAAAATGCCTGGAAACCTAAAGGTTCTGTTTTCCTCTTTTTTACATTTCCAAATCTACATCTTAGCACAATATTTAAAATTAAGCAGGATTCTACTTTAGAATGAAGAATGTGACATTTGCCCTTTTTTTAACTCACTAAATTAGGGTCATATATTAAGCCTTGCTTTGAAATGGCAAGTTACATTTACTTGTTGAAGAGTTCTATTGTTAAGGAATTGTGGATTTAGTTTTAGATATGAATATCACATTTCATGCTGTGTGCTCTAGTGAAGGTGCTGCCTTCAAGAATTAGATAGTATCAAGAAAATGGCCTCCCTATACACTTATGTCATGTTTTCATTGTCTTTAGTCCCATTTGGCTAAGCTTTTTTAAGTTATCTTTTTAGACTTTAGAATCAAAAAAGTATTTTTGGAAGTGTTTGGATAAAAAGTAAAAAGTCTTTTTTTAAATCAAAAAGATTTTTTTCGAAGAAACTAGGGTACCAACAAGAGACATTTTGAAAAATTATTTTTTAAATTAGATAAATGTCATAATTCATAATATCATCTCAAAAGATCTTATATATATATATATAGATTATCCAAAACCTTAAAAAAAAAAATTCATTAAAAAAAAACTTTATATATATTTATCCAAATAGGAAAAATAAGCAAAAACTTTTACTTAGTTTTTGCTTCTAGATATAAACAAAAGTAAATTTTTACTTATGTTCTGCTTCTAGATATAAGCAAAAGTAGAAGTTTCCCAAACAGGACCTTTATGTTGTCCAATAATCTAAATGAGGCACGTACTTATTCTTTTACCATTTGTATCAGAATTTATTTGCAAACTCAGTTTTTGAGACCCTTCTAAATGCAGGTGGTGTATTTTGTGAATTCTGGGTCAGAGGCAAATGAATTAGCAATGCTGATGGCTCGTCTCTACTCTGGCAATCTTGGGATGATTTCATTAAGAAATGCATATCATGGGGGGAGTTCTAGTACAATTGGATTGACAGCTCTGAAAACATGGAAGTACCCGATTCCAGAGGTCTGAATGCCCTACCATAGCTTTAGACATCTAGCTATAATTATAAATATATATTCCTGAATATATTCCACTATCATATAGTTTTAATTAGAGTTTTTAACATCAACTTTTTGCAGTTAGGAAATCTGGTCCCTGAGATTTCATTTGTGCAAATGAATTCCTTGTGTTTTAAAAATAATATAATTAAGTCCTTATATATAGGTTTTTAACTAAATGATTAGTTTATAAAGGTAAAAAATTGGTATTTTCCTATTTATAATATATTCCAAAAATTTATTAGAAATCACATTGCATGGAGAAATCCAAAAAAAATCATTGAAAAATTGAGCAATTTGTCAAAAATTAACGATCATTAATCAATTGTACTTAATTGCCATTGTTTATAAAACTCAAAGGCAAGTGCAAAAAAAATTATCATATAGATTACCAGACAGCAAAAAATTGAATATTTGTTGAATATATTCTTACCACTTTCTCCAACAACACTTGACTAGAAGGTTTAGACGATTGGAGAATGTACAGTATATAGAAGGAAGGGTAAGGTAGGGTAAGAAACTTGAAGTCCTATCTTTAAACTAATTAGTGATGATGAGTGGAGTAACCTATGCTCTTATAAATGATATAATATTCCCATATACTTTTCATGCCGATACTCTAGCATCCCCTTAAGATGGTGGTTATTCACTTTCCATGTGGGATACTCTAACATTTCTCAATATTGTGGCTATTTATGTTCATCAATCTTGAATGGCACGATGACAAGTGGTTTTTTTTTGCTCACTATTGCATATCTCAAGTGGCACTATTACATATCTCAAGTGGCTCTTTTGGCTCAATGTTTGGACTGGTTGGATTGAATACTCGCTAGAGTTTTCTTGGCTCTGATGCTATGTTAGAATAGATAGTAGAATGGAAGTTGGAAAATTTTAACGGTAGGAGAATAAATAGTATAGATAGTAGAAGGAAGGGTACGATAAAAACATAGGTTTCCATCTCAAAACATGATGAGTGAAGTAACTTATACAGTAACTTATACTCTTATAAATGGTATCCACACACTCTCCATGTAGAATACTCTAACCAAGACTTATGTAATAAAATCTGGAATATATATTTATACATTTCCTTGATTTATAAAAAATTATAAGAAAATTGATTTTTTAGTTGCTAGTGAACTTGTGTAGTATCTGTGAGTGAGCATGGTCTCTGATCTGGCTTATGTGTTATTTAACCTTTTTCCAGATGCCCATCAAATTGATGATTATCATTGTTTACTATTTTTCTCTCCAAAGATTCTGATGGTGGTAAAATAGTCTCAGGACATTTGTAGAGTATAATTGCTTTTGTAAATTTGTAAATAATAATAATAGTATCTACCTGTGACATAGGTATACATGAACATGAAGTTATACTGCAATAATTTCCCCTCTTTCTGTTCTCGATTTCTGTCTTATCTGTCTATGTAGGCATAGTAGGACATAGTAAAATCACTCATGCGAACTAGACTAGCCTGCTTTATCTGCACAAAACTACTTTGACAATGTGCAGGGTGAAATTCATCATGTTGTAAATCCAGATCCATATCGAGGAGTTTTTGGTTCTGATGCCAAACTTTATGCAAAAGATGTTCAAGATCACTTAGATTATGGTAGTTCAGGAAATGTTGCTGGATTTATAGCTGAAACAATTCAGGTTGGTATTGAAGTTCACTGTACTTACAGTTGATCCATGTATGCGTTTAGTCACCAGTATTTCTGAATTATCTTATCTTCACTCTCTTATGACTATAGGGAGTTGGAGGTGCAGTTGAACTGGTCCCTGGATATTTGAAATTAGTGTATGACATAGTGCGGAAGGCAGGTGGTGTCTGCATTGCTGATGAAGTACAAACTGGGTTTGGTCGTACAGGAAGCAATTATTGGGGTTTTGAGACCCAGGGTGTCATTCCTGATATAGTTACCATGGCAAAGGTATTTAAAATTATCCACTGGTGTATTATTTTGGTTTGACTATGCTTTGGCGTGTGAACCATATGATTTTTTTGTCACATCAGTTTATAATCAAAGGTCATCGTCTCACATTACAGCTTTTACTAAAGAAATGCCTTACGATGTTAGCAAAGCATTTTAAATTTCATATAGTTTTTGTGTGGCAATTCCATTCCATCTCCATTTATTATTATTATTATTATTATTATTTTTTCTGAAGGGGATAGGAAATGGTTTACCTTTGGGAGCTGTGGTGACAACACCAGAGATAGCAAGCGTACTAGCACAGAAAATTCAGTTCAACACATTTGGTGGAAACCCAGTTTGTTCTGCTGGAGGTCTGGCAGTGCTTAGAGTTCTTGATAAGGAGAAGCGGCAAGCTCATTGTAGTGATGTTGGTTCTCACTTGCTTGGGCGTTTGAGAGCTCTACAGCAAAGACATGAAAGTAACCATTCTTGAACCCTTATTATTTTTTTTTACCAAACAGAGACCACTCTTAAGCTTACTATTCTAAACGGTTTCTTAATCTGTACAGATTATATAGTTTAGGGTTTTTTTTTTTTTAATTTTTGGTTCATTTTCTGCACATCTAATTTTCCCTTATTTATTTTTCAAATCAGCTAACTTGTATCAGTACAGGTAAAGCGTGCATTTTAGTATTGTTGCAATTAGAGATGGTTCTCCATGTTGTTTGAGTTAAGCATTTTCCAAAACAAGAACATAAATATACAAATAAGACCAAATAAGATTGTCTCCGATCAGATAATCATCTATGGAGGAAAAATGAGAAATATTTTTATCTATTCGTATTATGTTTGGATTTTAGCTCACGAGGAGTTCATTCATTGACTTGAACTTGCAGCCATATGCTTATTATATGTTTGTGTTTTCTTTTGTCAGTCATTGGAGATGTAAGAGGCAGGGGCTTAATGGTGGGGGTAGAACTTGTAACTGACAGAGCAGAGAAGACGCCTGCCAAGGACGAAACTCTTGTTGTGTTCGAGAAAATGAGAGGTATGAATTTGAATTATTCCATGTACACATGTGAATTGAAAACCTATAGGTAATCTTTCCAACTATTTTGCTGACATCCTAATTTGGTTCCTAATTAAAGAGCATGGAGTTCTTCTTGGAAAAGGTGGACTACATGGGAATGTTTTCAGAATCAAGCCACCCATGTGTTTTACCAAAGATGATGCAGGTATTGTTCTCACCTCTAACACAGTATAACACTTCATTGGAACTGGAAATGATTCATTCAGATTACCCGAGAGAACAGCTTAAGTGATTTCAGAAGGTTTTTGTCTAATTGTATTGAGATCATCTAGTCGTTGTGGGAATGACTTTAACTGAGAAACAAAATCGTATAGGATATGGAAGTAGTTGTCCATAATTAATGAGCTTTATATATTTTATTGGGTGGTGGAGTATGAACTTACAGTTTACTTGATTATTGTTGCAGATTTTCTTGTGGATGCTTTGGACTTTTCAATGTCAAAGCTGTAATATCTACTCACTATTGACTTTTGCGAAGATTATCTGCTTTGTAAAGTCATTAACTCAAGCCCTGTAAAGGCTAAGAGTTTGATGAATCGCAAAATTTGAGCTTGTAAAATGTTTTAAGCTCAATAATGTTAAGCTAATTATTAATAGCTTGTAAGGCTAGTTTAGTCATTCTCTTTGTAAGGGTTATTTTAGTCTTTTTCATGTTATGACTTTAGTATAAATAGTATATTTTTCTATCATTGTATCAATCCTAATTTGCAATAAAGAGCAGTCACTTTCTTCTCTTCAATCCCTGTCTTATTTCTTTTTGTTGAATATTTCACATGGTATCAAGAGTTTGGTTTCATCTATTCCATCAAATTGGTATTTTTTTCTTTTAACTTGCTTCTTTTTACTATTTTAGGGTTTCATCAATTTTGAATCTTTGGGGTTTTTGTTTGATTTGGCACTTGGAAATTTTCTTGGCAATTTGGGTTCTTTGTTTGCTTTGGTATTTGAAAATTTGCTTGATTATGCAATTTTAGGGTTTCACCAAATTGGGGTTTTTGGTTTATTTGGCACTTGGAAATTTGCTTGTTATTTTTTTGCAATGGCTGATAATAGAGATGATTATCTTTAATCCATAGTGTGAGGTTAGATAGGAGAAACTATTCGTATTAGACTTATGTGATGAAAAAATTTCTCAAAGGCAAAAGGATGTGGGGTTATGTTTCTGGAGTTGTGAATAAACCCACAAGTGACAAGATTGATTATGCAACTCTATTAGAAAATTGGGAAATAATTCAAAAACTATCACTTGGATAAACAATTTTGTTGAACATTCAATAGGTACCCAATTAGTCAAGTATGAAACAACGATGGAAGCTTGAGACCATCTTGCAAGACTGTATACTCAGTCTAATTTTGCAAAGCAATATCAATTGAAATCATATATTAGAGCTCTTGAACAGAAAGATATGAGTATTCAAGAGTTCTTTTTTGTTATGACAAATCTTTGGGATCAGTTGACACTTATCGAATCTACAGAGCTACGAGCTTTTGCACCTTATATTGCTCGTAGGGAGGAACAACAATTGATTCAATTTTTAATGGCACTTCGTGGTGACTTTGAGGGACTTCGTGGCTCTATTTTGCATCGTACTCCACTTCCTTCAGTTGATTCAGTAGTCAGTGAGTTGTTGGCAGATGAAATTCGTCTCAAGTCTCAAGTAGGAAAAGGCATCCTCCCAACATCCAGTCCTTCTGTTTCGGCAGTTCCTCCTAGATCTTCAAGAGAATAAACCTCACACAAAAGTTGGGCTTGATGAATACAATTTTTGCAAACAAAAGGGTCACTGGAAGATTCAGTGTACTAAGCTACTAAACTGTGCACCTCAGCAACAAAGACATTCGTTCAGATCTCCTCATCATGGTAACCAACATCAATTCAGTTATCAGTCTCCTCATTAAGGTAATCAACCACATCTGGCAACCAATCACAATCTAGACCATACTGTCCACCACAATTTAATATAGCTAATACTGTACCTTCATCTGACTCGTATGATTTTGGATCCTCATCCTCCAACTCTGCACTTGCTGCTCTCTTAGAACAGTTTCAGAAGTTTTTTACCATGCAGTCGCATGCCATGTCTGCCTGCTCTTCGATAGGTCAGCCCCCTACTAGCACTTCAGGTATGACCTCCTCTACATGGATTTTAGATTCTGGAGTTTCGCACCATATGTCTCCGCATTCAAATATTTTGTTTCTTTGTGTCCTACATCATCTATTCCTGTCATGACTGCTGATGGTACTCCCATGCCATTATCAGGTGTTGGTTCTGTTGTCAGTTCTCATTTATCACTTCCTAATGTTTATCATATTCCTAAACTTTCATTAAATCTTGTATCTGTTGGTCAATTGTGTGATTCTGGCTATTCAATGTCTTTTTCTTCTACTTCTTGTCATGTCCAGGATCCACAATCTTAGAAGCTGATTGGGACAGGCCGTAGGCGGGGAAGTTTATATGTTTTGGATGAGTTGAGGTTACCAGTATTTGCAACTCCTAGTGCTGATCTGTCTTATTTTCGTTTGTCTCCTTCATCGTCTAATTTTTATTTGTGGCACTCTCGCCCTGGTCATGTTTCATCTTCCCGTTTAAGATTCTTAGCTTCCACGGGAACCTTAGGGAATTCACAAATTCATGATATTGTTTATTGTAGTGGTTGTAAACTTACAAATTTTTCTGCTTTACCATTCAATAAAAGTATTTCTTCTTCTATTGCACCTTTTGACTTGGTTCATTCTGATGTGTGGGGACCCTCTCCTATTGCTACGAAAGGAGGGTCTCGATATTATATTTCATTTTTTGATGATCACACTCATTTTCGTTGGGTTTTTCTTATGAAACATCGTTCTAATTACTTTGATATTTACAATCGTTTTCGAGCTTATGTAAAATCTCAACATGTTGTTGTTATTAAATATTTTAGATGTGATCAGGGTAGTGAATATACTTCAAATAAATTATGTGATTTGCTTGCTTTAGATGGAACTGTGTATCAAACTTCTTGTACAGATACCCCGAACAAAATGGTGTTGCTGAAAGAAAACATAGACACATTGTTGAAACTGCCCGTTCTCTTTTGTTGTCATCTTCTGTTCCAAATCAGTTTTGGGGAGAGGCAGTTCTTACTGCAATAAACCTAATTAATAAGATTCCGTCTTCTATCACTTCCGGTTTGTCTCCTTTAGAAAAACTATATGGACATATTCCTGACTATTCTTCCTTGAGAGTCTTTGGTTCTACATGCTTTGTCCTTCGTCTTGGTGTAGAGCGTATAAAACTATCGTCACGCTCTGCACTTTGTGTGTTTCTTGGTTATGGTGAAGATAAAAAATACTATTGTTGTTTTGATCAAACTTCTCAAAAATTATATGTATCTTGTCATGTTGTTTTTCTTGAGCATATGCCTTTCTTTTCTATTTCTGGAACTACTCATAACTTGACCAAATCAGATCTTATTCACATTGATCTTTTCTCTGAGCATACAAGTTCCTCTTCTCATCAAGTTCCTCAAATTGTAGAGTCTGGATCTTCTATTGCTCTTATATTCTCTTTTTCCACTTCATTACTCTTGCAGGTCTCGAGCTATTGATACTGATACTTTGCAGCCTGACATTTCTAATGCACCTCCGCTTACAGATGTTCAAGATGCTCCTAAAATTGTGGATCCTCCTAGTTATCCTCATCGTACTCGCAAGTCTACTAAACTACCCAATTTTGTTTATTCGTCTTATTCTACTTCCTTCGCGTAACATCCCGGTTTTCCTAATATGGCTTAGTGCCTGGATTAGGGGGCCGGGAGGCAATAAATAATTGACTTATTATGTGAATTATTATGTGGATTATATTATAATATAATCATGCTTGTATTTTAAAGATATTGAATATGTGTATGTGGGTCGTTTCTTATAAGAAAGGCATATTAGTAATTTGACTCGCTTGGGGTATAAATGCGAATATGTGTTTGTGTGATTGAGACCACATTATTATGTGGATATATTTGGGTTACTCGACAAGAGGCGGTCCCGATGAGCAAGTTAGCGAAAAAGTCACAACGGGGTCTAAATACCCGGTTTGGGGTGTATTATAGTAATTTAGTACATTACCGGGAATTAGTGGGTAATGGGAAATTATTGGTAATTGTGTGAGAATGTCGGGAGTAGCGGGAATTATAGAATGCAAATTGTGGATAGCGGGATTTATGGCAAATGACAAAATTTCCCTTGTGAATACTTTAGGAATGAGATACGGGCAAGGGGGCAACTTAGTCATTTCCACTATGGTTTAAGGCTTAGGTGGCTGGGATATACTCAGAAAGTTTGAGAAGTTATATGAAAAAGAATTCAGCAGCTCCCTTTCTCTCTTTCACATTCTCTAGGTGCCATAGAAGCTTGAGGAGGTTTTTGGTAAAATTTAAAGAGTGAAGCTTGGGAATTAAGGTGCCAAACTTGGGGAAACTAGAGGTTTAGCTCAAGGGTTTCATCATAGCTGAGGTATGAACTCTGAACTGAAATTTGTTTGGTTAATTATGCTGAATAATTTAGAGTGAGGATGTCTATGCATGCTTGATAATTGAGAGGTTGGGTTTGGTAAGTTTGATGAGCTTTGGTGTGATAATTAGTTGAGTTTTATTAGTGAGAGTGAATATATTTGTTGTAGGACTAGCCCATACTAACATCTTGGGAACTCGGTAGTATAATTGAGTGGGAGTGTTAATCATAGATGTTGACGGTGAGAACTCGTCAACTAAGTTAAGTTGGAAAAATTGTCAAATCAAGATCACTAATTGGAAAGCTGTAAAAAATTGAACAATAATTCAAGAACAATGATAGAACAATAATGGGGAATTCAATCTTTCATTCACACTTAAGCCTTTGCTACAGTAAAATTTCCAACAACCCATCAGGTGGTCTTAGAGTTCATTTTATAGTAGGCTCTAATGGCCTTAGGTACATAGTGGTCCAGGGGACCAAGTGGGACGTACGTACTGTGTCAGGGGAGTGGCTTCAGAGGTCGTGGTTGTACAACCCGTACAGGAGCAGGTGTCAGGAGGGTGTCTCCACTACTTGTCTGTACCCATGTCTGATGCGTGGTGGCAGGCGTAGTGGCGCAGGAGGTAGTGGTGTCGGCTCTGACCTATGGCCGTACGGACCATGATCCTTATCCCAGCAATCTCACTGGCACTGGTACCCGTACTTAGTACTTGGTCGTACAAATACCCCCCATTCGACTCGTACTGGATCTCCTAAGCATAGGGATCTCGAGGTGTAAGGAATGGGACCCTTGGTGTGAGGTGGAGGTCTTGGGTCCTTGGTATGGGATATCCGAAACCTCCTGAGGTCACTCACGAGTCTGAGCGATAGGCATGTGGACCTGGAAGATGTCTAAGGATGGATGGCGAGACGCTCCCCTTGCGACCCCCTTGAGGACGTGGCTCCCTAGCTATTCACAGGGTCGAGTGCGTTGTGGATGTGGCCCTCATGAGGCCAGGGGCGCCGAGACTCGCGAGGCCACTTTGGGAGGCATGGCCTAGGCGTCTCGCGAGGCCACTTGTGCGGCGTGGCCTAGGCGTCTCGCGAGGCCACTTGGGTGGCATGGCCGATACCTCTTGCAAGGCCACTTGAGGGATGTGGCCTAGGCGTCTCGCGAGGCCACTTGTGCGGCGTGGCCTAGGCGTCTCGTGAGGCCACTTGGGTGGCGTGGCCGAGACCTCTTGCGAGGCCACTTGAGGGATGTGGCCTAGGCATCTCGCGAGGCCACTTGTGTGGCGTGGCTTAGGCGTCTCGCGAGGCCACTTGTGTGGCGTGGCCTAGGCGTCTCACGAGGCCACTTGTGTGGCGTGGCCGCGGCCTCTCGCGAGGCCACTTGAGGGGTGTGGCCTAGACATCTCGCGAGGCCACTTTGGGAGGCGTGGCCTAGGCATCTCGCGAGGCCCTTTAGGCAGTATGGGCTGGCGAGGCCAAGCGAGGCCACTTGGCATCGACTCTACGAGAGCCGAACCCAGACATGTGTTGTGATGGTGCGATGGCTTCCCGAGACGACGGTGGCCCAAGGGCCTTGCCTCGGCCTCATGCTTTCTATCGATGAGATTATGAGAATCAACAATAGATATGAACATCTATAGCTTCTGATGAAGAAGTGAAACGATGGTTTCCTTTTAGTTTGGTTCAAGGTGATAAATGATAGAGATCTCATTTCAGTAATTAAATTAGTTTACTGAAATATCATTTACAAGGAACTAAGTGTTTTAAGGATAAAATACAATGAGGGGTAAAACGGTATTTTAGTCCTATCTCATTGTAGACCGTCTATAGAGGATTGAGTGACAATTATGGTTGTAACAATGGATAATTAATAGCGTATCTATATTTGTTATAGAGCGTTCTATGAATTCAAGAGTGCAATTCCGAGTCTATAGTGGAGTCACGAGGAATTAATAAGTTAGTAAATTTATTTGTTAGATTTATGATAACTTATTGGAGCTTGATTTCATAGGCCCATGGTCCCCATTGTACCTTGGATAAAATCATCTAGATAGTCTCAATTAATTGATTTAATTATCAATTAGAATTATCAAAGTTGACCAGGTCAATTTTGGATAGTTTCACAGAGGTGTGTAATTTTGATAAGAAAAGAGAAATTATGGCAGATTTATTAATTAAGATAAATTGGTATCTAAATTAATAAATAAATTTAAATCAAGGTTCAAATTATAAATAATTAATTTGATAAAGGATTTAAATAATTATTTAATTAATTAAATCAATAGAAAATAATACAGGCCTTGATTTTAAGTCCAATGGGCTTATAATCAAATGGGAAATTTCACGGGCCTATAGCCCATGATAATTTCGACCTAGGGCTTCAAAATGGCTGTTATTTTATTGATTTTTTAATTAAATTAAATGGCCTAATTGAGTCTATAAAAGGAGTGCTTAGAGAGAAGATTTTGGAGACGACAGATAAGTCACAAGTCAGATTTTCTGATAGTTTTATATTCTCTCTAAACACAAGTCCTTTTCTAAGCCAATTTGTTATTTTCTCTTCTTTTCTCTATATCTATCTCATGTGTTGAGAATTTCCCACACTAGTCTAGGTGGTTCTAAGGATACATTGGAAGATCGTGAAGAAAATAGAAGATCAGTTCAGTTTCTTGATAATACTCTGCGACAGAAAGGATACAAGAGTTAGAGAAACTGAAGGAAACAAGGTTCAACATGACAGAAATACTAATCATGCAGCAAGAAACTTTTGAATTGAACTGAGGTGTTGTAGAAGCTTGGCCCTCCTCCAATGTACTCAACCTATTGGTCACCCTGGAAATTTATGTCTGAACATATTGAAAAGCTGGAGCTACAAAAGGTGATCCTGAATCTGCAGGAGAAGTAGCACGCACATGTGGCAAATATATTCCTTTAGGCTGCTTAGAAGATTCAAACTTCTCAGAGGGTTTGAAAGTCATTCCAAACTCAAGGGGTTCTTCAGATTCAGTGTCCAAGATCAACTCCTTCTATGAAGATAACACTTTATAGATCAAGTTAGGAAAAAACAAATTTAACTTCCTACGATTTCCCTTGCGCAAGGCCACAATTTGAGTATCAGTCATCTAAAATCATGTCAGCTAGATCAATTTGAGTATCTGTTGTGAGCTTAAACAACAAGAAGGCTAATTCTTGGGATACCACAACCATGTTGGAAGATGGTAACCAATTAGAAAGAGCAAACCTCATTAGTGCAGCATGTTGATATGTGAGATGAGCAATATGGACAGTATCATGAGTGTTCCAAGTAACAGTTTGTCTAATGATTTCAGAAAAAACCACATCTTTCTCAAAAGGCACTTCACTGGACTCTACATCTACAGGAAGACTGAGTGCAGTATCAATATCTTGAATAGTAAAAGAATATCAATGACCTCTAACATAGACTTTCCCAAACATGCAAGATTTTTTCTCAAGAAATTCTCCATTGAGATTAGCATAGAATTCTTTGACCACCCTATCCACATAAGTAGTTAAGCCATTTATAGTATTTATCCAGCCCCTCTCTTGAACAATTTTTAGAACCCCATAAACCCTATGAGCATCAATATCAAAATTTTTCTCAACAATGAATTTTCGAGAAGCATAAAGACTCATGTGTCTTTCATTGTCATTAAAGAAGAAAAAATGAGAATGTGGAGAAAATTCTTCGAGTTGACCAGACTTTCAGGCCTTTTTAGAGATAGGAGCAGAGGGAGGAATTTCCAGAGGTCGTTTGCCTGTAGATTATTGCTTGTCTTGAACAGGGAGCCCTGGAGACACACCTTCAGGTTCTGAAGCTACAGAACAGTCTTTTGAAGGCTCACTTTCATCGGAGACTCTTCTTCCTCAGGTTGGGTTTCTGTATTCAAGCCATCACTAGGATCAGATTCAACTTCTGAGTCACTCTTGTTGCTACCCTCAGATTCATTCGTTGACACAGAAGGTGGATTTGCTTTGAGACGAGCAGCCATGGGAGTTGAGACGAGCAGCCAGATCGATGAGCAGAGAGCTTTTTAGACGCAAAAGAAGGTGGAGAGGATATTTTGTGGGGAGACTTCAGTGCTGGGTTTTGCTCCTCCAGAACCGTCAAACCAAGATGGAGAAACCTCCTTTGAAGATGAAGACTTAGGACTCGAGTGCGCAGACGAGGAGATCTCTTGAGGGCCATCACCACCTAGACCCGGAGTAGTAGAAGAGATTAGAAGGCGGTCTGAGATGGTTTCTCATTTAGGTTAAAGACCTTTTTTCGAGCTTGACCCCTTGTTCTTCCCAAAGGGTTTGCAATAGCAGGAGAGTCGATTGGGGCTTTGACCGAGGGTTTTGCACGAGCAGGACGCTTGGAACCACCAGCAGATTTGGTCTTAGCCATTCCTGAAAAAAAAAAAAAAAACCAGAGAACCCACAAGCACACGAGAATAGAAGGTGAAACTGAGAAGAAGAAACAAGAAAGGAGAGTGATAGATGTGATCGTGGGTTAGAGGTTTAAAAAGAGAAGGAGTGGGTAGTTACCTAAAATAAGAAAAAAATCAAGAAAAGGAAACTAAATATTTGCAATAATGAGACACAAATCAGGTAACTGTCAATCAAGAATTTTCTTTTTTCTTTATTTCCCAAACCCCACACAATCTGATTACCCCAATTAGAACACCTAAAAAGGAAAACAAATATTATAAAAAATAACCAAAAAAAAAATTACCATCCGAAATTTGACACCTCTTTTTTATTTTTATTTTGAAAATTTCGAACCCCTCCACCCCCTCCTTTTTTTATTATTTTTTTAAAAAAAATACAAGATATTTGTCACACTGAAGAGAAAAAAAAATGCTAGTCTATGAAATAAAATTAAACCAAGACAAACAAAGACAATATTTTTAATGAAACTCAAGAAAAAAAAAGGTCACAACATTTTTTTTAATTATTATATAAAACGAACAGACCTTGTTAATTTTACCAATCAATTGAGTCAACTATTCTGCTTGCTTTTATTCATGATGAAATAATCAAACTCATGAGAAAGTACAAATATTATATTAACAAGTTAATTATCTATTGTACTAAAATCATAAAAGTTACACAGGAAAGTAATTTACTCAGTCACAGATAAATATTTTAAGTAGTTCAATCAATATGTAACAACTTTTGAGACTATGCTTTTATTTATTTGAAAATGTGTCAAGCATATGTGTGTGAAAGTGAAAGCAGGGAACATTGCCCAAAATTGTCAAATAGACTTTTTCTGAGAATTGTAACCAATGGAGACACTATCACACTACCTCAATGGTAGCCCCTTTCAATGGTAGCGTGTCCTCTACATAATTGCTAATTACATAGTATCAACTTACTCAGAGATGACTTTCACACATTGAGACAGGTAGCTCTATTCTTCCAATGGAGCTCGAAACACATTTTTTTATTATTAAACAAACAATGGTAGCTTGAACATAACATTGATTGAAGAACTCAAATATTTCTAGGAGTAAATTAATTTTCCTGAACTAAACTTGTATAAAGAAATACACTAGAGAAATTAGCAAGTAACATAATAATATGCATTTCTTTTGAGTTTGACAACATCTTCTCGAACAAGAACAAAACAAGACTTTTTGAACAATACAATCAAGGCAAAAATATCAAGATATACAGAAGACACAAATTTAAATGGAACAAACCCCTAAGGATTTCTTTAGAGAATTAAAACAGACTGAATCAAGAGCTAAACTAAAGATATCTGCAATGTGTTTGCTTGTTTCAACATATTCCAAGACTAGAATTTTATTTTCCACAAGCTCTCTAATAAGGTGATGACGAATATCTATGTGCTTAGTGCTTGAGTGTTGAACATGATTTTTCGAAATATTTATAGCACTAGTGTTGTCACAAAAAATGGTTAAAGTTTTCAAATCAAACCCATAATCTACCATTATTTGTTTTATCCATAACAATTGGGTACAACAACTACTTGCAGCAATATACTTAGCTACTGCAGTTGACAGAGAAATTGAGTTTTGTTTTTTGTTGTGCCATGAAACAAATGATGGGATTTCCTTGATAATGCGCATACACACCAACACTAAAACAAATATCAAGACGACTAGCAATAAGATAAAGCAAACTACCTATCATACTTCTATATAGTGTTGGATCTACCTTTACTCCATGTTCATCTTTGGATAATTTTACTGTTGTACTCATTGGAGTATTGGTATGTTTGGCATTTTCAAGACCAAATTTTTTCACCAATTTTTTTGCATATTTACTTTGTGAAACAAAAGTACCATCCCCAGATTGCTTAACCTAAAGACCCAAAAAAATAGGTGAGTTCACCTACCATACTCATTTCAAAATCATCTTGCATTTGCTGAACAAAAACCTGCACTTCAGAGTTAGAAGTAGAACCAAATACTATATCATCAACATAAATTTGAGCAACAATAACATCAGAATTCATGTTTTTGATAAACAGTGTCTTGTCTACACTACCTCTTCAATAGCCATGTGAAATTAGAAATTGAGTTAAATGCTCATACCAAGCTCATGGAGCTTGTTTTAAACCATATAATGCTTTGTCTAATTTGTAAACATGGTCAGGAAAATGAGGGTCCTCAAACCCTTTAAATTGCTCAACAAAAGCTTCTTCATTCAAAATGCCATTTAAAGAAAGAGACTTAACATCCATTTGGTGCAATTTAAATCCAATAACACAAGCAATAGATAGAAGTAACCTTATGGATTCAAGTCTTGCCACTGGTGCAAATGTTTCATCAAAGTCAATACCTTCAACTTGTGTGTATCCTTGAGCTACCAATCTTTCTTTGTTCCTCACAATGGTGCCAAATTCATCGCTCTTGATTTTGAATATCCATTTTGTTCCAATGAAATTGGCATGGCTCAGTCTAGGAACAAGAGTCCAAACTTCTTTGCGAGAAAACTGATCCAACTCCTCTTGTATTGCATGAATATGATTCATCCGTCAAGGCTTCCTTCACATTTTTAGGCTCAAAAGATGAAGTAAAACACGAAAATTGAACCAAATTTGCATACCTTCTTCGAGTAACCATGCTTTCTTCCATATTTCCAAGAATGAGGTCAGTAGGGTGATTCTTTTTTACTCTGGAAGATGGTTCTCTCTGAACTGGATTTGTGATGATGTTTGGTGTTTGATTTGTTTCATTCCCTGATGTAGAATCTGGAAAATCATCAGTTGTAGCTACAGAATCCGAAGTTGTTGCATCAGATGCAAATTCTAATAGCTCAATCAAATCTTCTGTCAGTGCAAGAGATTTTTCCAGCAAGTCTTCTATGTTGACTTTTGTAGAAAACTCAAAAAAAAAATCCTTGAAATTATCAACAACAACATTAGCATACTCCATTACAGTTTGGGTTCTCATGTTATACACACGATATGCCCTGTTGTTAACAGAATATCCAATAAAAACACCAATGTCATTCTTAGCATCAAACTTTCCAGTGTTTTCACGATCTCTAGAATATAGCAAACACAACCAAACACATGAAAATGACTTACATTGAGTTTCTTACCTTTCCAGAATTCATAAGGTGTCTTAAGAGTACTTAGACGAAGAAACACTGTGTTTATGATATAACAAGCTGTGTTGATAGCTTCAGCCCATAATTGCTTGGAAAGTTTTTTGCTATTTAACATCACATTGGCCATCTCCTGCAAGGTGCGGTTCTTTCCTTCCACAACTCCATTTTTCTGAGGAGTTTTAGGGGCAGAGAATTCATGAGAAATACCTGTAGACTTACAAAACTCATCATAAACAACATTTTCAAATTCTTTCCCATGATCACTCCTAATTCGAACTATTTTGCCAATATTGCAGTCTTTTTCAACTTTTATTTTCAAACAAAGAGATTTGAAAGCATCAAAAGTATCAGATTTTTCTCTTCAAAAATCAACCCATGTGAAACGAGAGAAATCATTAATACAGATAAAAATATATCTCTTACCATTCAAACTTCCAACTTGAATTGGACCCATCAGACCCATGTGGAGTAATTCAAAAACCTTGATGGTATTAACATCAGAAATGCATTTGTGGGTAACTTTCAATTGCTTAACAAGCTGGCAAGGTTCACATTTACTCACAGATTCTTTACCTAATTTAGGCAACCCTCGAAAAATCCCTGCATTTGACAACTTTTTCAAAATTTTGTAGTTTACGTACCCAAGTTTTTCATGCCATAGATTAGTGGTGTTATCTATGGTTGAGTGACATGTAAGAACATGAGTGAGAGTGTAACAATTATCAGTAGATCTAAAACCTTGTAAAATACATTGGTTATCATTGTTGAGAACATAACAATGATCGCTATCAAAATTGACAGTATACCCTTGATCACAGATTTGACTAACACTAAGTAAATTAGCTTTTAGTCCTTCAACTAACATCACATTGTTAAGCTTTGGTAAGCCTTCAAAATTCAACATTCCCATCCCAATAACATTTCCAGCTAATCCATTTCCAAACGTCACTCCACCACATTGCATAGGTTGAATATTGACAAGAAAGTCTTTGTTACCTGTCATGTGTCTAGAACAACCACTGTCAAAATACCACATTTGAGAAGCAGCAGTTTTAAAGCAAGAAAAACCGACAAGACATTTTTCTTTCTTTATCCATATTTGTTTTGGTGAAAAATGTTTATTTTGCTTTTTATTGGTTTTTCCAAAGTAATTGGACCTGAACATATTGTGCAAAATAAATCATTTAGGTCGAATGTGACCTCTTACACCACAAAAATGATAAATGGGAAAAAATTTTCTGGATTGTTCACGAAATCTGTCATCCTTACCTGATCGCTTCTCCTTTGTAGGTACAGAAGATCCACTTGAGTATCAGACACTTGCAATGTTAGATCAGAACATCCAGGACGAATTTTCTCAGATTTAACAAATTTTGTGTCCATTTTAATTTGAGATTTAACAAATCCTAACCCAGCATGACTTCTTTGCCCTGTGTTATGAATTTCTTCAAAAATAGACAAACCTGGATTTAACATATTAACATTTCTTTTCAGATTTTAAAGTTCTGTTGTTAACTAGTTAATTTCAGTCATTTTTTTAACACAATTCAGATTCACAACTTTTGATTTTCATCTCAAGTTCTTTGATGTAGTGAGACAAACATTTATTAATTTTTGTTAATGAACGATTTTCAGCATAAACTTGTACCCACTTACCATACATTACCTTGTAAGATTCAGCCAATGAATCCTCATTGATTTCTGACTCATCAGAATCTGAGACTACACCATCAATATTGCTTTCAGTGATAGTGTTGTTCAAACACACAAGTTTTTCCTGAAAAACACTAGACAAAACAGAGGTTAAAGCAACATTTCCTTCACCTTCTTCATTGCTTTTGGTCTCATCATCACTCCAAGTGACTTTTAACCCTATTTTGTTCTTTTTCAACGTGTTTGTACATTCTGATTGAATATGACCAAAACATTTGCACTCTCTGCATTGGATATCCTTTTTGTTAGTAGAACCAAAAAATTTAGAAAATGTGTTACCTTTAGGGAATTTTGATGGATTCTTTTTGTTGCTAACCTTTTTCATGGATTTTTTGAAATTCCTTGTGAACAAGGCCATTTCTGCATCCTCTTCATTATTAGAAATTTTTTCAGAAGCTTTAAAAGCAATACCTTTATTTTTCTCACCTGAGGATTTCAGCTTATCTTTTTGCTTGATCTGTTGGTTTAGTTCAAACATTCTCAAAGAGCCTATTAGCTCTTCAACCTTCATTTTGCCAAAATCCTTTGCTTCTTCCATTGCTAGAAGCTTTGTGTCAAATCTATCTGGAAGCACACGAACTATTTTTCATACTAACACACATTCTTCAAGTTTCTCACCCAAAGAAAAAAACTCGTTAGCAATGTCAAACAAATTTTCATAAAACTCAGATAAAGTTTCAGATTCTAACATTCTCAATTCATCACATTTAGTTTGTAACATGGTAAAATGTGATCTTTTGACATCAGTAGTTCTTTCAAATTGAGTTTGAAGGATTTGCCATGCCTCATTTGCAAACTCACAAGAAGAGATCAATTTTATAAATCCTTCACCAACTCCATTAAAGATTGCATGCAAAGCCTTATTATTGTAACCAGATAATTTTTCATCTTCAGTAGATCACTCAAGTTCAGACTTTACCTTAGTATTACCTTCTTTGTCTTTATCAGTTGGTAGAGTCCATCCAGATAGTATAGATTTCCAAGCCCTTTCATCTTGTGACTTGATAAACACACTCATTCTAACTTTCCAATAAGGATAGTTAGTATCATTTAGTAGAGGATGTCTAGTTATGAAACTTCCTTCTGCAAAGAAAGACATCTTACACAAAACAAATTAAATAGAAAAATAACCACAAGATCTCACTAAGGGTTCAGTGAACTGCTCTGATACCAAATGAAATTCCGTATTTTAATGTACCAACTTTATATTTAATTAAATGCGGAATAAAAGGTTGGTACTGGAATAGATATTCTGTAGCTACAGACAGAGATTCTGTATCTACAGAAGGATAAAACAGAAAAATAAAAAACACAAAGTTTTTTTACGTGGTTTCAATATCCTTTCGGATATTACTAGTCCACAGAGCCACGCCCAGAGATAAAATTCATTAATAATGTTTCTAAAAAATACAAAGTATTTGACTTAAGCAAAAATTAGACTCCTAATTTTATGCTGTTATCCCCAAAAATTGGAGTTCGATGACGTGGCAATAGAAATGACAAATGGCAAGGAATGGTTGGGTGATCTGGCTTAGGAGTGACCCGGTAAACCAGTGAAGAATTTTGACTGACTAGTCACATGTTTATCTGCCTAGGCATGACCTTGTCCGACCAGTCACATTTTTTCTGCCCAGGCATGACCTTGGCCGACCGGTCATGACCATGTCCGACCAGCCAAGTGCATGTCTGCCCAGTGAAGGTTTGGCCGACCAACATGAATGTGATATGGATCGACTAGACAGAGCAGGGGTACGAGAAAAATCCCAGAAACGGCTTCAACAAGAATCGGTCTTGGCTTGCGCGGGAATCTCTCAGTTTATCCCATGAATATAGTGTATTGTTATATTTTGAATATTATTGTAAATTAAATATAATGAGAATAACAAAATATCCCGATTACGAGGGGCATCATCTGTACTATCCTGAGCCTATAAATACAAGGCTTATGGCATCATAAAGAGGACTTTGGAGGGGACTTTTGATTCGAATTCTAATTTTCTAGAGAGAGAGTACTTGTATTTTGAGAGAATTCTTGTATTCTTGTAATCTGCACTGAAGAAACTTAGTTGACTCAGGTTCATCTGATCTTGAGTGTAGATCTATAATCACAACTCTAAGTGGATTAGGCTATTACACACACATTGGGGCTGAATCACTATAAAAATCGTTTGTGTCGTTTATTTCTCTTGAAGGTTTTTATCGTTTTTGACGTCTACACGTCGTTGGCCAAAAACGCGGTCAACATTTTGGTGCTTTCATTGAGAGCCTGAAGAGAAGAAGCACACAACTATCATATCAAAATGGCGCCCAAGAATACCAATGTGGCATCCAAAAAGTCAGGCACGTCAAAAGAGCCTGCTAGATCAGAAGATCTTGGACCGCAGAACCCATAGACTGAGCCCAGAATGTTTCTCGAGGAGACCACTCCAGAAGTTGAACAACTCCAGGAAGCAATAGGCGCTTTCCAAGAGGATATGATGCAATTCAATGCTCGGCAGGAGTCTTTTGCTGAAGAGATGGCCAGGCAAAGAGCTGCGTTAGAGCAGCAAAGACGCGATATGGAGGACAGAAGCGAAGAGCTCAGACAGCAACAGGAGGAGGTCAACCAGAGACATCATGAAGCAGCACTTGCTCTAGAAGCGGCTACCCAATTGGCCCAAGCCAATGCTCAAGCCGCAGCACGAGCAGCCTCCCAGGGAGCAAAAAATAATAATGTTAATCGGAGGACCACTGGTAGAGTCAATTCTCGTGGACCGGACAGAAGTAGGAGTAACCCCCCTAGTTGGGAAGATGATGGGGACCAATCCAGAACTGCCTCAACGGAAAGAGAGCACTCTAAAACCCCCTCCAGGAGCCAACGATCAGAAACTTCGAGGTCAGGAAGTCATCGATCGGGCAGTAAGAAGACCCCACCCAGGCAGGATCAGACCAAGACTCCTCGAGATAAGAGGACTTCACAATTCAAAGATGGGCATGGTCGTGATGAGGCTGATAGCATCACACCGACCAGTCAAAGGAAAAGGAAGGCAACGACCAACAAGGAAGGAAAGACTGCCCAGGACATACCGAAAGGCCTCCACTACACCTCGACCAGCAGCGTAGTAGGAGAGAGCAAGTCTCACGTAGTAAGCCCTCTAGGAAATTGAAGAGTACGGTGTTCGATCGGGCAGGAGAGCATGCTTCCCGGAAGGATCTAAGGGATGTTATCACCAACAAGAGGAGGATCGTCCCGGTCGAAGGGCAAAATCTGGACCGCCCTGCTAGTCAAGTAGAAATACTTGACGACAGCGCGCCAGATGGTAATGCCCGACCAGGCGATCAAGATCCTAGAACTTTATCAGTTGCACCAGCCATCCAAGCCCAGCTGGATGTACTAGCAGCTGCAGTGCAAGGTTTGTCAAAACGACCTTCCGGGATAGATGCGATAGACCACCGGAGTGGCAGCCCATTTTGTGCCCGGATTAGAGCAGCCCAGCCACTGGAAAAATATAAAGCACCGGTTCTGCCAGTATATACAGAAAAGGCAGATCCCATCAGACATGTTGGGAAGTTCGAGGACCAGATGGAATTGCTCGGAGTGAGTGATGATTATCGGTGTAGAGTTTTCTTGACTACTTTGTCGGATACTGCCTAGGAATGGTATTGGAAGTTTAAGCCGAACTCCATTACCTCTTGGGAAGCATTCAGGAAGGAGTTTTGTAGACAATTCAACACTGCCCGGACTCCACCAGTTTATGCCAACCACTTGGCAGATATCAAACAAGGAAAAGATGAGTCTCTAAAGAATTATATACAGAGATTCATGAGAGAAGCCAATAGAGCAACTGCTGTAGGAGACGAGGGGAAGATGGTTGCCATATCCGCTGGGATAACTTATCGGAGCCCTTTGTGGGATAGTATACATAGAAATCCAATTTCAACACTTCAACAATTTCTTGACCGAGCAGACAAGTATATGAAATTGGATGATGCAATCGAGAAAGAGGAGAATGGCATAAACAATCCGGGCGGATCAACTGACTCTCCTAAGGATGGTGGAAAGAAACGTGGAAATAACGGGTCTGACCACCATGAGGAAAAGAAAGTAAAGTTGAGTTCAAATGAAAAGCCAACCAAGTATGAGCCTCAGTTCACTAACTACACCACTCTCTCGGCTAGCCGAGCGGAAATATATCTTGCTAGTCATGAAGAGGTTCCCTACAAGAAACCTCCACCCATCAGGAAAGAGATGAGGAAGAGAGACATGAATAAGTTTTGTCATTTCCATGGAGATTATGGTCACGACACGAATGAATGCAATCACCTCAAGGACGAGATAGAATTTCTTCTCTGGTCGGGCAAGTTGAGAAAGTACCGGGCAGAGACACCCCAAGGAGAAGGAGGCAGCAGCAATCCTGGGTTCAAACGACAAAGATCTCCACCCTTGCAACCCGAACCTGTGGAATTTACCTTAGACACTATATGTGGAGGTCCACACTTAGCTGAGGATAGCAGCGAAGCAAGGGAGAGGTGTGCTGAGCGGGAGTGCTAGGATCAGAAACCACTGGAGTGGCGAGCATCGAAGGATATATTATTTCTAAATACCGCTTTCAGAGTGGTAGCTTGATTTCGAGTTGTTTGACTTGTTATTTAAGTTTGGTTTATGAGCTGGTTATTTGCTAACCAGTCATTTTATTTTTGAACAATTTTGGTTGTTTAAGACTCGTTATTAGACATGTTTTGTCCTTTTTAATTTACGAGTAATAAAAGAGACTACGCGCAGCGTGGTCGATTCTTGCTACAAATATGCATGTGTGTTAGTTATCCGAGCAGTGTTCAACTGGTCGATACGTTCAAGCAGTGTTCAACTGCTCGAATATTTTCCATATATTCTATGTGTTTCACGAGTAATTAACTGCTTGAACAGATTCGGTCAAGTGGCAAGTGACTAAGGATCTTTCAACCCTCGATCACCTGGGGGGCACATGTGGTATACTAGTATATAATTTAACACAGGCAATAAGAGCACAAGTTAATATATCTATTTTTAGGCTGAATTGTAAATTTTCGAAGTCCAAAAAGGCCATTAAGCTAACTTGTTTGACAAAGCTTAAGTAACTTGGAATTTTTTTAAAAATTTCAAGTTAGAAGTAGATATTCGTGTGACAATAAGTATTATGCTCATAAAATGTTAGAGCAATAAGAGTGTGAGAAAGTATACTTAGTATGGACTTATGAAATGTCTAGAATTTCAAAGTTAGAAAACTAAGTACTCATACGAAAATATACGGCATACATCAGAGTGACTTTACTATTCACAAAAAACTTATAACTTTTTTAGTCTAAAAACACTTAGAATGTTTTAAGTTAGCAAAGAAAAGTAAAGTATAAATGCCAACAACTCAGCTGTAAGAGAGAAATATCAAAGCTGCTAAGCAACAATTGTCTTCACAAGAATAAAGAGCAAACTACTAGCCGGTTACAAGGTTTAGCTGATCAGGTGCAAAGTTTTCCTGGTCGGGAGAGCAGATACGACTTCCCTGGTCGGCTAAGCATGTATCACTGATCGAGTAGGAAACTCTGTTATTTAGCATAAATAACATCAATGAGTCCCTGGAGTGAATCAAACAAACACAAGTAAATGAATGCAAAGTAAAAATACTTACCACACAGTGAAAAAATTTCTTTGAGAAGAGAATTCAATTTTTCCCCAAGATTGATTGAGAGAAATCAATCTCTCAAAATACTTTTAGGAGATTAGAACAAGGTGCTTTGATGGTTTTTGTTGACTGTGTTTTTAGCCAACGACGTGAGAACGTCAAAAACGATGAACCTTCAAGAGAAGTTAAACGACATAGACAGTTTAGTCAAGAAAAGTAAATAACACAAGAGATTTTATAGTGGTTCAGCCTCGATCAGCCGGTAATAGCCTAATCCACTTAGAGATTTTATTATTTTATCCACACTCAAGATCAGATGAACCAGTGTCAACTGAGTTTCTTCAGTGTAAATATGAATATAAAAAGGGTTTCTCTCTCAAGAAAAACACACTTTCTCTCTCTAAAACTCAGACCCAATCTCAAATTGCCAAAAGTCCTTTTCTGATCCCATTAACCCTCTATTTATAGGCTTGGGATCCTAAACTGATATCCCTCTAGAATCGGGATATTCTTTTATTTATATTATATTTAAATTACACAAAATATTCAAAATACAACAGATTCCTCAATTTGAGTGAGGAATGAGAGATTCCTGCGGTGCCTAGACCAATTCTTGCTGAAGCCGTTTCTGGGAATTTGACGTAGTCTGGTCCATTTGTTTGATGAATATCGTCTTTTGGTCGGACATATGCATGCTGGACACCTGCATACGGACCATACCCCTTACTCTCCTCAGACCAAGATCCGAACACATGCATTGGGACTCCTCGGACTAGGGTCCGAGCCACTCCTTCCTTGGCTCCCCTCGGACCAAGGTCCGAGCCACACTTGCATGGGGCTTCTCCTCAGACTAGGGTCCGAGCCAACCACCTGGCTTCTCCTCGAACTAGGGTCCGAGCCAACCACTTGGCCTCTCCTCGGACTAGGGTTCGAGCCACATCTTAGGGGCACTCCTCGGACCAAGGTCTGAGCCACACTTGCATGGGGCTTCTCCTCGGATCATGGTCTGACCCAATGACTTGTGGCCTCTCTTCGGACTTGGGGCCTTTTCTTGGACTAGGGTTCGAGCCAACCATTTGGGTCATCTCCTCGGACTAGGGTCCAAGCCAACCATATGGGGCATCTCCTCAGACTAAGGTCCGAGCCAACCATATGGGGCATCTCCTCGGACTAAGGTCCGAGCCAACCATATGGGGCATCTCCTCGGAATAGGGTCCGAGCCAACCATATGGGGCATCTCCTTGGACTAGGGTCTGAGCATACCATTCGAACTCCTCGGGTGCATTTGGCTTGGTTACGACATCTCTCAATCAGTCCAAAATTTTCACTGATGCATTGGTCTACTGCTAAGCCAGATCACCCAACTAATCCATGCCACATGTCAATTTTATTGCCACATCATCATTTTCAAATTTTTGGGATAACATTTGCCCCCCAAGTTTATTATATGATACATTCACATAATAAAATTTTTCTCCAGTTGACGGCACTTATAAAAAATAACGGTTCATCTTCCCTCCATGCAGTAGACCACAACTTATAGGCCACGATCACTGCAAAAAACTGGCTATGATCGTGGGGAGAAAAAATAGCTCCGGAATGCCAAGGGTCCAAAAATAACCAATAAGCCCCACTTTTTTTCTTTAAATATTCCCCACTCTTACACACTTTTCTTCACATAAGAAAATCACATAAAAAAAAAAAAAAAAACCTTTCTCCTTCTTTCTTCTCTCTTGGCCGAAACCCCAAAGCTCCTCTTCTCTTTGCCGAATCTTCAAGGACTTCAAGGGAAGCTCTCCATCTTCAAGCAATCTCCAAGCAAGCCAAAGGTTCTCCAACCTTGAGTAAGTCTTCTTCTCCATGCTTGTTATTTTTCAAAAATTTCTATGAAAACCCATGCCATGGCCGAAACCCAATGATAGCCTTTTTTGTTGAGTTTGTTCATGAATCTCATATAAATGCTTGTATAATGTGTTGGTTTGTTGGATTTTGAGGATGTTTGTGCTATGGGTAACCCAACATTACCTTTAATTTCATAGGAATTTCAAGAAAAATGGGTTAATTTGACATAAATCATGAGTATGGGTTTTGGGGTTTTTGATAGTATAGTGGGTTTTCAAGAACATGCAAAAACTTTCTCACTCCCATGTTTTGATCTTGTTTTTGTATGTTTGGATGAAACAATGTGTTTATGTTTGGGAATATAAAACTTTGCCTTTGGGTTTTACATTCGGTTCAAAGGGAATAGGGGAATTTTTTGGTGAGGCTTTGAGTATGAAAAACGGATAAGTTAAGGAAAGTGGCCGATCGGCCACTGAATTTTCTGGGCAAGCATGTGGTTCGATCGGACCACATTTACCCTCCTCGGATGCCCATGTCCGATCGGACATTTTCGGCTGCTAATTGCTAGGCTCCTCGAAGGTGCAAGGCGTGCAAGCCGCTTGGACGCACGGACGCCACTCGCTCGGACCGTGGGGCGTGCTTCTCCTCGGGTGTCACTCCTCATGGCAGCTGCCTGGTGAATCCGCTCGGACCTACACATTTTAGGCACTTAGGCGCACCACTCCCACCTTAAGCATCCCTTGGCCTTTCCTTGGGCCTTTGCTGTCCGATCGGCCTCTCCTTGGGCCTTAAGTGTCCGATCGGACACACACACCTGCTCTTACCACTTAGGCTCAATTTTAAGCTCAATTATGGCATTCTTCACACTATATTTTTCAAATATTCCTTAGGCACCTTTAAGCATTAAAATATTTTTTCCATGCATGCTATACTTTTTCCACTTAGATAAATTTTTCTAAGTGTAAAAATAAATTTCATTCTTGTTGAATTTTCTCTGTATGGTTACTCACCTCCCCATTTTATATTTATTTTTGTAGATGAATCACTCTGATTATTGACAACCATACGGACTCCGATACATCCATCCCGTAGTCAATCGAGACTCCTCTAAACAGCGATTCCTCATCAAAATCGTCCACTAGTTGTACTCCAGAGGACCGCCTTCGCCGCTTCAAGCAGATCCTTCCCCGCTCAGCCTTGTACTTCCTCCACGAGGAACAGTTTCTTCAACAAGTTTCTCAGTCGACGATGAGGGTGAAGAAATCCAACAGACTTCCCCAGGAACAAGATCCACAAGTTGCCTGCAGAGCGGTGCAAAAGGTGGTGAAACGCAGTGATGCCTGCACTGCAACTCCTTCAGGATCACCTTCTCATGAGTTTGCCACCGTGATCCAGAACTTGGCCGTTCAAAAGCCACAGAAGGGGGGAGGAGAAGAACCTTCCTGGTTCATTGCCGAAGCTTCAAAGCTTAATCTCGCGTCGTTCCACAAACACATCGAGGCTTTGGGTTTGAGCGGGGCGAACGTGATATGCCCGGGCTCTCACCAGAGAGCCAATAGGCCTGGTGGAGCTTACTGCGCCTGGTCCAGGCATCATGTCCATGCCGAAGCGACACTTCCATTACATCCCTACTTTCGATCTATAGCGGACTATTTCAATGTCTCCCCCATTCCAAATTGCACCGAATGGGATCCAGGCATTGTCTGCATTATACATTCTCTACTTCCTGCATGGTTGGGATGAGCCTACCCCTCACGAGGTGCATTACTTATTTGACTTCAGGACCAATCCCACCCACAACTACACGGGCTTCTTCCACCTCTACCATAGGCAAAGGGGGACTACATACCTTAATGGTATCTCTCACAAATCGAACCCCGGGAAGTATTACAAAGAATATTTCCTTACATCGGACATTAAGGCCAACAACTTGGCCTTTACACATGCGGGTCCATTCCCAATCTTGACCCCTCTCGTCGGGTCATTCTCATCTATAGGGACATCCTCTAACTCCTCGGACGGTCCCACATCACTCTCATAATCCCCAAAGCGAGGATCAAAATCCCTTCCCTCGCTTTGGGCAACGCCCTATTTGGTGACTTCATCACCGGATGGGGTCTTCTGCTCTTTCAAACTAAGAGTGCTCTCCTGGCCATACTCCTCTAACATCTCTTCATCGGTCACTACTGCAAGACTCTGGTCTACATCCATCTTGTCCACCTCCTCTCTCTCAACACATACAATCATGTTGTTCTCCTTGGCCCCTTTCTTCCCCTTGGCTACCGAGGCATTATAGCACTCCCTAGCCTCCCTTTGGTCTCCTTGGACACAGCCTATGCCAGCACAGGTCGGGAACTTCATGCCAAGGTGCCCGATTGAAACTACTACATGCAAGTTGGTGAGTAGTGGTCGACCAATAACCACATTGTAGGCGGACGGGCAGTCAACAATCAAAAACTCAGTCATCACGGTTTCATGCTTGGGGGCTTCCCCCGTCGTGACTGGTAACTTGATTGTCCCAACTGGTGACAATCCTTCTCCAGTAAACCCATAAATGACGTGAGAGCATGGCTTCAAGTCATTGATAGATAGCTTCATTTTCTCAAAGGAGGACTTATAAATAATGTTTACAGAGCTTCCTGTATCGACCAGACATCTCTTCACCTTCATATTAGCTATTTGGACTGTCACAACAATAGGGTCATTGTGAGGATACCTCACGTGTTTAGCATCTTCTTCAGTGAAAGTGAGGGACTCACTTTCATATCTTGGGTTCTTTGGTGGTCGCTCCTCCACCGTCATAACTTCGGAGGTGGACGCCGCACCCAACTCATGACGAAGGGTGCGAGCATACCTCTCCCTCGCCTTGTTGCTATCTCCAGCAAGATGTGGTCCTCCACATATAGTATCTAGTGTGAAGTACACAGGTTTGGGTTACAAAGGTGGGGACCGTTGCCGCTTGAACCCAGGATTGTTGTTGCTCCCCTCTCCTTGGGCTTTCTCTGCTCTGTACTTTTTTAGCTTCCCCGACCGGAGGAGAAACTCTATCTCATCTTTGAGGTGATTACACTCATTCGTGTCGTGACCATAGTCTCCATGGAAATGACAGAACTTGTTCATATCCCTCTTACTCATCTCCTTCTTGATTGGTGGGGGCTTCCGGTAAGGGACCTCATGATGACTGGCTAAATAGATCTCCGCCCGGGTCGCCGAAAGAGTGGTGTAGTTGGTGAATCGAGGTTCATACTTCGTTGGCTTGTCGTTTGATCCCGACTTAGCCTTTTTCTCATTGCGGCGGTCAGACCCGTTATTCCCACGTTTCTTACCACCACCTTGATCATTTCCGCCATCCTTGAGGGTATCACCTGATCCACTCGGTTTGTTCAACCCATTCTCTCCCTTCTCAATAGCATCATCCAACTTCATGTACTTATTTGCCCGGTCTAAAAACTGCTGTAAAGTTGAAATTGGATGGCGATGGATGCTGTCCCACAAAGGACTTCGATAGATAACACCGGAAGAGATTTCCACCATCTTCCCCTCATCTCCAACCGCGGTAGCTCGGTTGGCTTCCCTCATGAACCTTTGAATGTAGTTCTTGAGAGACTCATCTTTACCCTGCCTAATATCCACCAAGTGGTTGGCATAAACAGGAGGAGTTCGGGCAGTACTAAACTGCCTACAAAACTCCTTCCTAAAACTCGCCCAAGATGTGATGGAGTCTGGTTTGAACTTCCAGTACCACTCCTGGGTAGTGTCTGACAACGTGGTGGGGAAGACTCTGCAGCGGTAGTCATCACTCACCCCGAGCAGCTCCATCTGATCTTCAAACTTCCCAACGTGTCTTACCGAGTCTGCCTTTTCTGTATAAACTGGCAGTACCGGTGCTTTATATTTCTTTGGTGGTTGAGCTGCTCTAATTCGAGCACAAAAAGGGCTACCACTCCTATGGTCTACCGGATCAATCGCAGCTGGTTGTTTTGAAAAACTTTGGACTGCTGCTGTCAAAGCATCAAGCTGGGCTTGGATGCCTGGGGCCACTGCTGGGGACTCACTTTCGGGACCGCCTGGTCGGGCACTCCTATCCAGCAAACCATCATCGAGTATTTCTACTCAACAGGTAGGAAGGATTGGCTCCTGCCCTTCGACCGGGACGGTCCTCCTTCTATCATCAATGACGTCACTCAGGTCCTTCTGAGCAGTGTTCTTTCCCAACCGGTCGAACACCGTACTCCGAGTCCTCTCGGAAGGTCTGCTGGGTGGAGCGTTCTCCTTGCCATTGCGGTGGTTGGGATGCCGTGGTGGCTTTCCTGTTTGAGCTGGTCGATCCTCTCCTCCTCGTTGGTTATTATTCTTCTCCTTCGAACGGTTGGTGTGATGACTGTCAGCTTCATCACACCCATGCCCATCTTTTAAGTGGGAAGTCTCATTGCCACGAGGAGCTCTATTATGCTCCTGCTCAGAAGGTGTTTTCTTACTGCCTGACTTATGACTCCCTGACCTGGAAGTCTCTGATCGGTGACTCTTTGAGGGGGTTTTGGAATTCCCCCTTTGAGTTGAGGCAGTGCGTGATCGGACTCCATCTTCCTCATGACCAAGTGGGTTATTACCACCCCTGCCTGGTCTATCAGTTTTCTTACGACCAGCTTTTGTGGTCCTTGCCTCTGGGGTGGCTGCCATCCCAGGCGCAGCCTGAGCATTGGCTCAGGTCAGTTGTGTAGCTACCTCCAGAGCGAGTGCAGCTTCGCGATGTCGCCTGTCGGCCTCCTCCCGCTGTCGATGGATCTCCTCACTCCTAGCGTCCATCTCCCGTTTCTGCTGCTCGAATGCGGCATTGTGCCTAGCCATTTCCTCAGCAAACGCCTCCTGCCTGGCGTTGAACTGAGCCATCTCCTCCTGGAATGCGCTCATGGCCTCTTGGAGCTCTTCAACTTCTGGAGCTACATCCTCGAGCACGACTCTAGGCTCAGTTTCACGATCTTGAACGCTGGGACCTTCTGATCTAGCATGCTCCTTAAAGGAACCCGTCTTCTTGGAGGCTGTAGTGGTGTTCTTAGGCTCCATATTGCTTCAGGGACTGTCTGTTCTTCTCTTCAGGCTCTCAATGAAAGCACCAAAATGTTGACTGTGTTTTTAGCCAACGACGTGAGAACGTCAAAAATTATGAACCTTCAAGAGAAGTTAAACGACACATACAGTTTAATCAAGAAAAGTAAATAACACAAGAGATTTTATAGTGGTTCAGCCCCGATCAGCCGGTAATAGCCTAATCCACTTAGAGATTTTATTATTTTATCCACACTCAAGATCAGATGAACCAGTGTCAACTGAGTTTCTTCAGTGAAAATAGGAATACAAAAAGGGTTTTTCTCTCAAGAAAAACACACTTTCTCTCTCTAGAACTCAGACCCAATCTCAAATTGCCAAAAGTCCTTTTCTGATCCCATTAACCCTCTATTTATAGGCTTGGGATCCTAAACTGATATCCCTCTAGAATCGAGATATTCTTTTATTTATATTATATTTAAATTACACAAAATATTCAAAATACAACAGATTCCTCAATTTGAGTGAAGAATGAGAGATTCCCGTGGTGCCTAGAACGATTCTTGCTGAAGCCGTTTCTGGGAATTTGACGTAGTCTGGTCCATTTGTTTGATGAATATCGTCTTCTGGTCGAACATATGCATGCTGGACACCTGCATACGGGCCATACCCCTTGCTCTCCTCGGACCAAGATCCGAACACATTCATTGGGGCTCCTTGGACTAGGGTTCGAGCCACTCCTTCCTTGGCTCCCCTCGGACCAAGGTCCGAGCCACACTTGCATGGGGCTTCTCCTCGGACTAGGGTCCGAGCCAACCACCTGGCTTCTCCTCGGACTAGGGTCCGAGCCAACCACTTGGCCTCTCCTCGGACTAGGGTCCAAGCCACATCTTAGGGGTACTCCTCGGACCAAGGTCCGAGCCACACCTTGGCTCTCCTCGGACAAAGGTCCGAGCCACACTTGCATGGGGCTTCTCCTCGGATCATGGTCCGACCCAATGACTTGTGGCCTCTCTTCGGACTTGGGTCCTAGCCAATGACTTGGGGCCTTTTCTTGGACTAGGGTCCGAGCCAACCATTTGGGTCATCTCCTCGGACTAGGGTCCGAGCCAACCATATGGGGCATCTCCTCGGACTAAGGTCCGAGCCAACCATATGGGGCATCTCCTCGGACTAGGGTTCGAGCCAACCATATGGGGCATCTCCTCGGACTAGGGTCCGAGCATACCATTCAAACTCCTCGGGTACATTTGGCTTGGTTACGACATCTCTCAATCAGTCCAAACTTTTCACTGATGCAATGGTCTACTGCTAAGCCAGATCACCCAACTAATCCATGCCACATGTCAATTTTATTGCCACATCATCATTTTCAAATTTTTGGGATAACAGTTTTTGGTAGGGAAAGTTTTAGGCATAGGCTTAAATGGCTATGCCATATGCCCAAGCGGATGCCAAGTGTACTGAAGCAAGCCCCCGCACGCGTCCGAGGGCTGCATCCGAGCGGTGTCCGAGCAGCTGGGTTGCATCCGCGCGCGCTTCCGAAGGCTGCGTCCGAGCAGCTGGAGGCTGCATCCGAACGGCTGGCTGGGCATCCGAGGGGGAGAAGCGTCCGAAGGCTGCATCCGAGCGGATTGGGGCTGTGTCCGATCGAGTGGGGCTGTGTCCGAGCAGCCAGGCCCGTGTCCGAGCGGACAATGGCATTCGTCCGAGCGGCTAGGGGTGTACCTTCTAGGAGCTGTCGCACGCGCCCGAGGAGATAGGCCCATTGGCCGAGCAATTGGTAATGGCGCGCGTCCGAGGAGTCACATCCAACAAGCTTCCGAGGGGCAGTCACGTGTTGGCCTGATCGGATGGGTGGCCAGCCAGACGCGCAGCAAGGATGCATGCGTATGTCCGAGCAGAGGCATGTGTCCAAGCAGCAGTCCGAGTGTCCGAGCGGATGGCGTGCTCCAAGCGGATGTGTGATGTCCGAGTGATGGAGCCCTGATGTCTGAATGATGATGCCATTAGATCCAAGCAGACAGTGGCATATTCGAGTGGCTTGGGAAAAATATTTATGGTGCCCTTGGTGATTTTAAAAAAATAATGACCAATTGGCTATAAGGTCCGAAAGGACAATAAATCTCAAGGACATGGGGCACAAACATGTTTTCTTACTCATGGGATACTACCACAAGATCAAAAAATAGATTTTTGAAGAAATCAAAAGACAAGTTCAATCGTGGGATTACGTGAAAGTTATCGACCAAATGGAAGCTTTTGGATGACCTCAAAAGCATTTTGCTAGAAGAAAAGTTTATTATGTGAATATATCATATAATAAACTTGGGGGGAAAATATTATCCCCAAAAATTGGAGTTCGATGACGTGGCAATAGAAATGACAAATGGCAAGGAATGGTTCGGTGATCTGGCTTAGGAGTGACCCGGTAAACCAGTGAAGAATTTTGACTGGCCAGTCACATGTTTGTCTGCCCAGGCATGATCTTGGCCGACCGATCATGACCATGTCCGACCAGCCAAGTGCATGTCTGCCCAGTTAGGTGCGTGTCTGCCCAGTGAAGGTTTGGCCGACCAGCATGAATGTGATATGGATCGACTAAACAGAGCAGGGCTACGGGAAAAATCCCAGAAATGGCTTCAACGAGAATCAGTCTTGGCTTGCGCGGGAATCTCTCAGTTTATCCCATGATGTATTGCTATATTTTGAATATTATTGTAAATTAAATATAATGAGAATAACAAAATATCCCGATTACGAGGGGCATCATCTGTACTATCCTGAGCCTATAAATACAAGGCTTATGGCATCATAAAGAGGACTTTGGAGGGGACTTTTGATTCGAATTCTAATTTTCTAGAGAGAGAGTACTTGTATTTTGAGAGAATTCTTGTATTCTTGTAATCTGCACTGAAGAAACTTAGTTGACTCAGGTTCATCTGATCTTGAGTGTAGATCTATAATCACAACTCTAAGAGGATTAGACTATTACCAACACATTGGGGCTGAACCACTATAAAAATCGTTTGTGTCGTTTATTTCTCTTGAAGGTTTTTATCGTTTTTGACGTCTACACGTCGTTGGCCAAAAACGCGGTCAACATATGCCGCAAGCTTGATGTATTTTCCACTTGATGAATGAACCTTGCTGAAATTTCAAGAACTCAAACTCCCTTCAATTTTCTTGAAGAGTGCTTGCATCCTCCCGAGGCAAGACTAGGATGAACCTTCTCTCGAAAGTTCTCTTTGTTTTTCTCTTTGTTGAATTGTTTCAATAGACAAAATACATACAAAGACACAAAATAACAGAGATATAATCGAACCACTAACCTCTACAAAATAAACACTATTTTTCTAAAGATGAAAAATAAGTTTAAGAATAGACAAAAAAGTTCATGTAGACAGGGCTGTTATGGTAAATATTTATACACAAATATACTCACATAAGACAACATTTACTAGGTCTAAACGCATACATCTCACTAGGAAATGTTTCCTTAAATAATCAATCAATTACATTGAATCATCCGAGATCTGAGGAAATAGACTGACTGTTTGTAGCTACAGATAAGTTTGTATCTGAGCTGTCATTGCAAGATCCTATCTTCGGTTTTAATGAGGATCAATTCGATCCTATCTGTTGAAATCTGGTCATAAAACCCAGATTGTCAAATGAAATCAGCCAAATATAAAATAAATCAACATTTATTATTTGATTGATATGTTAAAAACTAAGTATATTGTCAAACATTCTACAAATAGAATGGATTAAGGGCGAATCCATCAAACTGGATCAACCATTAACGAGTAATCCTAATGTGGGTGGATTTGGTCAAGGGGATGCAGAAATAGTACTTCAAGATCCATTACGTGTACAAGGCCTTTTGCTCTTCTTGACATCGGTTATTTTGGCACAAATATTTTTAGTTCTTAAAAAGAAACAGTTTGAAAAGGTTCAATTGTCCGAAATGAATTTCTAGATCCACAGATTTTCAATACCAAGCTCTAAAAAGAACTCCGATTTTGTTGGAAAATCTGTTATGGTATAGAATTATATCAAAAAAAATTTGAAAAGTCTTTAGGCTTATCAATCTTTATATAATCATAACATAAATGTGAACAGAATAAAAATGAAATATTCTTCTATTGAATGCCGAGATTACAAGAAATAAATCAAAAAATATTTTTTTAAATATAATTTGCCAAAAATAGAATTTACAGTGTACAAAAAAACAGAACGCTATGTATATAAATATAGGGGAATTCTCTTATAGGAGTTTTACTTTAAGCCCTACCAGTAGAGCTTTCAGTGTTCTCAACCCGTGAATAATTTTCGGCGCGATTTTTTTTTATAACCATGTATATTGTAGCTATTTAGAGCATCTGCAAATTTTCAGAAAATTCCGAATAGTTTACAGTACCGAAAACTAGGTTCAAACATGTTGCATGCATGACTAATTTTTTTTATGCGCGTGAAAAACATGTTTGAACCTAGTTTTCGGTACGGTAAACTATTCAGAATTTTCAACTGTTCACGGGTTGAAAAACACTGAGAGCCCTACCGATAGGTGTAACGCCCTGGTTACCCCAGAACAGTTACGGTGAACAATGAACCGGAAATTTGACCCGCTACCCGAGTCCTTTGGTTAAAAATGTGTTCTAAATGTTATTAACAGGTTAAGGTAGAAAACAATAAAAAGGAAATGATATATTTTATTAAATATATAACTGCTCATGAGCTTATCAAAACATTTACAAGTGATTTACAACTCAAAATGGTCACTACCGTTACAAATTTACAACCCCGCCGACCTAAGCGGCAAAAATAGGGTAAACCCCCTAGTTCCTCTGAGAACTCCTTGGCCGTGGTGGTCAAGCGACCGCATATGTACACATCACAACCTAAGCTCTCCACTCAAGGCTGGGTGAGCTTTTCTTTCCCTTTAATTGCACCACATAGCACCCATGAGCCGAGGCCCGGCAAGAAAACACAATATAACATGATATAATATCAACAATGATCATAATAATCATTTAGGATTATCAGCCCAAAACAGATAGGTGACAGTCGCAAAAGTCACTAAATAGGGAATAGCTTCCTTCAGCCTTGTGACGATAGGGTCACCGAGGCTTAACAGGTAAGTGAACATTTCATTAGCTTAAACAGGATAGGTGCATGGTGACTGGTCACCAACATAACCTTTCTCATGACCATAGAGTCATAACCCTGGAACATCGTTCCCTAGCCATGTGACAAACGGTCACCTGGGCCTTAGGCCCTGACTCTGAGTAACTAGTCATAGACTAGCCAAGCGCTTATAAGTTCTTCGACCTTAGGGTCGGTCCAGCGTTAATGCCTTAGAGCCATTCAATGCTGATATCGATTAGATCTAATCTTCATTCGGCCCCGCGTTCAGGACGCTTATGCCGTTTCTGACTCTTAGGTCAGTGTCCCTGACTAGTCAGTGCCATATACAGATAAACAATATTCGCTAGCATTTAATATGCAATCCATGTCCACATTTATCAATCAACATGCTTCAATAACAATTACGCATGTCATATATACACAGGGTGCAGTTTTCTTACCTCAGATTCGAGCTAGAATGATTAAAAGAACGACCCTTGAGAACGATCAACCTTTAGTCCTTTAGCGGTCACCTAGTCATAACCAAATATAGGATACCATCACTAAAAATGATCAACAAAGGTTTCCAAACCAATATCTAGCCTCCGGGACATCAATCAAAACTAATCCAAGTAGTAGGAATGATCCCGAGGCCTAAAACTATGTTCCCGGGGTCAAAACACACAAACGGACTAAACCCTGCTCAAGAGTCGCGGCCCTGGCACCTTGGGCTGCAGCCCCCAGAGCAAATCCCCCCACTTGCTTCTTCGAGCTAGGGCCGCAGCGCCCAACCCAGAACATGCCCAAACTTGTTCTCCTTCATCCCAAATCCTCCAAAAACATGCCTAAACATTACCAAATCATCAAATCAAAGTTCCCAAGCTTCCCAATGGTCCAAAATCATCAAAACCCAAGGCTCAATCAAACCAAAAACTCAACGGTTTACAAAGTCCAATTCAAAGCTTAGAAACTCTAAAAACTCAAAACTTTAAACTTAGATTACCTTCGATTAGGTTGTTTCTCGTCAAATCCTTCAGTCAAGAAGCTTCTAATCTTTCCTAGGATTGCTATGCCTTGATCCTCGCTTGATTTCGACTCTTAGAACTCAAGATTTCTTCGAAAAGGCTTTGAACAGTAAAAATGAATTACGGGAAGAGAACGAGAGGTTTTCTAACGTACGTTCTATCTGACAAACTACTTTGCGCTTAAGTAACCTCAAATAAAACCTAGTGCTCGAGCTCCCAAAAACCTCCCCGGGGACATTATAGTCAAAACTTCCAGAATTCCACCTTGATCTCAATAACTCCCAATTTATCATCAAATAAACATTCCTATTACCCAATAATTGACCTCATTATGACAAAACTGCTAATCCATTATATAGGACCATCTCATGTCGAATAGCTCGAATATATCTCCATAATAATGAGATCTCATTCACAAATCACAATATTCATCCAAATATACAAATATACCATTTACGGGCCAAATTACCAGAATATCATAATATTCAAATGTGGACCCACATGCATGCATATAACATCATATTATAATATAATTCATATAGATATGCATATTATTATTTAATAGCATAATTAAACAGTTATAGCCCTCCCGACCTACTAATCCTGCCATTAAACTACATAGGAAGATTCGGGGCATTACAATAGGGCTTAAAGGGAATCCCTTATAGAATAATTGTCTTATAAATATATATTTCCTTTAATTAGATTGGAAGGCATGAAAAACGATTAAACAAAAATAATAGTGTTAGTAATACTGTACCTGAGAGGCAACTGAAATCCTTCTTCAAATGATGTCAAACTAATTAATTAGAAGTTGCATGAACAAAGAACCCGAATTCAAGAAACAACCAATAAATAAATCACTTTTCAGTTAACTAATTAAATATTGAAGTTACTTTAGTAATATTAAAAGTGAAAAATATCATACTTAGAACTTGACTCGATTTGTCACAGTAGTTGTTAAGGCACCAGCAAACCAGCCAAATGCAGTCTTAAGAAAGATATCACATACTTTAAGGGTTCATATAAACCTAAGCAGAGACCACCATAAAGAACTGACCTTGTTAGTTGTCAGTGCAGACGTTAATCCCATATATAATGATTTAGGAACAACTTTCTAAATTAAAGAACTAATAACAAAGATCCAAGAAAGACTCACCTCTACTGCTTCGAGGAAGACCCACAAGTGAGAGACGCTAGAGACCCATAAGTGACAGAGATTAAGGAGGAGAAATCGGAAAGGATAAGAGAGATTGAGGAGGAGAAATTGGGGAGCGTGAGAGAGGGTAAGTGGCAGAAATTTTTTAGATGATAATTTTTTATAATTAGAGGCAAAGGAGACAAAAAGTTTTTTTTGGGGAGATGTTACTTATTTTTCTTTGATTTTGTTTGGCGCAAAAAATGAAAATTGGGCGCGGATCTAAAATTTTAAGTGTCACAGAATGAAGAAGAAGAAAAGGAATGGGCAGAGGTGTATAGTGAAGAACGTGGGATATCTTTAAAAAATTTGGGTTTTTATTTTCTATACCTTAATTTGAACATGGTAAGTCCAGAACCGATTTATGATGTTAAACTTATAAAAAAATTAATTATTGATATTTTATTTTAGAATTATAAATCTCCAACTTATTTAATTTAATTTATTCCAATATTTATAAATATGTAATTTTTTAATTTAATTTTAAATTTCTTTTAACAAAATTATAAAGTAATATTAATCACTATAAATTTATTATAACTAATTATACACAAACAAATTTTATATATATTTATCAGTTAAATAAACAATATAAGAATACATTTATAAATTTATGATAAAAAATAAAAATAATTTAAAATTCAAATTATGTTTACACTACAAATCGTTTGTAGTATAACTGACTTATGATGTTTGCATGATAAGTCAGTTTTAGAATCGACCTATAATGCAACATGATAAATTTGTTCTAGAACCGACCTATGATATTAAAATTTTAAATTGTTGATATTTTATTTTAAAATCATAAATCTCCAACTTATTTAATTTAATTTATTCTAATATTTATAAATATGTAATTTATTTAATTTAATTTCTAATTTATAAAATATATTATTTAAATTTCTTTTAACAAAATTATAAAGTAATATTAATCAATATAATTTTATTACAACTAATAATACACAAACAAATTATATATATTTATGAGTTAAATCAACTAAGAACAAATTTATAAATTTATGATAAAAAAATAAACATAATTTTAAATTTTAAATTATGTTTATGCCAATAGTCATTTGTAGGATAATCAACCTATAATGCTACATGGTAAGTCTGTTTTAGAACTGACCTATAATGCAGCATGATAAGCCTGTTTCAGAACCGACCTATAATGCAGCATAATAAATCTGTTCTACAACCGACCTATGATGTTAAAATTTAAAAATTGTTGATAATTTATTTTAAAATTATAAATCTCCAACTTATTTACTTTTATTTTTATATCTATAAATATGTAATTTATTCTAATGTAAAAACAAATTAGGGTATTTTTAATAATATATTTTTCATCAAGTTTTATTTATTTACTTTGAATTGTAAAACTATTAAATTAAAATATTTTCTTCTTTATAAAATATAGACAATTAAAATATAATTACTTTTTTAAATTATAAATTAATTTAATTCATGTGTATTTCAAAACATTATAATATAATATTAATAATTTTTTTTTTACATTTATTTCATACACTAATAACTTATATATATTTATAGTTTAAATAAATTAATATATTTTAAAATTCAAATAATGTAAAATAAATAATAATGTGACGTGAGAAGTCATTTCACACAACACTAACCTACTATGTCAACATGGTAGGACATGGTAGGTCGGTTCCCGTACAATCGACATACCATGGTAGCATGGTAAGTCAGTTTTGCAGGAATCGACTGTTGGGGTTTTATGCCCTAATTAAAGTCCAATTTCTTTGTAATCTCATTTTATTATCAATAAAAGAATAGAAATCAAATTTTTGACTTGGTCAATTACTTTGCTCACATGTTTTATTTTCATGATTATTTGTTTAATATAAACTTCTATTAAATCCCGAGCATATAGCTAATCATATTTATAGTGAGGTAATCACAGTGGAATATAAATATGATTATATGTTCAAAATAAGTTAGTCCTAAGATTAGTCAGTGCCCATGATTTACATTGACTTGCCAATTTACGATATGATCTACTTACACATCACAGTGTTATGTTCTTTCTAGAACATTAGCAAAATAGATAAGATTGGATGAATTTGTTACATCGGACTGGACCGATATTGATAGTAGATAGAATAAGTAAACATACCGGTATTATCTATTCTATTCATATCATATAGTTGACCTAGTTCAATTCATTCTCAATTCTGAGTGGTTAGTATTCTAGCTGATTATATTATTTGAGTTCTTTGACTTGTTCGTTACCAGCTTACCCTACGGACTAGCCCATACTTACATCTTGGGAACTCGGTAGTATAATTGAGTGGGAATGTTAATCATAGATATGAACATCTATAACTTCTTATGAAGAAGTGAAACGATGGTTTCCATTTAGTTTGGTTCAATGTGCTAAATGATAGAGATCTCATTTCTGTAATTAATATTAGTTTACTGAAATATCATTTACAAATAACTAAGTGTTTTAGGATAAAAAATGAGGGGTAAAATGATATTTTAGTCTCATCTCATTGTAGACCGTCTATAGAGGATTGAGTGACAATTATGGTTGTAACAATGGATAATTAATAACGTATCTATATTTATTATAGTGTGTTCTATGAATTCAAGAGTGCAATTCTGAGTCTTTAGTGGAGTTACGATGAATTAATAAGTTAGTAAATTTATTTGTTAAATTTATGATAACTTATTGGAGTTTGATTTCATAGGCCCATGGTCCCCATTGTACCTTGGACAAAATCATCTAGAAAGTCTCAATTAATTGATTTAATTATCAATTAGAATTATCAAAGTTGACCAGGTCAATTTTGAATAGTTTCATAGAGTTATGTAATTTAGAGAAGAAAAGAGAAATTATAGCAGATTTATTAATTAAGATAAATTGATATCTAAATTAATAAATAAGTTTAAATCAAGGTTCAAATTATAAATAATTAATTTGATAAGGGATTTAAATAATTATCTCATTAATTAATCAATATAAAATAATACGAGCCTTGATTTTAAATCCAATGAGCTTATAATTAAATGGGAAATTTCATTGGCCTAATGCTCATGGAAATTTTGACCTAGGACTGATATTATCTATTATTTTTATTGATTTTTTAATTAAAATAAATGACCTAATTGAGCCTATAAAAGGAATGCTAAGTGAGAGTAGAATATAGATGACAAAGAGACTTGTTTTGAGAAGATCAGAAGATCTAGTCTTGATGCTCTAGGTTTTAGATTCTCTCTACTGCATAAGTCCTTTTCTAAGCCTCAATTTTTCTTTTCTATTCTTCTTCTTATTGTATCTATCTCAAGTGTTGAGAATTGTCCACTCTAGTCTAGGTGATTCTAAGGATACTTTGGAAGGCTGTGAAGAAAATTGAAGAACGGTTCAGTTTCTTGGTGTTACCCTGCGACAGAAAGGATAAAAGGGTTAAAGAAACTGAAGGAATGACTCAATTATTCCGCTACACAATAATGTAAGTGTTCTTATCATTATCTCTGTATGAATTTAATTTTAGAAACATGTTCTAGGTTTTCTTATATTAATTTGTTTAATATAAGATTTACATGAAAATAAACAAGATCCTGTATAAGTTTTTCCCAACACCTACTATGTCTTCTACAAGCATGGAAGGTCGGTTCCTGTGCAACCGACCTTCATGCTTACCTTTGACATACATGATAGGTCGGTTCTGTGTAAACTGACTTATGAACATATGTTAAGTCAATTTAAGTGGAACTGTTCTCTCATGACTGATGGCTGACGTCCAGATTGTAGTAGTGAGTATCATCCAAGCAATCCAAGGAGGAATCACCCATTTTTGAGTTCGGCCCTTCAATCAACAATAGCGTTGTAGTGCCCTAATCCACCTACTTCGAGATCGACTTATATGAATCCTAGATTAAGTTCGTTAGGCAAGTTTCTTACATCTTGTCTAGTCATGGGCATAAGCTATCTGACAAGCTTATGTGTCGAGCTCCCAATGCTGATGAATAGAGCAGCTACGCCCCTAGCGAGAATGACCCCGATGTGAGCGTAAGGCTCAGAGCCTAGAGTGATAATCACATGAAAGTCGGAGCTCTCCTCCCTGTCCATCAGTATTTTAAAAGTTTTACCGACTGGATTGGGATCGCCCCATTCCAACTTTACACCAACTCATACTGCATCCTCGCAGCCCTCAAATCCTTATACCATGAGCTGAAGTGGTTCAAGCCGTCTCCACAAGAGATTTTATATTTATACTGCGTCAAAATCAACCTAGCTCGAAAGCAAGGAGGAGATTAATTTTTCTACTTATCTAGCTATTCGAAGGATAGAAAACTGCTCAAGGACATCTCCAACCACCCTTCAAACTTTAAAAATCAATTATTTTGGACCAGTGGCCTCCAAACATCCAAATTTTATTCTTTCCAACGAATATTTAAGTTCTCATACTTTGCCCTTTTTCGTAGATTTTTCCTCCTCTTCTCGTTATTCCTTTTTTGACACAATCACCCATTTCTTCTTTTATATTCATTTATGGATGACTTGATGCATCTCCTATGATGCAACATTGTTGGGAAAGCTCCCATATGGTCAGAGGTCTTTAAGTTACCTCCTAAATGAGATGAGACTTCGAGAGTGTGGTCTTCTCAGTGATGGTGAGACCACAACCGACCATATGTACACCAAGTAAAACTCCTGGACAGATGTCCCCATTCATTCTCCACCTAAATCAAGAAAGAGATCCCTCATCCAATAAGGTTCCACCTCTAAAAAGCAAAAACACAGCTTGGATGAAGATGAAACCCCCGGGATAAGTTAATGACCGAGGACACAAATGAGAACCCCTCAACCTTGGGTGAAGGTAATTTCAACAGTCGAGCATAATGGTCTCCAACACTGCTCAAACACTTCTATAACCTCTTAGTGTCATTTTAAGAATTTAACTATAATTTTCTTATTTGGTCGAGGGTAGATCGGATAGTCCATGTAACACCCTACTAAACCAGGACAGTTACACTGTGTGTTTAAAATTGTGTTGGACTCGTTAAGCGAGTCTTTTTAATTAAAACGTGTAGTTAGGGTTAATTAAAAATTTGGTATAAATTTTTTGGTCAAATGATTGCTGCTTTTCATTAAAGGATTTGGTATATACACGGGATCCCAAAAAGTTTATAATTGATACAAGGGAAAACAAACAAAGTACATGACAACCGTCCTAAGTGGCAAACTTACTAAAGCCTAGCTCTCCAAAAGAAGTCTCGACTGTGGCGATCGAGCAGGCTACCTATGAACACACCGCCCCCAAAGCTCTCCAACTCATTGTTGGTCTAGCTTCCCCTTGCCCTTACCAGCACCACGTCGCACTCGTGAGCCAAGGCCCATCAAGAAAACTCAATCAAGCATACAAACAATCAACATATTACAATTATAAATAGCTTGCTTAATAATTATAAACAACACTCATCAATATTCAATTTATTTATGTGACCACAGGGCCACCCAAGTGCGTATCGCACTTGCTTCGTTCAAACAGATATAAAGTCGGACAAGCGTAAGTCATGCTCTAGTCCATTTTCAAGTAGCCATAGGGTCGTACCAGTGCGTACCGCACTTCCAGGTTTAAACAAACATACATTGCATACATAACTCAACTATGTAAAGCACAGTTATTCATGGTCAAACAAACATTTCAAAAAAGAATTATAACCATGCTCAATCACAGGGGCTTAAGCCCTAATTTCAACACGGGTGCAGTTTTCTTACCTCGAGTTCATGTGCGAATTACGATATGACCTCAAGTACGATCCCAATCCCGAGATTTGCGGTAATCTAATCACAACACAAGCATACTCTTATTAGAGATTGAATCCAAATCCTGAGCTTCACCCTAGACCAAATTCTTACAATTACTATTCTTGGTTAACGGGAAGTTGGAAACGTCCCTCGAGCCCCCAAAACAGATTCCCGAGACCTTGAGCTTTACTCCCAAAATTAAGAAAAAAACGCACATTCGGGCCACCTGGCACGGTCGCGCCCACATAAACTTTGGGGTTACTGGGGTATTGGCACGGTCGCGCCCTACCCCAACGCGATCGAGCGAAAGACCACGAACCCCAAATTGAAATAAAATACTATGGTTTTTGTGACACTAGCGCGGTCGCACCAAGTCACAAGAAGCATGAATTGATCCCAGAACACATGTCTTCTTCCCCAATTCTCAACTCCACGATTCCCCTGCATACGAAACCTAGAAAATCGACCCCAAATAGACTTTCCAAAAAGTTTATGACCACAAAACGCCCTATACAATTCTAAGAACCTAATACCAATATTAATATACCACCAAAACTCACTCAAACTCATCAAAACAACAAAACACCAAATATTGGACAAGTTGGAGCCAAAGGTTTAGAAACTTACCCAAATCTGAAAGTTCAAGTCAAATTTTTGAGTTTCAACTCAATCCCAAGCTTAGAACAACTACCAATCACTTTTACACTAACAACAACAACACCAAGAACATCCTAGAAGCATCAAACTTTCAGAATTTACCTTAACCTCAAATTGATCCAGAGCACCTCAAAGAAGAAATGAAAAACAAAGAAAATAATCCATACCTCCTAAGAATTTTGAAATCTCTGGTGTGGATATGCTTTGGGTAAGCTCCAAACCTTCCCAAATACTTCAATTCTTCTAGGAAATTCCCTCGAATTTCAAACTTAGACTTGGCTCTTGTGTTTAGTGTCCTTGAGTGAGTTCTTGAGAGTGACCAATGAGAAGAGTGAGAGTGTTGAATGTGAAAGGAAGGTTGCTGCCTATTTTTGGCCTAATCCCTTGGTCAAATGACCATTATACCCTCCCCACTTAATGTAATGCCCTACTTCCTTAGAGCCGTTACTAAGTGAGTTTAAAAACGTGCTTTCAACTCGCTAATCGAGGTTTTAAGTCAAACAGTGTAATTAAGCCATAAACAGAGGAAAAACTTTAGAAATAATTCCATTTCATTGAAAATCATAAAAGTTTAACACTTGGGATCCCAAAATACAGTTTAGAAATATTTACAACTTATAAACTGAACCAAGTCGAATAAACGACAAAATCTAGGTTTATTTACAAACATCTCCCGAAATCCACTGGCTGTGGCAGCCAGGCTGGCCAAACATGTACACGCCGCCTCATGCCTGCTACACTCATGGTTGATTGGCCTTCTCTTTACCCTTACCTGCACCACAGAGCATCTGTGAGCCGAATCCCAGCAAGAAAACCCATAACAGATAACATATGCAAAACATACACCAAATATACAAACAGGCCACCAATAGGCTAAACACATATGGCCTAGCCGTCCCAGGCGCTTACCAGGCCCTGGGTTCGCGGTCCACACCGTGAGGATATCCCAGGTATCCTTTAGGGACTCGCCCTAACAACTCGCACTCCACGTACTCAACGCTACTCCTGGCCCCTTGCCATACTCGGCCTTGCACTCAACGTGCCTAACACCATTCCCGGCCCTTGCCGACCTCGGCCTACACCGTTCCCAGCTCTTGCCGATCATTCACATAATTTCACCCATGGCATAACAAACAAGTACAGAATACTAGCAAATACAATCAAAGGGCTATGCCCTGCAATCCAAACACATTGGGCTCAGCCCTGCATACAAGCTCTATGGGAACAAGGGTTTTCTTACCTGAGTCCCGAGCTCACCGAGCATCGATGTCCTGAGCACAGTCCTCTAACTTGAGCCTTGCCGAAACCGTAGTCACAACACAATAACCATATTCATCCATCAAGTTCTAATCCATTAAATAACTTCAAGCCATAACTCTAACCTCCTGGACCTTGAATTCTATCAATCCGGGTGATAAAATCCATCCTGAGCCTTAACCATTGAGTTCCCAAACCTAAACACCCTTAAAAACAAAAACTAGCTATAAGAGCCGCGACCCTACCCACAAGCACCGCGGCTAGCCTCGAAATAGAGGCTAGCACCACACTGACACCCACACGGGCCGCGGCGTGCCCACCAAGAGCCGCGGCGCGCATGAAACCTCTCGGCCTCCCATGGCCGCGCGCGCATGGGCCGCGGCGTGCCCCTCCTAGGGCCGCGACCCTCACCTCCAAACCCATATTTCTCACCCTTTTTCCTGCATTTTCTTCAAGCCAATCCCCCCCAAAACCAAGCTAACAATCCTAGATAATCAACACAATTATTCCAGCTCAATATCAACATAAAAAACCCATTAAAATCTACTCCAAAACTCAACTAAAACACTCAAGAACAATTCAAACTTAACTAACATGCAATCTCTAATAACCAGCATAAATTATAAACATAATCTTTATAATTAAATCTTACCCTTGCTGAATTAAACCTCTGAACCAGCTCCCTATGTTCCACGCTTCAAGCTCCCCTAAATCCCCAGCTGCAATCCCTTAGCTTCAAGTTGATTTCCCCAAAGTTTTCCTTGAGTTTGTCTTAGAGAGTGAAAGAGAGAGATAGATAAGAACTACCCTCAGCTGGAAGGAAAAGTAAATGTCGGTTTCTTAAGTGTTCTGTATAATTCTAAGGTTTGTTTTATTCAACTTAGTTCTATGTGGTTACCTCAAGGCTCAGGGTACCAAAACGTCCCCGAGGGAAAAATGGTAAATTTCCCCAATATTCCCTCCTAGACATTCTATCCTCAAATATATCTCCAAATATTAATTTTCATAACCCGATAATCCCATAACACACCTAGTACCCAAACTACCCCTCGACTCGCCCCGAGTCTGAATCTCAACCCTGTTGTGACTTTCTGGCTAACCGCTCCCTAGGACTGTCTCGGATCGTGTTGCACAGACATATCACACGTATATAACATTTATCACATTTATACCCCTATTATCCAAACGGGGCCCACACGCACATTTAACTTAACTAAACATGCATCATTATCATATATTCACATAAATCCACATATAACATATTAAATCATTTATTGCCCTCCAGACACACTAATCGAGGCTCTAAGCCCTATTAGCAAATTCGGGTCATTACAACTATCCCCTCCTTACAGAAATTTCGTCCTCGAAATTACCTGAACAACTCGGGGTACCGCTCCCTCATCTCTGACTCAAGTTCCCACGTCGCCTCCTCAACCTTGCTGTTTCTCCACAGCACTTTCACCAAGGCGATGGTCTTGCTCCTCAAGAATCTGAACCGGCTTTTCCTCATAGGTCAAGTCCTGATCAAGCTCCAGATACTCAAAACTTAGAACATGCGTTGAATCTGACATATACTTCCGGAGCATGGATACATGGAAAACATCATGAACCCCTGATAAAGCTGGAGGCATCGCTAGTCTGTAAGCTACCTCTCCAACCCGTTCTAGAATCTCGAAGGGGCCAATATACCTAGGGCTCAACTTGCCCCGAACACCAAACCGTTTCACACCCCTCATGGGTGAAACCCTAAGGAACACATGGTCACCAACCTGAAATTCCACGCTCTTGCGTTTCAGGTCTGAATAACTTTTCTGTCAACTCTGGGAGGCGAGCATACGCACTCTAATCTTCTCAATCGCCTCATTGGTCCTCTGAACCATCTCAGGACCCAGATATCTCCTCTCACCTGTCTCATCCCAATGAATAGGTGATCTACACTTTCTTCCATAAAGCATCTCGTACGGAGCCACTCCGATGGTCGCCTAGTAACTGTTGTTGTACGAGAACTCGATCAAAGGGAGATACTTACTCCACGATCCCCCAAAATCTAGCACACAGGCTCACAACATATCCTCCAATATCTGAATCATCCTCTCAGACTGTCCATTCGTCTGAGGATGATAAGTGGTACTAAACCGTAACTGCGTGCCCATAGCCTTCTGCAGACTCTCCCAAAACTTGGAAGTGAAGGTGGGGTTTCTGTCGAATACTATCGACCTCGGAGCCCCATGAAGTCGAACAATCTCCTTCACATACAACTCAGCATACTGCTCCACAGTATAAGTTGTCTTAACAGGCAGAAAGTGGGCGGACTTAGTATACCTATCCACAATCACCCACACCGAGTCATGCTGTCCCACAGTCCTCGGTAAACCAACCACAAAATCCATAGTGATATCTTCCCACTTCCATTCTGGGATCCCCAGAGGCTGCAGCAACCCTGCTGGCCTCTGATGCTCAGCCTTAACCTGCTGGCACGTTAAGCACTTGGCCACATAATCCACCACATCCCTCTTCATGCCCGACAACCAATACAGAGCTCTCAAGTCTTGGTACATCTTAGTTGTACCCGGGTGCAAAGAATAGGGAGTGGTATGCGATTCATCTAGGATCTCTCGCCGGATATTAGAATCCATCGGAACACAGATCCGACCCTTGTACTTCAGTAACCCCATCTCTGAAATGGAAAAGTCCTTAGTCGTTCCGACTAAGGCACCTGACCTATGACCTCTCAACTGAGGGTCTTTCCCCTGCGCTTCCTTGATCCTCTCAAGGAGTGTAGACGGAAGAGTGATGTTGGCTAACTGACCAACTGACCAACCACCAACTCTATACCTGCTCTGGTCATCTCCTCAGCTAACTTATCAGATATCTGCCTCGAACTGAACAACTATCATGGGCCCTTCCGACTCAATGCATCAGCCACTACATTAGCCTTCCCAGGATGGTATAGGATATCGCAATCATAATCCTTAACCAACTCCAGCCACCGCCTCTGGCGCATATTCAGATCCTTCTGAGTAAAGAAATACTTTAAGCTCTTATGGTCGGTGTATATCTCGTACTTCTCACCATAAAGGTAATGCCTCCAAATCTTAAGTGCAAACACCACCGCTGTCAACTCCAGGTCATGCGTAGGATATCTCTGCTCGTATTCCTTCAACTGTCTCGATGCATAGGCTATCACTTTACCAACTTACTTCAGCACGCACCCCAAACCATGTCTGGATGCATCACAGTAAACCACAAACTTTTCATTCTCTGTCGGCAAGCTTAACACTGGCGCAGTGATCAATCGTCGCTTTAACTCCTTAAAGCTGTTCTCACATATGTCCGTCCAGACATACCTTGTCTTCTTCTTTGTCAGTTATGTCAATGGCGTAGCTATTCTGGAGAACCCCTCAACAAACCGCTGATAATACCCTGCTAAACCCAGAAAGCTTCTCACTTCAAGGACATTGCTCGGTCTAGGCCAATCTCTGACCGCCTCAATCTTACTTGGGTAAACCAGAATCCCCTCCTTACTGACAATATGGCCAAGAAATGTAACTTGTGGTAACCAGAACTCACATTTACTGAACTTAGCATATAACTTATGCTCTCTCAACCGCTGTAGAACCAATCGTAAATGATGCTCGTGCTCTGTCTCTGACTGAGAGTACACTAGGATTTCGTCGATGAATACAATCACAAACTTGTCCAGATAATCCTTGAAAACCCTATTAATCATGTCCATGAAGGCTGCTGGGGCATTGGTGTAGAGTCCAAGAACTTTACTTAGCTAATTAGATAGTAGTATTATAGTATTTATAGTATTATCTTTGTAACTGTGGATTTTTGGTTCAGATCGGGAATTATTTGGACACTCATAGTAGTACTTATAGATTTTCTAAGTTTAACCTATAGTTTAAGAATATTAATGTTAACCTAAGGTTTGATTATATGACTGATATTAAGGATAATATTTATTATACTATAAGGTTTAGATGACAACCAATAGGATTTTAAGCACATGTTATGAATGGGTGATTAAGGATTAAGTATTTTGAGGATTAAATTTAATAAGGAGTAAAGTTTGAATGCTATAAGGTCAGTCAGCAGCTTTGAATACGTTGAGGGCTTAGTCAAGGCTGTTTACTCCATTCAAACTTAGCTAAAAATGTGTAATTTCGTGTTTAATTAATCAGTGTGTGCCGATATATCGCAGCACGTAGATACGGAAAACACGAGACGATGCACGACTGCCTCGGGCATACTGGCCCAGGCGATATATCGCCTACAGGGGGCGATATATCGCCTCCTTCAGTATGTTTTGAAAGTTTTTGAATTCTTTTTCCATTCAGCCATTCAACCTCTTGATAAGTCCAGCATCTTTTGAACGAGTCTTCAGCCTCTGCTGAACAATTATTCAAATTATTTTCACCTAAAAAGCTATTATTTTTATTCAAGTAAAATTTAGATCTTTTCATTTCTAAACTCTATAAATAGGACCTAGTACCCAACCATTATTCATCTTTTGCTCTAAGTTCAGAGGCTGCAAGTGCTAAGTGAGTGTGAGAGTGTAAACCCCTGGTTTGGGGAAATCATAAGCTTGATCCTCATAAGCTTATCAAACACTTTGGGAAGTAAGGTTCTATAGTATTTCGGTTTGTGGTATAGATTGGTCTTACGAATCTTTAAGGTAACCCAAAACTCTAGTTCATTGATTTTATGTTATTTTCTTTCTCATATCCTTCTACTCAGTCTTCTAACCTCATTCTTATTTTGGTTAGGAACTCTAAGTTCTTGAGCACATAAGTTTCGGTAAGTATGTTTCTCAATGGTTTAGTCTTCTCATTCCTTTTCATCTCTTTTTCTTCATTAGACTCACTCTTTTTCATAATGGTTATTAGGAGTGTTCCAAAGTCCCAACGCTGTCCACATATCCCGGTAACTTTGGTAAGGAAAATATGATAGAAATGCATGTGTTATATGTTCTATATGTTATCTTATGTCTCTTATGTTATGATAAGTGTTATGATATATATGTTTGTAGGCTTGGGCATATGACCCATATGACTAACAAGACCCCAAATAGATTATGGGCATATGACTTACTTAGCTAGTAGGACCCCACTAATCTCATGGGCATATGACTTGTTTAGTCTATGGGACCCCAAGTAATAATGGCCATTATAGTATGTGTATGTAATTAGTGTTATGATATGTCTTTATGTTTATTATGAAATTTATGTTTATGAACTATATGTTAGATTTTCCTTGCTGGGCATTAGGCTCATTCCTTTTGTTTATATGTGCAGGAAAATAGATGTAGTGGCGGTAAGATTCGTGGATGCTTGGAGATTGTGTATCGATGATGAATGGAGTCAAGGAGTCGAGAGTTCGATTTCGAGGATGTAGTCATTTGTTTATGGTCTTTATATGTATTTTCCGCACTTACTATGTAATCCCTTTATTTTATAAATCATGTTATGTTTTGTTTTTCAAACAATGGGATCCCATATCCTTCTTGGTATTTATGCAAGTAACTCTTATTTCTATAAGTTTTCTAATAAAATTATGGTATTTTCGCAAATGTAAGTTTTAGTAAGAATTTGTATGTATAGTTTCGTTAATGGTCCAAGAGTCTAGAATAGTTGGGTCATTACAATTGGTTAATCCAAAGGACATAACCAGGAATTCATAATGTCCATACCTCGTTCGGAAAGTAGTCTTTGGTATGTCCTCCTCTTTAATCCTTAACTGATGGTAACCTGATCAGAGATCTATCTTGGAAAACACTGTTCTTCCCTGTAGCTGATCAAATAAATCGTCGATCCTAGGCAGTGGATACTTGTTCTTTATGGTTAACTTGTTTAGCTCCCTGTAATCAATACACATCCTAAGGGACCCATCCTTCTTCTTAACGAACAACACTGGAGCACCCCATGGCAAGAAGCTCGGTCTGATGAACCCCAAATCAAGTAACTCCTGCAACTAAATCTTCAACTCCTTTAACTCTGCTGGAGCCATTCTATAAGGTGTCCTAGATATTGGCTCCGCTCCTGGTACCAATTCTATAACAAAGTCAATCTCCCGCTGCGGCGGCAACCCTGGCAAATCTGCTGGAAACAAATCTGGAAACTCACACACCAATCTAGTCTCACCCGGTCCAACCGACACCACCCTAGAGGTATCCACAACGCTCGCTAGGAATCCTATGCAACCTTCCTGCATCAGGTCCCTAGCCTTCAATGCTGAAATCATCGGTACTCGCGGTCCACCAACTGTCCCCACAAACACAAAGGGTACCTCCCCTTCTGGTTCAAAAGTCACCATCCTGCGCTTGCAGTCAATCGTTGCCCCATATTTTGATAACCAATCCATTCCTAAAATCATATCAAATTCATTCATCTCTAACTCAATCAACAACAGACAGTTCCCTACCATCTACCTCTACTGGCAGCGCTCTAATCCACTTCCTAGAGACTACTAATTCTCCTGTTGGCAACAAAGTCTGAAATCCCCTAGCATACACACCACTAGGTCTACAAAGCTGATCTATCACTCTAGCAGATACAAATGAATGAGTAGCCCCTGAATCAAACAATGCAGTATACAAAGAACCAACACTAGAGATTTGACCTGTCACAACTGAGGGGCTAGCCTCCGCCTCGGTCTGTGTCAAAGTAAATACCCTGGCAGGAGCAAGACTGTCACTCTGCTTTTGCTCCTCCTTCTTAACTTGAGGACAATCCCTCTTCAGATGACTGGCACTCCCACAAACAAAGCAAGCCCTGATCCTGCACTCACCCTAGTGTCGTCGCCTGCACCGCGGACACATTGGAAAACTCCTCCAATTGTCACTGCCACCCTGACGGCCAGTGGAAGCACCCCATGCCCTCCTATCTGAACTGGGAGGAACAAAGGAATTTGGGGCCTTCCTCTTCTACTCACTAAATCCACCACCATGACTGGACCCAGCAAAAGGAGGCACTGTCCTCCTGACATCGCGCCTAACAGCGTTTTCCTTCCAAATCTGATCTTCGGCCCTCTCAGCAGTAAGGGCCTTGTCCACTACCTGGCCATAAGATGTAGTCTCTGGATCCAAAGTAATATTCACATCGCGGGCAATCATAACATTCAACCCTCGCACGAACCTGTCCCTTCTTGCCGCATCAGTCAGCACTAAATCTGGCGCAAACTTTGCCAATCTATCAAACTTTATAGCATACTCCATCACTGTCGATCGATTCTGAGTCAGGTTGATAAACTCATCAACCTTCGCAGCTCGAACTGCCACACTGTAATACTTCTCATTAAACAAGTTTCTGAATTCTTCCCAGGTCATAACTGATACATTCCTTCTCTGAACCACCACGTCCCACCAAATGCGGGCATCCTCTCTAAACATGTAGCTAGCACAGGCTACCCTCTCATTCCCCTGAACTCTCATAAAATCCAGAATTGAGGAAACCATATTTATCCACTGCTCTGCCCACAGTGGGTCTGATCCACCCTCGAAGGTGGGAGGATGCTGCTTCCTGAACCTCTCATACAAAGGTTCCCACTTATTCTCCATAGCACACTGCACTGGCACTAGTAGCCCAGTAACCTGAGGCGGGGCCTGCTGCCTCAACTATCGCAAATCTTCCTCTGTTTGCTGCAGTCTCGCTTCCATCTCGGCAAACATCTCTTGAAAATTATGTGGGGCAGGTGGAGGGTCCTGACCCTGGTTGTCATCCTCGACCCTACTGCCGTGGAGTCTAGCTGATTGTCGAGGCATCTCAACAAGTATGCCTGCAACCAACGACGCCGCTCATCAGGCAAGATAACAACATCCAAAAACCACCTCCCAAACACATTAACCCTCCACAAGCAATAACTCATATAACATATAACACACAACGAGCCATGCCCTAACATCATGCATATGTTAATTCATTCATCATGCTCTATATAAGATAAGCAGGCAGACAGGGCATTCAAACACATATTCAAACATATTAGTCAATCTTACCAGCCAACCCTGAGTCGAGCCTATCATTGACAGCGAGTGTACATGTTCGGTCAATCTCCAGAACTAATAACCTTGGCTCGCTCTGATACCAAGTTGTAACGCCCTACTTCCTTAGAGCCGTTACTAAGTGAGTTTAAAAACATGCTTTCATCTCGCTAATCGAGGTTTTAGATCAAACAGTGTAATTAAGCTATAAACAGAGGAAAAACCTTAGAAATAGTAGTTTCCATAGAAAATCATAAAAGGTTTACACTTGGGATCCCAAAATACTGTTTAGAAATGTTTACAACATATTAATTAAACCAAGTCGACTAGACGACAAAATCAGAGTTTATTTACAAGCATCTCCCAAAATCCTCTGGCCGTGGCAGCCAGGCTGGCCAAACATGTACACGCCGCCCCACGCCTGCTATACTCATGGTTGGTTGATCTTCTCTTTACCCTTACCTGCACCACAGAGCATCTGTGAGCCGAAGCCCAGCAAGAAAACCCACAAACAGATAACATATGCAACACATATATCAGGCATATTAATAGGCCACCAGTTGGCTAAACACATACGGCCTAGCCGTCCCAGGGGTTTACCAAGCCCTGGATTCGCGGACCACGCCGTGAGGATATCCCAGGTATCCTTCTAGGGACTCGCCCTGGCAACTCGCACCCCACGTGCTCAACGCTGCTCCCGGCCCCTTGTCGTTATCGGCCTTGCACTCAACGTGCCTGACGCCGTTCCCGGCCCCTCGCCATCCTCGGTCTACACCGTTCTCGGCTCTTGCCGATCACTCACACAATATCATACATGATATAACAACAAGTACAGAATTCTAGCATAAGCAGATAAAGAGCTACGCTCAGCAGTTCTAACATATTGGGCTCGGCCCTGCACATCAATCCATTCAAACACATTGGGCTCAGCCCTGCATATCAATCCACTCGAACACATTGGGCTCAGCCCTGCACATAAGCTCTATGGGAACAAGAGTTTTCTTACCTGAGTCCCGAACTCTCCGAGCACCGATGTCCCGAGCACAGTCCTCTAACTGGAGCCTTGCCGAAATCCCTAGTCACAACACATCACCAATATCCAGTCATCAAGTTCTAATCCAATGAATAACTTCGAGCCACAACCCTAACCTCCGGAACCTTGAATTCTATCAATCCGGGTGATAAAATCCATCCCGAGCCTTAACCATTGAATTCCCAAGCCTAAACACCCTTAAAAATGCATACTGGCACTAAGGGCCGCGACCCCACCCTCAAGAGCCGCGGCTAGCCTCAAAACAGAGGCTAGCACCACACTAACCCCCACCCGGGCCGCGGCGCGCATGAACCTTCTCGGCCTCCCATGGCCGCACGCGCACACGGGCCGCGACGCTCCCCACCGAACCCAGATTTTCCACCATTTTTCCACACCTTTCCTCAAGCTAATTCACCCAAAACTCACCTATCAAACCCAGATATTTAACACATACATACCATCTCAATATCAACACTAAAACCCCATCAAAATCTGCTCCAAAACCCAACTAAAATACTCAAGAGCATGTCAAACTTAACTAGCATGCATATTCTAGCAAACCAGTAACAATTCTCAACATAATCCCAATAATTAAAGCTTACCTTGCTGAATTCAATCCCTGTAGTTGATCCTCAAGCCTTAAGCTTCAAGCTCCTATAATATCACAGCTGAATTCCCCTAGACCTTCAAGTTGATTCCCTTAGTTTTCCTTGTGTTTATCTTAGAGAGTGAATGAGGAAGGAAGAGATAAAAACTATCCTTAGCTTAAAGAAAAGAGAGTACGTCGGTTTCTATAGCTTCTAAATATTTCCCCTTTTTGTTTTATTTGACTTAAGTCTAAAGGGTTACCTCAAGGCTCGGGGTACCAAAACGTCCCCGAGGGCAAAATGGTAAATTTCCCCAATATTCCCGCCTAGACATTCTATCCTCAAATATATCTCCAAATATTTATTTTCATGTCCCGATAATCCCATAACACACCTAGTACCCAAATTACCCCTCGACTCATCCCGAGTCCGAGTCTCAACCCCGTTGTGACCCTCTGGCTAACCGCTCCCCAGGACTGTCTCGGATCATGCTGCACAGACATTTCACATATATACATAACATACATCACATTCATGCCCCTTATATCCAGACGGGGCCCACATGCGCATTTAACTCACTAAACATGCATCACTATCATATATTCACATTAATTCACCCATTGACATATTAAAGCATATTAAATCATTTATTGCCCTTCAGGCACACTAATCAAGGCCCTAAGCCCGATTAGTAAATTCGGGTCGTTACACAAGCGGTCGCATATGTACACAACACCACCTAAGCTCTCCACTCAAGGCTGGGTGAGCTTTTCTTTCCCTTTACCTGCACCACATAGCACCCATGAGCCAAAGCCCAACAAGAAAACACAGTAATGCATATAAATATCAACAAATGATTATTATTATAATCACACAGAGCTTATAGCTCTGAATAGATGAGCGAATATCACTTTATGTTTACAATAACCATGAATGAGCTTATAGCTCTAATTAGATGAGTGACTTAACACTTGAGGTTCTGGCAAACCATACTGAGTGACTGACAAGAAAATCACTAATTTAAGCAGATGAATGACTCCTGGGTAAGTCACTAGCCTTAAAAGATGAGTGACTGCTAGGTAAGTCACTAGCTTAAACAAATGGGTGATTGATGGGTAGGTCACCAGCTTAGCAAATGAGAGACTGATGGGTAAGTCTCTAACTTAACAGATGAGTGACTGATGGGTAAGTCACACAAGCGCTTTTAGTTTTCATCGAACTTAAGGTCGGTCCGGCATTAACGCTCTTCTGAGTCATTTAATGCAGATGTCGATTAAATCTAATCTTTATTGGCTTGCATTGAACACGCTAAGGCTGTACCTGACTTATGAGTCAGCACTGTGTGACCAGTGCCCAGTACCACTGCCGAACTTGACTAATGAGTCACAACTTCACAGTTGATACTGACACCTTTGCCAATTCTGACCAATTAGTCAGTACCATGCACAATTGAGCAAGATTTGATAAACATTCAATAATCAATCCATGTCCACATTTACACATTCAACATGCCTCATGAACAACCATGCATGTCACATATGGGGTGCAGTTCTCTTACCTCTTGTTCGAGCGAGAAATATAATAAGTACGACTCCTAAGAACGATCGACCTTTTGATTCCTTAGCGGTTACCTAATCATAACCAATAATAACCTCCATTAATGAAAATCAACAATGAAAGGGTCTTAACCTAAACCCCACTCTTGCGACCTCGAAACATGCCCACATGGTGAGTAGATTCGATCCCGGGCCTTAAGGATTGAAACTCAAAACACTCAAAATGGGATTATGGAGGAATAGAGTAGTGCTATAGTGCTGCTCAATAGTGCCCCAACGCTATACTCAGAACCCCAAACTGCCCACAAAAATCATGTGTAGCGCTATAGCGCCCTCTGATGGGCGATGTAGCGCTACCCCCAGAATAGTTCTCCCCTGAAACTTCCTTCTTTGACTCCTTCAGTTCTAACTCAATTCCAATGCTTCCAAATCCCATTTTTGGTGCCAAATGAACCCAAAAACCATCCTCACATACCCCAAGCATCACAACCATAAGAACCCTAGCCAAAACTCCCAACAAAACCAATCATTCAACCTAGAAATCTCAAATGGAAAACAGAACTAAAACAGGGCAAACCAGGGAATTTAAATGGCTAGAAACTTACCTCAAGCTCATATTATGATGCTCTTCAATGGTGGAATACACTCCCAAACTCACAAGACTTACTTCCCAAGCTTGAATCCTAAAAAATGGCTCAAAAATCACAAAGAAAATAGAAGGAGAAAAGGTACGGGAGAAGCTATTGAAGATACTCTGTTTTCACTACCTTTCTACAACCTTCAATGGCTTATAACTATCCTAGGGGTGAAAAGACCAAAATACCCCTAGGTCAATTAAGGATTTCTAAAGGATCCCAAGGGAAAAATTGGCATTTTCCACCTATCTCGTTAATCATAATTAACGCTCTCCAATTCCCGCTATTCTTGATATTCTCAAACACCAACAATTCATATCCCGTTACCCTTTAATTCCCATCAACGCTCTAATCATTAAAATCACACCGAGACTCACCCCGAGCCCCGAACTTAAACTTGTTATGACTAGACCGCTAATTAATATTCCAAGATCGTCTCATGCCGAATAGCTCGAACAAACCCACATTATAATGTGGTCTCAACAATATGTCACTGACATGCATACAAATATACAATTACACTCTCAACGGGCCAAATTACCAAAACACCCCTGTAATTAAATGTGGACCCACATGCATGCATTTAACATAATATTATAATATAATTCACATAAACATGCATATTATCATTTAATGGCATAATTAAACAATTATGGCCCTCCCGGCCTACTAATCTAGCCGTTAAACCGCATTAGGAATTTCTGGGCATTACACTTAGGGTCAGCGTAGTTTTTTCCGTATACTCTGTGAGGCAAGCATTCGAGCTCTAATCTTCTCAATAGCCTTAATAGTTCTCTGAACCATCTCAGGGCCCAAGTACTTCCTCTCCCCCATTTCATCCCAATGTATGGGTGACCTACACTTTCTGCCATACAACATCTTATATGAAGCAACTCAAATTGTTGATTGATAGCTGTTGTTGTATGAAAATTAAATCAACAGAAGATACTTACTCTAGGACCCCTCGAAATATAATACACATGCCCTAAGCATGTCCTTCAGTATCTGAATCATCCTTTCAGACTGCCCGTTTGTCTGAGGATGGTAAGTCGTACTGAACTTCAACTGAGTCCCCATAGCCTTCTGTAGGCTTCCCCAAAACTTGGAGGTAAAGATGGGATCTCGTTCTGACACTATGGATTTCATAACCCCATGGAGACGTACAATCTCCCTCACATACAGTTCTGCATACTGTTCCATGGTAAAGTTTGTTCTCACAAGTAGAAAATGAGCTAACTTGGTATATCTGTCTACAATCATCCATACTGAGTCATGTTGCCCCACTGGTCTAAGAAAGCTGTAATGCCCAAAAATCCCTAATACGGTTTAATGGTTGGATTAGTAGGCTGGGAGGGTCATAATTGTTTTATTATGCCATTAAACTATTATATGCCTGTTTATGTGAATTATATTATAATATGATGTTAAATGCATGCATGTGGGTCCACATTTCATCACAGGGGTATTTTGGTAATTTGGCCCATTGAGGGCGTAATTGTATATTTGTATGCATGTTGGTGATCTATTGTTGAGGCCACATTATAATGTGGATTTTTTCGAGCCAATCGGCATGAGACGATCTTTGAGTGCAAGTTAGCGGTTTAGTCATAACGGGATTAAGTTCGGGGCTCGGGGTGAGTCTCGGGGTATTTTGGTGATTAGAGTGTTGCCGGGAGTTAAAGGGTAACGAGATATGAATCATTGGTATTTGAGAATATCGAGAATATTGGGAATTGGAGGGTGTTAATTATGATTAACGAAATAGGCGGGAAAGGACGGTTTTACCCTTGGGAGTCTTTCGAACCTTAAATGACCTAGGGGAAAAAGGGTATTTCCACCATATGATATACTTAAGACATTGAAGGCTGTAGAAGGTTGGCAAAAATAGAGTATCAAAGTTCTCTTCTGTACCTCTTTTCTTCTCCTTTTTCTTTTGAATTTTTGAGCTATTCTTGAGGATTCAAGCTAGGGAAGTGGATCTTGAGGGCTTAGGATTGTGTTCCACCATTGAAGAGGATCCTAATATGAGCTTAAGGTAATTTTCTAGATATTAAAACTCTAGCTTTGCTCTGTTTTTGGTTTGGTTTTCAGCTTGGTTTTCTTAGTTGGTTGATGGGAATTGATAGGAGTTTTTGGCTAGGGTTACTTGGGTTGTGATGCCTAGGACCTGTGTAGATGGTTTTTGGGTTCATTTGGGACTTAAAATGAGGTTTGGAAGCTTTTGGTTCAGGTTGGAGACAGTGGAGTTGAATGGGGAAAATTTCAGGGAGATTCTGGCCGTGTGTAGCGTTATAGCGCCCACAAGGGGGTGCTACAACGCTACTTAGGAGGGTTTTTGTCTATTTAGAGCACTGGGGTGCTAGGGGGGGTAGCACTACAGCGCTACCCTACTTCATCAGATTTTGGTTTTGGGCATTTTTAAGGGTTTTTGGCTCGGGGTTTCAATCCTTAAGGCTCGGGATCGAATCTACTCATAGTTTGGGTACAATTCGGGGTCCCGGGAGTGAGGTTTAGGTCAAGACCCTTTCATTGTTGATTTTCATTAATGGAGGTTATAATTGGTTATGGTTAGGTAATCGCTAAGGAATCAAAGGTCGATCGTTCTCAAGGGTCGTTCTTTTACTAATTCTCGCTCGAACTAGAGGTAAGAAAACTGAACCCCATATGTGACATGCATGGTTATTATTAAGGCATTTTGAGTGTTTAAATGTGGACATGGATTGCATATCAAATGCTTAGAAAATCTTGCTTACTTGTGAATAGCACTGACTTACTAGTCAGAACCGACAATGGTGTCAGAACTAGTTGTGAAGCTGTGACTTACTAGTCAAGTTTGATAGTAGTTTTGAGCACTGGTCGTATGTTACTGACCTAAGAGTCAGGAGCATAAGCATCATGAACGCAGTGCTTAGATCTAATCGACATCATCATTGAATGACTCATCATGAGCATTAATGCTGAATCGACCCAAGTTCGATGAAAACTAAAAGCGCTTGCTTAGTTCCATGACTAATTACTTAGAGCCAGGGCCAGAAGGCCCAGGTGACCCCATCGTCACATGGCTAAGGGTAGGAAACCCACAGTAGTGACTCCATGGTCACTCCCTTGGTTTACATTGGTGACTCGCTCATTAGTCACTTATCATGTTTAAGCTAGTGACTCGATCACTCACTTGTAAAGGGTACGGAACCCATGTTAGTGACTTATACATCTGTCACTCATCAGTTTAGGACTATAAGTCCTGGATGATTATCATTATCATTGTTTGATATTATATATGTGACGTATTGGGTTTTCTTGCTCGACTTTGGCTCATGGGTGCTATGTGGTGCAGGTAAAAGGAAAGAAAAACTCACCCAGCCTTGAGTGGAGAGCTTAGGTGGCAATGCGTACATATGCGGCCGCTTGACCACCATGGCCAAGGAGTTTCTCAGAGGAACTAGGGGGTTTACCCTATTTTTTTCGCTTAGGTCGGCGGGTTGTAAATTTTACTCTGTAATGACCATTTTGTATTGTAAATAACTTGTAAACGTTTTTATGGGCCCATGAACAATTTTATGTTTTAAATAAAATATATCCTTTCCTTTTGATTGGTTTTACACCTTAAGCTATTAATAACACCTAAATGCATGTTTATAACCAAAGAACTCGATTAACGAGTTAAGAACGGTTCAAATATCACAGTAACAGTCTTGGAGTAACTAGGGCGTTACAACTTGGTATCAGAGCGTGCTAAGGTTTAGGATTCCTGTAGACTGGCTGAGCATGTACACTCGTCACTGAAGACAAGCTTGACTCATGTTTTGGTAACTATTTATGTAGTTATATATTTAACTACTTAAATATGGTATAAATTCTTTACCTGTTTAATGCTGTGCTTTGAATACTGCATCATCAGCAAGAATGTGCTTATTATTACTGATATTGCCAGAACATGCTTATTAGCATTGTTCATTGTGAACTATTATTTGATACATGTTAAATGCTAAATTCTATGATCATATATCCATTTGTATATCTGTATAATTGTGGAATATGATAATTATCTGTGTGTTCTTGGACCGTAAGGCAGCAAGAGGTTTAGTTATCACTGCTTGACTGGCTGTATTGACTATTGCAGCATAGTATAAGTTGATAAGAATGATTGCAGGACAGATAGATTCATCAGCTGGCTAGGGTGATCAAGGCTAGAATAATAATCAGGGTCAGGAGAATGACCATAGTTAGATTCCACAACTAGCTCCTGAGAATTGGCAGCAATTATTTAATGAGTTGCAGGCTATAGTATTGAGGCAGAGAGAAGAACTCTGCCTCATGAGACAACAATAGGTTCCTGCAGTAGCCAATGCACCTGAGGCACCCTCTGCATCGGTGCCAGCAACTGAGCAGCTGCCAGAGGTTGGTAACAAACGGGAGCCTCTCTATGAAAGGTTTAAAAAGCAGCGACCTCTAGTTTTTGAAGGCAGTGCAGATCCTGCAAAGGCAGAGCAATGGATGAGCATGATTACCACCATCCTAGATTTCATGAGGGTGACTGGTAATGAGCGGGTGGCCTGTGCCACGTATATGTTTCAGGAAGATGCCCAAATTTGGTGGGAAGCTATATCCCAGACCAGAAACATTAATGCCCTGAGTTGGGAAGAGTTTCAGACTCTGTTTAACGAGAAGTACTACAATGATGCCATCAGGGCGGCAAAAGCTGAGGAGTTTATCAGTTTACTTCAGGGGAGTTTGTCAGTGGCTGAGTATGCCCTGAAGTTTTATCGATTGGAAAAGTTTTCCATGGAGCTGGTGCCCACTGATGGGACCAGGAGGGAGAGGTTTCTCCAGGGGCTACAAGCTAGATTAGCCCAGGATGTTTGCATTACCACTGTGGTAGGGGTTACTACCTATGCACAGGTGGTTGAGAAGGCACTCACAGCTGAGAGTGCATAGAATAAGATCTGGCAAGATAATGCAACCAAAAAGGAGTTCAGGAGAATAGGTTCTCCATTTATGGGTTCTGGTAGGGGTGGAGGCCCTAGTGATCAGAAGAGGAAGGTTCCTGACACCTTCCCAGCTCCAGGTCCTGACAGGCAACCCTGTGGTATTTCAATGGGTCGTCAGAGTGGTAGTGAGGCCTAGAAGACTTATCCCGAATGCCCTAGATGCAAGAGGTGTCATTTGGGAGAATGTAGGGCAAAGGCCTGCTTTTTATGTGGAGTAGTGGGTCATCTCAAGAAATATTGCCCTAAGGCAAGAAAAGAAGAACCCAAGAAAGCGGACAGCTCAGCCCCAGCTCGAGTGTTCATGTTGACACAAGCAGAAGCTGGGGCTTCACCCTCAGTAATTACAGGCCAGTTTCTTAGTGCTGGAATCGCTTATAATGTTTGATTGATTCTGGTGCTACACTTCTTTTGTTGCTAGTAGAATTATTGATAGACTATGTAGACCCTATGATTTTTATGTTGTGGGGTTTGGAACTTTATTACCCACTGGGGAGTTGGTAGTATCCAGGAGGTGGGTCAAATCTTTGCCAGTGACAGTGGAAGGCAGAGAGTTGTCAGTGGATTTGATTGAGTTGGTTATGACTGACTTCGACATGATTCTTGGTATGGATTGGTTAGTGAAGTGTGGGGCAACCATTAATTGCAGAAGAAAGATGGTCACCTTTGAGCCTGAAGGTGAGGATCCTTTTGTGTTTGTTGGTACTGTGCATGGACCCCGTATACCTATGATTTCTATTTTGAGGGCTAGAGATCTATTGCAAGGAGGTTACATTGGATTCTTAGCCAGTGTGGTTGACACCACTCAGGTCGTGCCAGTGAGACCAAATTAGTCTGTGAATTCCTGGATGTGTTTCCAAAAGATTTTCCAGGGTTGCCACTACACAGAGAGATTAAGTTCATGATAAAACTGGCACCAGGGACAGAGCCAGTGTCTAGAGCACCATAAAAAATGGGCCCAGCTGAATTGAAAGAATTGAAAGTACAGTTGCAAGAGCTGTTGGATTTGGGTTTTATCAGACCTAGCTTCTCACCTTGGGGTGCACCATTGCTGTTTGTAAAGAAGAAAGATGGTTCTCCGAGGGTGTACATTGATTACAGAGAACTGAATAAGCTAACAATCAAGAGCAAGTATCCTTTGCCAAGGATAGATGATCTGTTTGATCAGTTGCAAGGTAAAAATGTATTCTCAAAGAAAGACCTTCGTTCTGGTTATCATCCATTGAGGGTCAAGGAGGGAGACATACTGAAGACTGCTTTTCATACCAGGTATGGGCATTATGAGTTCTTAGTCATGTCTTTTGGATTGACTAATGCCCTAGCTGCTTTTATGGATCTGATGAACAGAGTGTTCAAGGATTATCTGGACCAGTTTGTGATCGTCTTCATTGATGATATCCTAATTTATTCTCAGTTAGAGTTAGAGCATGAACATCATCTGAGATTGGTTCTACAGAGATCGAGGGAGCACATATTGTTTACAAAGTTCAAGAAATGTGAGTTTCAGTTATCTCAGGTATCTTTTCTTGGGCACATTGTCAGTAAGGAGGGGATTAAGGTAGATCCAGCTAAGATTGAGGCAGTCAGAGACTGGCCAAGGCCAAAGAATGATTTTGTGGTTAGAAGTTTCCATGGATTGGCAGGTTATTATAGGTGTTTCGTGGAAGGGTTCTCTAAGATTTCTACTTCATTGACTGAGCTGACACGCAAGAATCAGAAATTTGTGTGGTTAGACAAGTGTGAGAACAACTTTCAGGAACTGAAGTAGAGATTGATTACAGCTTCGATTCTAAGTCTTCCAACAGATCAGGAGAAGCTTGTAATTTACTGCGATGCTTCACATCAGGGTTTGGGCTGTGTTCTGATGCAGTCAGGGAAAGTAATTGCTTATGCCTCACGTCAGCTGAAGGAGTATGAACAGAGATATCTTACTCATGATTTAGAGTTGGCGGTTGTGGTCTTTGCTTTAAAGGTATGGAGGCATTATCTTTATGGGGAGAAGTGTGAGATCTATACAGACCACAAGAGCTTGAAATACTTCTTCACGCAGAAAGATTTGAATATAAGACAAAGGCGTTGGCTGGAGTTAGTAAAACATTATGATTGTGAGATTTTGTATCATCTAGGAAAGGCCAATGTGGTAGCTGATGCTTTAAGCCGGAAGGGTCCGAGGTAGATTTATGGTGCGAGGCTGATAGCCCGAGTTAGCAGATGATATGACTAGAGCTGGTATAGAGTTGCTGGTGGGCCAGTTGGCCAATATTACGCTACAGTCTAAACTGTTGGAGAGAATCAAGGAGGGTCAGTTGGGTGATCCCTAGCTGATCAAGATCAAAGAGGCTGTTTTGGCTGAAGCATCCAAAGATTATACAGTGTCTAAGATGGGCTTGTTGAGATACAAGGGTCGGATATGTGTTCCGTTAGACACTGCTATGAGGCGAGAGATTCTGGACGAATCTCATACTACGCCTTACTCTTGTCATCCAGGCACCACGAAGATGTATTCGGATGTGAGATCGTTGTATTGGTGGCCGGGGTTGAATAGGGATGTAGTAGAGTATGTGGCTAAGTGCTTGACATGTCAACATGTTAAGGCTGAGCATCAGAGGTGAGCATGGTTATTGCAGCCTCTGGATATCCCAGACTGGAAATGGGAAGACATCATAATGGATTTCGTGGTGGGATTACCCATGACTGTTGGTCAACATGATTCTATTTGGGTTACAGTGGATCGCAAAGCCAAGTCAGCTCACTTCTTGCCAGTGAGGACTACATATACAGTTGACCAGTATGCAGATCTCTATGTGAGAGAGATCGTGCACCTTCATGGAGCACCAAGGTCGATCGTGTCAGATTGAGACCCTACTTTTACTTCCAAGTTCTGGGGGAGTTTACCAAAAGCCATGGGAACGCAATTGAAGTTCAGTACTGCTTATCATCCTCAGACAAATGGGAAATCTGAGAGGACGATTCAGATATTGGAAGACATGTTGTGAGCATGTGTGTTGGACTTTGGTGGATCCTGGAGTAAGTATCTACCTTTGATAGAGTTTTCCTACAACAATAGTTATCAGTCTACCATTGGAGTTGCACCTTATGAGATGCTGTATGGTAGGAAGTGCAGATCTCCCATTCCTTGGGATGAGATAGGTGAAAGGAGATACTTGGGTCCTGAGGTAGTTTAGAGGACCAGTGAGGCCATTGAGAAGATTAGAGCTTGGATGCTCACTTCTCAGAGTAGACAGAAGAGCTATGCAGATCCCAAGCACAAGAACGTGGAGTTCCAAGTGGGAGACTACGTCTTCTTTAGAGTCTCGCCATGGAAAGGGGTGAGAAGGTTTGGGAAGAAGGGCAAGCTGGGCCCTAGATTTGTTGGCCCATTTGAGATCCTGGAGAGGATTGGTCAAGTGGCTTACAGGTTGGCCTTACCTACGGCATTGTCGGTCGTGCATAACGTGTTTCACATTTCAACTCTTCAGAGATATGTATCTGATGTGACTCATGTTTTGAGCTATGAGGATATAGAGCTTGAGGCAGATCTCTCTTATGAGGAACAACCAGTCCAGATACTTGAAAGAAAGAATCAGGTCCTCAGAAATAAGATGATACCTTTGGTTAAGGTATTGTGGAGGAACAACAAGGTCGAGGAAGTGACTTGGGAGCTGGAGTCAGATATGTAGAATCAGTATCCCGAGCAGTTCAGGTAAATTTAGAGGATGAAATTTTTGTAAGGAGGGGATAGTTGTAATGCCCCAAAATCCCTAATGCGGTATAATGGTTGGATTAGTAGGCTTGGAGGGCCATAATTGTTTTATTATGCCATTAAACTATTATATGCATGTTTATGCGAATTATATTATAATATGATGTTAAATGCATGCATGTGGGTCCACATTTCATCACAGCGGTATTTTGGTAATTTGGCCCGTTGAGGGCGTAATTGTATATTTGTATGCATGTGGGTGATCTATTGTTGAGGCCACATTATAATGCGGATTTGTTCGAGCCAATCGGCATGAGACGATCTTTGAGTGCAAGTTAGCGGTTTAGTCATAACAGGATTAATTTCAGGGCTCGAGGTGAGTCTCGGGGTATTCTGGTGATTAGAGCATTGCCGGGAGTTAAAGGGTAACAAGATATGAATTATTGGTGTTTGAGAATATCGAGAATAACGGGAATAGGAGGGTGTTAGTTATGATTAACGAAATAGGCGGGAAAGGAAGGTTTTACCCTTGGGAGTCTTTAGAAAACCTTAAATGACCTAGGGGCAAAAGGGTCTTTTCACCATATGATATACTTAAACCATTGAAGGCTGTAGAAGGTTGGCAAAAATAGAGTATCAAAGTGCTCTCCCGTACCTCTTTTCTTCTCCTTTTTCTTTTGAATTTTTGAGCTGTTCTTGAGGATTCAAGCTAGGGAAGTGGATCTTGAGGGCTTAGGATTGTGTTCTACCATTGAAGAGGATCCTAATCTGAGCTTGAGGTAAGTTTCTAGCCATTAAAACTCTAGCTTTGCTCTGTTTTTGGTTTGGTTTTTAGCTTGGTTTTCTTAGTTGGTTGAGGGGAATTGATGGCAGTTTTTGGCTAGGTTACTTGGGTTGTGATGCCTAGGACATGTGTAGATGGTTTTTGGGTTCATTTGGGACTTAAAACGAGGTTTGGAAGCTTTTGGTTCAAGTTGGAAATAGTGGAGTCGAAGGGGGAAAGTTCAGGGAGATTCTGGCTGTGAGTTGCGCTATAGCGCCCACAAGGGGGCGCTGGGCGCTACAGTGCTATTCAGGGGGGTTTCTGTCTGCTTAGAGCACTGGGGTGCTAGGGGGGTGGCACTACAACACTACCCTACTTCATCAGATTTTGGTTTTGGGCATTTTTAAGAGTTTTTGGCTCGGGGTTTCAATCCTTAAGGCTCGGGATCGAATCTACTCACTGCTTGGGTACAATTCGGGGTCCTGGGAGTGAGGTTTAGGTCAAGACCCTTTCATTGTTGATTTTCATTAATGGAGGTTATAATTGGTTATGGATAGGTAATCGCTAAGGAGTCAAAAGGTCGATCGTTCTCAAGGGTCATTCTTTTACTATTTCTCGCTCGAACCAGAGGTAAGAAAACTGCACCCCATATGTGACATGCATGGTTATTATTGAGGCATGTTGAGTGATTAAATGTGGACATGGATTGCATATCAAATGCTTAGAAAATCTTGCTTACTTGTGAACGACACTGACTTACTAGTTAGAATCGACAATGGTGTCAGAACTAGCTGTGAAGTTGTGAGTTACTAGTGAAGTTTGACAGTAGTTTTGAGCACTGGTCGTATGTTACTGACCTAAGAGTTAGGAGTGGCATAAGCATCATTAATGCAGAGCCGATGAAAGATTAGATCTAATCGACATCAGCATTGAATGACTCATCATGAGCATTAATGCCGGACCGACCCCAAGTTTGATGAAAACTAAAAGCGCTTGCCTAGTTCCATAACTAGATACTCAGAGCCAGGGCTAGAAGGCCCAGGTGACCCCATCGTCACATGGCTAAGGGTATGGAACCCACAGTAGTGACTCCATGGTCACTCCCTTGGTTTACATTGGTGACTCGCTCATCAGTCACTTATCTTGTTTAAGCTAGTGACTCGATCACTCACTTGTAAAGGGTGCGAAACCCATGTTAGTGACTTATACATCTGTCACTCATCAGTTTAGGATTATAAGTCTTGGATGATTATAGTGATCATCGTTTGATATTATATATGTGAAGTATTGAGTTTTCTTGCTGGGCTTTGGCTCATGGGTGATATGTGGTGCAGGTAAAGGGAAAGAAAAGCTCACCCAACCTTGAGTGGAGAGCTTAGGTGGCGATGTGTACATATGCAGCTGCTTGACCACCACGGCCAAGGAATTTCTCAGAGGAACTAGGGGGTTTACCCTATTTTTTCCGCTTAGGTCGCGGGGTTGTAAATTTTACTCTGTAATGACCATTTTGTATTGTAAATAACTTGTAAACGTTTTTATGGGCCCATGAATAATTTTATGTTTTAAATAAAATATATAATTTCCTTTTGATTGGTTTTACACATTAACCTATTAATAACACCTAGATGCACGTTTATAACCAAAAAACTCGATTAACGAGTTAAGCACGGTTGAAAGATCACAATAACGGTCTTGGAGTAACCAGAGCATTACAAAAGCCCTCTACAAAGTCTATAGTGACGTCTTCCTACTTCCACTCTGGAATAACTAAAGGCTATAACAACCTTGCTGGCCGCTGGTGTTCTGTCTTCACTTGCTGACATGTTAGGCACCTTGCCACGTAGTCAATCACATCTCTCTTCATCCCAGGCCACCAATACAAATTCTTTAGGTTCTTATACTGTAACGTCCCAAATTACCTAATAAGGCTTAGGGCCTTGATTAGGGGGCCGAGATGAAAAATTATGGGAATTACATGTTTATGTGTTTTATATGCGTGTAATTATGTGGTTATGTGAGTTATATTATTATATGACTTGATATGCAAGTTTAGGTGTATTAATTAAATGTGTAGGCCCGTTTCTTATTAGAAGGGAAATTTTTGTAATTTGGCCCGTTATGGGTATATTTGACATATATGTGATATATGTGTGAGACCACAGTATTATGTGGATATATTTGGGTTACTCGGCACGAGGCGATCGTAGGGAGCAAGCTAGTGGGAAAGTCACAACAGGATCAATATTTGACTCGGTGTGAGTCAAGGGGTATATTGGGTATTTAGCACATACCTGGGATATTGGGTAATATGATTGAACATTTGATGATATATTGGGAGTTAGTGAGATCAGGAGGAAATTCAGGGAATTTTGACTATTTTACCCTCGAGGGCATTTTTAGGACCTCGAGCATTAGGATTTACTTGAGGTTACTTAAGCTCAAAGTAACCTGTCAGAAAGAAAAATACGTTCAAAATACTTTTTCTCTCTCTCCTATTATCCCTTTTTACCATTGGTCGTATTTTCGAAGGAAACTCAAGTTTTAGGGCTCAAATTCTAGCAAGGATCAAGTCATAATGATTCTAGGAAAGATTAGAAGCTTATTAACTAGAGGATTTAGCGAGAAACGACATAATCAGAGGTAATGTACGCTTTGAATTTCTAAGTTTCTATTTCCTAAGGTTTCTTAAGTTTTGAGGTTGGATTCTATGTTTTGATGAGTTTTTGAGTTGTTTGAAGCTTGGGTTTTGATGGTTTTGGGCCATTGAAATGATTGAGAGCTTTGTTTTTGGGATTTGGATATGTTTGGATAGGTTTATGGGACGTTTTGAAATAGGAAAAATGGAGTTTAATGGTTGGGTTTTAGGTCGGGCCGCGACCTTGTTCTTGGGTGCCACGACCCAAGTTTAACGAAGAAGAGGATGTGGCTGTTGGGCATTATGGCTGCGGGGCCTGGTAGGCGGGTCGCGGCGTGAGGCATAGGCAGAAAGGGGCAGGGGCCTTTGTCTAGAGGCGGGCATGGGTCTGGGGTGTGGGGCCAAAACACTTAAGGAGAAAGGTTGCCTTAGGGTGGTTTTGGGTCTGGGAACTTAAACCTAAGGGTTCAGGGTTGATTCTACTCGCCGATTTAGTAGGATTCGACGTCTCGGAGGCTAGGACTCGGTCCGGAAGCCTTTATTTACTTATTATTGATGGCATTCTATACTTAATTGTGACTAGGTTATCGCTAGGGGTTCAGGATCAGAATTTTGATTCAGACAGACTCGGTATTGGGGACAGTATGAAGAAAGGTATTATTTTGGTTGAAAGAACTACTGGTTTAGTTGAAGAAGTATTTAAGTTAGGGATGATTAGACGAAGCATCATATCGTGGGACTTGTTGACATCGCCTGTTAGGGATGAAGAGTTTAAATGCCCGGTTACAAGATAAGACAATATCTTCAAGAATTGATCTTTGATCTGATTATTCCCAGTTGAGGATCAAGGAAAGAGACATTTCAGGAATTATTACTTGTACCAAGTGGGGTGCGATGGATTACCAACAAAGGTTCTTAATTGACCTATGCTTCAACAACATAGGTAAGTTTGACAAGCAGATAGTACATAAACGAGATGAACAAGTCACATCTAGGTTCATCAAGGATGCATTGAACTACTTTCCAGTTAGAAGCAAAATGCGAACGACTACTACACTGATGATACTAAGACTGAAGAAGCAGGGTAATAGGTAAGGCTCTAGAAGGTGTTAGCTTCGATGTCTCCAAGGGAATTTAAGGTTACACTATAGGAAGAGAAGGAATCAAGTATGAAAAGATTCAATCAAAAGCCACAAAGAAGTTACTGAAGAACGTCTAAGGGGTAAGAGGCACAACGAGACCGGTGGACATGTTATCTACTACAACTGCACTAGAGATTGGGTTGGTAGAGGAACTTGAAATTAGGCTGAATGGATAATCTTGTACCAGATTTTTTAGAAGATAGAATAAGGATTGAGGTATAGTAATCTGTGTGTAATGGATGGATATGGAAGGGTAATGTGAAGAACCTTGTTTTTATTAAAAACATGAAACTATAAGCGGTGCATCAAAGTCTAAGACGCGCCAAGTTATAGATTGAAGGGATGATGGTTTGAGCCTCGCGATAGGAGAAAGAATGGAAACATGGTCGGTATACAGGGAACATTAAGTTGACGGTGGATGCACAGTGTAAGGGGTTTGAGCGCTTGGTCATTTGTAGAGGAATAACCCTGAGACCAAGATTCAGTGAGACTTAATGGGTGATTCATGTTAGAAACCCTTGAATGTACAAGGGGAGGAATAATCTAGAAGCTGAACTCCTATTTGGGAAGATTTGTATCAGTTGTGTAGGATGCCATGGATTACAGTAAGGTCAGACAAGGTAACGATTAAGATGGATATAACACTTGTGATTAGTTGTGGACTGATATATGTCTTTAGAGACAATGAAATTCAGATCGAGGATCTTGTGAGAATGGTTAAGAATCCTACCATTATAGTATGAATTAAGAGATGAAAATCCTAGATGAACATTGTACTACCTCCTTAAGCATATTGTAGTCAGGGAGACTAAATGGATAACAAGATCTGATACTCGTATTTTGGAAGATAAAATGCTATAGTGATGAACCGTAGGAATGGATTACACCATACTATGAGTAAGATGATTGGATATGGAAGGTTGCAACTCAGAAGACCTAGTTAACACACTTGGGTTCATGTGAATGGGTGATGTGGCATGGTAATTGACAGTGCTGGGTTGAGGCCCTTAAATGGGGAGTAAGGTTGGAACCTAGAGTTATTGATTGTCTACAGATAGAATGGCAACTTGAAGAATTAATGGTTATTTTAAAGAATTATGCATTGAATGTGCAAGTGTTTGGGATATTAAGAAAAGTATAGTCCCTTGATGAACAGTCGCAGTGATGGATACAAGCTTACGACTAAGGTTACACAACATAAGATATGGTATGATAGAAAGCATGAAGTGCTGGTTCTAAGCAAGGAAATAAAAGACAATGAGTATTATGGTTCAGTATTGGTTCGGGGGAAAACCAATGAAGTTATTGGAATTATTATGGCAGAAGGATCTGCCCAGCTGCAAGGACATAAGGGTTTGCAAGATTCAAGTTTTGGAATACGAAGTTCCAGGATAGGAAATTTGTATTTCTCCAAACATTGTAGACCAGGAAGAGTATGATACTTTGAGAAAGAAAAAAGGAATTTTTGGATCATTATTTGAGAAGGATTTCGAGATCGTACCAAGGATTAGACCAAGGGTCTACAAGTTAGCCTTACCCTGGTGTGGGTGGTGGCTTATGGGTATTACTGGTGCCAATGACAAGATGAAAAATGACCGCTAATGAGATAAGCAGACCCTGAGGTTCCAGCAGAGTTATTGGGCAAGGGAAGGTTAATGAAATTATGGTTAGAGGTATGGGATTTAATACCTGTTGTCTTCGAATAAATTTCGAGGATGAAATTGTTATAAGGAGGGAATAGTTGTAATGACCCAAAATTTCTATCAAGGCTTGAAGGGCCTTGATTAGTGTGCCAGGAGGGCATAATTAGTATTTATGTGAATAACTGATTTAATGCATGATTGTGTGGCATGCATGACTATATGATTATATGGAGATGATTAAGTGCATGTTTATGAGTATTAAATATGCATGTGGGCCCTGTTTTGTTTATAAGGGCATATTTGTAATTTTGGCCCGCTGAGGGCATAAATGTAATTATGTGTGATAAATTGTTGAGACCACATTATTATGTGGATATATTTGCAGCATATGGCTCGTGACGGTCCTAGCGAGCGGATTGGCAAAATAGTCACAACGAGATTTAATGCCTAGCTCGGGGGAGCCTGGGGGTGTTTATGAGAATTTAGAATATATATTGGGAATTATTAGACATTGGATAAATAATTGGTGATTAATTGGATGATGGGATTTAAGAGGTAAATATTAGGGACACTCGAGGAATTAGCGGGAATTGGGAACAAATGACTATTATATCCTTAGATTGAGTAAAAGATTATTTTTATGTGGGAGGGAAAATAGTCTTTTCCTAAGTCTAAGGATATATTTAGCATTTTCTTAGAACAAAACATAACATTGTGGAATTGATCAAGGAAAGAAAGGAAAAGAAAACTCTCTCTCAGCTCACCCTTCTCCCTCTCACGTTCTCCTCTCCACCTCACTCTCCCTTGGGGAATTTGAAGCTAAGAATCAAATGGAGCCTAGGATAATCTTTGGAGTTGTGATCCTTGGAGTAATTGCAGGGGGATTAGGCTGGAAAGTTGGCTCCAAATTGAGGTAAGAGTTTCAATTCAACCTTAAGTTTTTGCTGGATTTCTGGGTATAAAATAGTTGATGAACTTAGTTTATTTGTATAGAATTGAGCTAAGATGATGTGAGATTTCAACTGGGGAGTCTAGGAATCTAAGCCCAAGGGTTGGAGGATGGAGGCTGAGGATTTAGCTGCCATTGAGGTAAGGATTCCTTCAATCTTCTGAGAAGTTTTCTAGTTTTAGTTAGGGTTCTTGAGCTTCAAGGCTCAGTTTTGATTTCTGTAATTGGTGAGGTTCTTAATTAAGTTTTGATTTTTCTATGTTGATATGGGTGAGATATATTGATTTATGGGCTCAATTTTGAGTTTGGTTGATGATAGGGTTGGATTTTTGGAGCTTTGGCTCGGGGAAGTTCGAAGGAGAAACCCAAAAATTGTCATTTATGGTGTTAGTGCTATAGCGCTAGGTTTAGAGTGATACAACGCTAGGCTGCTTTTCTGGGGGGCTTAAGTTTATGTTTGTAGCACTGTAGCGCCCTCTGGTAGTGCTATAGCGCTACCGTACCTCCAGAACTTGGTTTTTAGGTACTTTTTAGGGTTTTGCTTGGGGGCTCGGGGGGACGGTTTCACCACTTCGTTTGGTGGAATTAGAGGTCCCGAGAGCGTGAGTTTGGTCCTGGGATTGTCCTTTGGAATTCAAACTCATCAAAGTACCATTTATGGATTGTGACTAGGTTTATCGCCAAGGCTCGGAGCTAAAGATCGTGCTCGAAACCATTTTGCATTCTCCGCTTGGAATTAAAGGCAAGAAAACTGCACTCGGTTATGTGGTTATGTTGGACTAAGAGTTCCCTATACTTGTATGCAATGTTGTATGATGGTATTATGCCATGTGAGTATGAAATAAATGGCCTAAGAGTGTCAGAATTAATATTGGCGCACAAGGACGCGACTCAACCACTGGTAGCTGAGGTTAATTATAGAATCACTGAGTTTGGCCTAAGTGAATCAGAGTCAGTGGGTTGAACATTGGGCTCGACCTAAGTGAGTTGAAGACAGTGACTTAAACAGAGGGTGCGTCCTAAGGGTGTTAACCCTAGTGATTGCATGATATGCTTACTGTGTTAATCTGATGATTATGGCATGTTAAATACTTGGTTAAGAGACTGTTGATTTGTCAATTACTATTGCTTATTATGTGAATGCTGTGGACTATCGAATATCTGGTTATGCTTTATGAATTATTTGGTTATTGATATTGATTATGCTATTATGTTATGGTTTTCTTGCTGGGTCTCGGCTCACGGGTGCTACGTGGTGCAGGTAAAGGAAGGGTAAGATGGATCAACCATGGGTTGGAGAGCTCTGGGGGCGAGGTGTACATTGTCAGCTGCTCAGCCGCCACGGTCGAGGGATTGTACAGGGACAGAAACCTAAAATATGTATTTTTCCATTAGAGTGGCCTTGATTATTTATAACTTTTGGAAATTTTGTAAATATGTCTTTTAACCCTGTTTTGGGATCCCATGTACTAAATATTCATTTTAATGAAAACGACCTATTTATGACCAAAATCTTTTTAATGTTAACCTATTTATGACTTTAGATTCACATTTTTATTTAAAATGACTTGATTAGCAAGTCTTGCACTATTTTAAACACACAGTGTAACGGTCTTGGTTATCCATGGCGTACAGCTTAGGTGGCGATGTGTACATATGTGGCCATTTGACCACCACGACCAAGGTTTCTTAGAGGAACTAGGGTGTAACCCTATTTTTATCGCTTAGGTCAGCGGGTTGTAACTTTTGAGTTGTAATGAAAATTTTGGAATTGTAAACAACTTTTTAAACGTTATTATGGGATCCCATCTATAGTTTAATGTTTTTAATGAAACATCCATTCCTTTAAACCAAAATTTTTAACCCTGGACCAGTAATCACACTTAGATGCACGTTTATGGCCTAATTACTCATTTAGCGAGTTTAGCACTATTTAAAATATACAGTGTAATGGTCTTGGCTAACCAGGGTGTTACAACTTGGTATCAGAGCGTGCCAAGGTTAAGGGTTCCTATAGACAAGCTGGGCATGTACACTCTCCACTAAAGACAAGCTCGACTCAAGGTTTGGTAACTATTTATGTGGTTGTGTGCTTAACTGCTTAAATAGGATATAGATGCTTTATCTGCATGTCTTATTAGGTAGCATGAGATATGCTGATAGGGACTGGCCCTTGACTGATGCATGATTTAAATAGATTGTTCTTATTAGCACTAATATTGCTTGTGAATGACAAAGAATTGCTTATTAGCGCTGTTATATGGACATGTAAGTCAGGACACACTCATTAGTGTTGTTATAGATACATGTATGCCAGAAAATGCTTATTAGCATTGTTAATTGTTATGAATATCAGGAAGTGCTTATCAGCACCAGACTTGAATATGAATCGACATGCTTATCAACATGACTGTTGAATGTGAAAGATTATTTGCTTGATCTTGGACCATGAGACGGCGAGAGGTTTAGTTATCACTACCTAACTGGCCTAATTGATTATTCCAGCAAGGTATAAGCTTGGAAGTATGCTACCAAGGCAGATTGAATCATCAGATGGCCTGGAAGATCAGGGCCAGAATGATAGACAGGGTCAGGATAATGACTAGGGTCAGACCCCTGAGCCAACTCCTAAGAACTGGCAGCAGTGTCTTACTTATTTGTAAGCTAGGTTATTGAGACAAGAAGAAGAAATCCACCTTCTGAGACAGCAACAGGTTCCTGCATGGAACATCTTGCTAGAGGCACCACCTGTGATGGTGCCAACAGTTGAGCAGCTGTCAGAGGCTAGGAATAAATGGGAAGCTCTTTATGAAAGGTTCAGGAAACAGCACCCTCCGGTCTTTGAGGGTAGTGCAGATCTGGTTAAGGCCGAGCAGTGGATGAGTATGGTTACGACCATCCTAGAATTTATGAGGGTGTCTAGTAATGAGAGGGTGGCCTATGCCACGTATATGTTTCAGGAGGATGCCCAAATTTGGTGGGAAGTGATATCCCAGACCAAAAATTTCAATTCCTTAATTGGGAAGAGTTTCGAACTCTGTTTAATGAGAAGTATTATAATGATGCCATCAGGGCGGTGAAGGCTGAAGAGTTAAGAAGGTTACTTTAGGGAAACTCATCAGTGACTGAATATGCCTAGGAATTTTATAGACTGACAAAGTTTGCTAGGGAACTGGTGCCTATTGATGGGACTAGAAGGGAGAGATTTCTCCAGTGGCTACAACCTATGATAGCCTGGGATGTTCGTATTACCACTATGCTAGAGGTGACTACCTATGCATAGGTTGTTGAGAAGGCGCTCACAACTGAGAGTGTAGAGAACAAAATCTAGCGTGATAACGCGGCCAGGAGAGACACTAGGAGGGTGGGACCTCCATTTATGAGTTCAGGTAGGGGCGGAGGCCCCAGTGATAAGAAAAGGAAGGCTCTTGATGCCTTTCCAGCTCTAGGCCATGACAGGAGACCTCATGGTATTTCAGCAGGCTATCAGGATGGCAATGAGGGCTGGAGGACTTTTCCAGAGTGCGCCAGTTGCAGGAGGTGCCATATTGGGGAGTGTCGGGCAAAGGCCTGCTTCTTATGCGGGGTAGTGGGACACCTAAAGAAAGATTGTCCAAAGGCAAGAAAGGAAGAACCACGAAAGGTAGACAACTTGACCCCAGTTTGAGTGTTCACATTGACACAAGTAGAAGCTGAGGCTTGTCCCTCAGTGGTTACAGGTCAGCTTTTTAGTGCTGGAACCCCTTATACTATTTTGATTGATTACAGTGCTACACATTCTTTTATTGCTAGTAGAGTTATTGATAGATTGTGTAGACCATGTGATTATTATGATGTGGGGGTTTGGGACCTTATTACCCACTGGAGAGTTAGTAGTATTCAGGAGATGGGTCAGATCATTGCCAGTGACAGTAGAGGGCAGAGAGTTGTCAGTTGATTTGATAGAGTTGGTTATGACCACCTTTGATATGATTTTGGGTATGGACTAGTTGTTGAAGTATGGGGCAACCATAGATTGCAGAAGAAAAATGGTAACTTTTGAGCCTGAAGATGAGGATCCTTTTGTATTTATTTGCACTGTGCATGGACCCCGTGTACCGATGATATCTGTATTGAGGATTAGAGATCTATTACAAGGTGGTTGCATAGGATTCTTAGCTAGAGTGGTAGGTACCACTCAAGTCGTGTCAGTAGGACCAGAGGAGACCAGATTGGTTTGTGAGTTTCTGGATGTGTTTCCAGAGGATTTACCAGGGTTGCTGCCACACAGAGAGATTGAATTTGTGATTGAACTGCACTAGGGATAGAGCTAGTTTCTAGGGCACCTTACAAAATGGCCCCAATAGAATTAAAAGATCTAAAGGTTCAGCTGCAGGAGCTGTTAGACTTGGGTTTTATTAGACCTAATTTCTCACCGTGGGGTACACTAGTTCTGTTTGTAAAGAAGAACGATGGTTCTCTGACAATGTGTATTGACTACAGGGAACTGAACAAGTTAACAATTAAGAATAAGTATCCTTCACCAAGGATAGATGATCTGTTTGACCAGTTGCAGGGTAAAATGGTATTCTCAAAGATAGACCTTCATTCTGGTTATCATCAGCTAAGTGTCAAGGAGGGAGATATATCGAAGATTGCCTTTCGTACCAGATATGGGCATTATGATTTCTTAGTCATGTCCTTTCAGTTGACTAATGCCCAGATGCTTTTATGGATCTAATCAACAGGGTGTTCAAGGATTACTTGGACCAGTTTGTGATCATCTTCGTTGACGATATCTTGGTTTATTCTCAGTCAGAGTCAGAACATGAGCATCATTTGAGGTTGGTTCTACAAAGACTGAGGGAAAACATATTATTTGCAAAGTTCAAGAAATGTGAGTTCTAGTTATCTCAGGTAACTTTCCTTGGTCATATTGTCAGTAAGAAGGGGATCAAGGTGGACCCAGCCAAGATTGAGGCGGTCAGAGATTGGCCAAGGCCAAGGAATGCCTCATAGATTAGGAGCTTCCTTAGGTTGGCAGGGTATTATAGGTGTTTTGTGGAAGGGTTCTCAAGGATTGCTACTTCATTGACTGAATTGACATGCAAAAATTAGAAGTTTGTGTGGTTAGATAAGTGCAAGAACAACTTCCAGGAATTGAAGTAGAGATTGATTACAGCCCCTGTTTTAAGTGTCCCGACAGATCAGGAGAAGTTTATGATTTACTGTGATGCCTCACATCAGGGTTTGGGTTGTGTTCTTATGCAGTCAGGGAAGGTGATTTCCTATGCATCATGCCAGTTGAAAGAGTATGAGCATAGATACCCCACTCATTATTTAGAGTTGGCATCAGTGGTTTTTCCATTAAAGGTATGGAGGCATTACCTCTATGGGGAGAAGTGTGAGATATATACTAACCACAAGAGCCTGAAGTAATTTTTCACACAGAAGGATTTGAACATGAGATAGAGGCACTGGCTGGAGTTGGTGAAGGATTATGATTGTGAAATTTTGTATCACCCAGGGAAGGCCAACGTAGTGGCAGATGCCTTAAGTCGGAAGGGTCCAGGACAGATATGTAGTGTGAGACTGATATCCAGAGAGTTAGCAAAGGATATGATCAGAGCTGGTATAGAGTTGTTGGTGGGCCAGTTGGCCAACATTACACTACAGTCTATGTTGTTAGAAAGAATAAAGGAAGGTAAGTTGGGTAATCCACAACTGACAAAGATCAGAGAGGACGTTCTAGCTGGAGTGTCTAGAGACTATACAGTGTCAGAGATGGGCTTGTTGAGATACAAAGGTCGGATCTATATTCTGATGGTCACTATTATCAAGCAAGATATTCTGGATGAATCTCATACTACTCCTTACTATTTGCATCCAGGAAATACGAAGATGTATCAGGATGTGAGATCGCTCTATTGGTGGCCTAGGATAAAGAAGGATGTGACAGAGTATGTGGCTAAGTGCTTGGCATATCAACAGGTCAAGGCTGAGCATCAGAGACCAGCATGGCTATTACAACCTCTGGACATCCTAGAGTGGAAATGGCAGGATATCACGATGGATTTCGTGGTGGGGTTACCCAGGACTGGGTCAACATGATTCAGTGTGGGTTATTACGGATCGATACACCAAATCAACTCACTTCTACCAGTGAGGAAAAATTATATAGTTGACCAGTATGCAGATCTCTATGTGAGAGAGATTATGCACCTTCATGGGGTACCGAGGTCGATCATGTCAGATCGGGACCCCACATTCACTACCAAGTTTTGGGGAAGTTTGTAGAGGGCCATGGGTACATATTTGATGTTCACTACTGCTTATCATCCTCAGACAAATGGACAATTTGATAGGACGGTCCAGATATTAGAGGACATGCTGCGAGCATGTGTGCTGGACTTTGGTGGGTCCTGGAGTAAGTATTTGCCTTTGATAGAGCTTTCCTACAATAACAGCTATCAGTCGACCATTGGGGTGGCTCTTTATGAGATGATGTATGGTAGGAAATGCATGCCCCCCATTCATTGGGATGAGACAAGAGAAAGGAAATACTTGGGTCCTGAGGCAGTTCGGAGGACCAATGAGGCTATTGAGAAGATCATAGCTTGGATACTTGCTTCTCAAAGTAGACAGAAAAGTTATGCTGATCCCAAACGCAGGAACGTGGAGTTCCAAGTGGGAGACTATGTCTTCCTTAGAGTCTCACCATGGAAAGGGGTGAGGACATTTGGAAAGAAGGGCAAGTTGAGCCCTAGATTTGTAGGACCATTTGAGATCCTCGAAAGGATTGGTAAGGTATTCAATAGGTTGGCTTTACCTTCGACATTGTCGGCCATACATAATGTATTTCATATTTTGGCCCTTCAGAAATATGTATCAGACGTGACTCATATGTTATGTTACGAGGATCTGGAGCTTGAGGCAGATCTCTCTTATGAAGAACAACCAATCCAGATACTAGACAGGAAGGACATGGTCCTGAGAAATAAAACTATACCTTTGGTTAAGGTATTATGGAGGAACAACAAGGTCGAGTAGGTGACCTGGGAGCTGGAGTCAGATATGCAGAGTCAGTATCCCGAGTTGTTTAGGTAAAATTTCGAGGATGAAATTTCTATAAGGAGGGGATAGTTGTAACGTCCCAAATTACCTAATAAGGCTTAGGGCCTTGATTAGGGGGCTAGGATGACAAATTATAGGAATTACATGTTTATGTGTTTTATATGTGTGTAATTATGTGATTGTGTGAGTTATATTATTATATGACTTGATATGAATGTTTAGGTGTATTAATTAAACGTGTGGGCCCGTTTCTTATTAGAAGGGAAATTTTTGTAATTTGGCCGTTATGGGTATATTTGACCTATATGTGATATCTGTGTGAGACCACATTATAATATGGATATATTTGGGTTACTCGGCACGAGACAATCCTAGGGAGAAAGCTAGTGGGAAAGTCACAACGGGATAAATATTTGACTCGGTGTGAGTCAATGGGTATATCTGGTATTTAGCACATAGTCGGGATATTTGGTAATGGGGTTGAATATTTGATGATATATTGGGAGTTAGTGAGATTAGGAGAAAATTCTGGGAATTTTGACTATTTTACCCTTAGGGGCGTTTTTGGGACCTCGAGCATTAGGATTTACTTGAGGTTACTTAAGCTCAAAGTAACCTCTCAGAAAGAAAAATACTTTCAAAATAGTTTTTCCTCTCTCCTGTTATCCCTTTTCACCGTTTGTCGCATTTTCGAAGGAAACTCGAGTTTTATGGCTCGGATTCAAGCAAGGATCGAGTCATAGCGATTCTAGGAAAGATTAGAAGCTTATTAACCAGAGAATTTTGTGAGAAACTGCATAATCAGGGGTAATGTACACTTTGAATTTCCATGTTTCCGTTTCCTAAAGTTTCTTAAGTTTTGAGGTTGAATTCTATGTTTTGATGAGTTTTTGAGTTGTTTGAAGCTTGAGTTTGATGGTTTTGGGCCATTGAAATGATTGGGAACTTTGTTTTTGGGATTTGGATATGTTTGGATAGGTTTATGGGATGTTTTGAAATGGAAAAAATGGAGTTTTATGCCTAGGTTTCAGGTCGGGCCGCGGCCCTGTTCTTGGGCGCTGTGGCCCAAGTTTAATGAAGAAGAGGATGTGGCTATTGGGCATTAGGGCCACGGCGCAGAAAGGGGCATGGGCCTCTATCTGGAGGCAGGCCGCGACTGAGGGGTGTGGGGATGCGACACTTAAGGGGAAAGTTGGCCTTAGGGAGGTTTTGGATGTGGGAACTCAAACCTAAGGGCTCAGGGTCGATTCTACAACCCAGTTTAGTAGGATTCAGCGTCTTGGAGGCTAGGACTCTGTCCAGTTGCCTTTAGTTACTTATTATTGATGGGATTCTATACTTGGTTGTGACTAGGTTATCACTAGGGGCTCAGGATCAGGATTGTGCTCGAGAGTCGTTCTTATTTTTCATTACATTCGGACTTGAGGTAAGAAAACTGCATCAATTATTTGACATACATGACTAGGGCTTGGCCCGAAAGTTGAATTTGGTTTTGATTGGGCATTGGCCCTGTAAATGTGCATGATTATGATTGTGCCTGTGATTAATGATGAAGCATGTTTAGTGCTCTATATATGGATGTTTTTTATATGATGGATGCCTATTAAGCATTATATACTTGAGAAAAGCATTGACTTATTAGTCAAGGATGGCAATAACGCTGGTCGTAAAGCATTGACTTATGAGTCAAGGGTGGAAATAGCGCGCTGAGCACTGGTCTATATGATTGGATCTAATCAGGAGGGCATTATACACTTATTCAACCCAATGGTCGTAGAAAACTAAAGTGCCAGGTACACTGGGCTAGCTCCAAGGATAATTATACAAAGGATAGGGCAATGGGCCCCAGGGTGACTTATTAATCCCAAATCCTAGGGTGATGAGACCCCAGTGTGACTTATTAGTCATGTGCTTGAGCAATGGGTCCTGATATGATTATGTTAATAATTTATTTAGGGCATTTGGTCCCATATGACACTGTAGTCATTTGTACCATTGGTATGCATGCATGAGTAGGGTTATTACTGCTGGACGTGCTAGATATACATCTGAATCTGTATACATTTTTCATGCACTTGCATTGAGTTTTCTTGCTGGGCCTTGGCTCACGGGTGCTACGTGGTGCAGGTAAAGGGAAAGGAAAGCTGGACCAACCATGAGTTGGAGAGTTTAGGTGGCGATGTGTACATATGCGGCCGCTTGACCACCACGGCCGAGGTTTCTCAGAGGAGCTCTATTTTTGTCACTTAGGTTGGCGGGTTGTAATGACCATTTTGGAACTGTAAACAACTTTGTAAACGTTATTATTGGATCCCATGTATAGTTTAATGTTTTTAATGAAACATCCATTCCTTTAAACTGAAAATTTTAACCCTGGGCCAGTAATCACACTTAGATGCACGTTTATGGCTTAATTACTCGTTTAGCAAGTTAAGCACTATTTAAAATACACAGTGTAACGTTCTTGGCTAACCAGGGCGTTACAGATACATCTTCGTGGTGCTTGGATGTAATGAATATGGTGTAGTATGAGATTCATCAAGAATCTCCCGCCTGATATCCATGTCCGTTGGGACACAGATATGTTCCTTGTATGTTAGCAAACCCGTCTCTTTAACAGAATAATCCTTAGCTACTACAACTAGGACATCCTCTCAAGGCTTTATCAAGTGGGGATCATTCATTTGGCCCTTCTGTATTCTCTCAAAAATAGTGGAGTGCAAGGTAAAATTGGCCAACTGGCCCACCACAAACTCTATCCCCGATCTAGTAATGTCTTTTGCCAATTCCTTAGATATTTGCTTTGAACTGAACAACTGTCTTGGACCTCTCCGATTTAAAACATCTGCCACCACATTGGGTTTCCCTGGATGGTAAAAAATCTCATAGTCATAATCTTTTACCAAATCCACGCAATGTCTCTGTCTCATGTTTAAGTCCTTCTGAGTGAAGAAATACTTCAAACTCTTAAGATCAGTGTGGATCTCACACTTTTCTCTGTACAAATAGTATCGCCACACTTTTAGTGCAAATACCAACACTGCTAACTCCAAATCATGAGTAGGGTATCTCCACACTTTCAGTGCAAATACCACCCTGGTCCCACTGGCATGACTTGAGTGGTATCTACCACACTGGCTAAGAATCTTATGCAACCACCTTGCAATAGATCTCTAGCCCTCAATACATATATCATAGGTATACGGGGTCCATGCACAGTGCCAACAAATACAAAAGGATCCCCACTTTCAGGCTCAAAGGTTACCATTTTCCTTCTGCAATATGTGGTTGCCCCATACTTCACTAACTAGTCCACACCCAAAATCATATCAAAGTCGGTCATAACCAACTCTATCAAATCAACTGACAATTATCTGCCCTCAACTGTCACTGGAAATGATTAACCCACGTGGTATCCTATCAGGGCCTGGAGTTGGAAAGGCATTAGGAGCCTTTTCCGATCACTAGGGCCCCCGCCCCTACCTGAACTCATAAATGGAGGTCCCACCCTCCTAGTATCTCTCCTGGTTGTGTTCTCGCACCAGACTGCGCTCTCAGCTGTGAGCGTCTTCTCAACCACCTATGCATAAGTAGTCCCTCTTGGCACATTGCTAATACAAACATCCTGACCTATCATAGGCTGTAGCCCCTAGAGAAACCTCTCCATTCTGGTCCCATCAGTGGGCACCAGTTCCCCGGAAAACTTTGCCAATCTATCAAACTTCAAGACATATTTAGTCACTGATGAGCTGCCCTAAAGTAACTTGCTGAACTCTTCACCTCTTGCAGCCCTGATGGCATCATTATAATACTTTTCATTAAACAGAGTTCGAAACTCTTCCCAATCTAGGGCATTAACAATTCTAGTTTGGGATATCACCTCCCACTAGATTCGGGCATCCTCTCGAAACATGTGTGTAGCGCAGGCCACCCTCTCATTACCAACCACCCTCATAAAATCTGGGATGGTGGTAACCATGCTCATCCACTGTTCGGCCTTAGTCGGATCTGCACAGCCATAAAAAACTGGAGGGTGCTGTTTACCGAACCTTTCATAAAGAAGTTCCCGTTTGTTCCTAGCCTCTAGCGGCTGCTCAACTATTGGCACCATCACAGGTGGTGCCTCTGATAAAATGTTCCCAATAGGAACCTATTGCTGTCTGAGGAGACGGATCTCTTCTTCTTGCCTCAATACCCTTGCTTACAAATTAGCAAGCACCTGCTTCCAGTTCTCAGGAGCTGGCGGAGGGGTCTGACCCTGATCATTTTCCTGACCCTTTCTGTTATTCTGGGCCTGATCTTCCTGGCTAGCTGATGACTCTATCTGCCTTGGAAGCATACTTCCAAGCTTATACCTTGCTTCAATAATCTAATTCATCCATTAAAATAACTAGTAGAGTTCTAAATTTTAATCACAACATAACCACGTAATCCACATACCAAGTCTGTGCCTCTACTAAATGCAATAAAACAAAGAAGAACATGGAACCAAGGACAGAGCCAGTGTCTACCTAATAAGGCTTAGGGCCTTATTATAATCAGAAGCGTATTATACGCTTGTACGATCCAATGGTCATGGAAAACTAAAGCGCTAGGTACGTTGGGCCAGCTACAAGGCTGGTTATTTAAAGGATAGGGCAATGGATCCTAGGGTGACTTATTAGTCCCATATCCTAGGGCTGGCCCCCGGTGTGGTTTATTAATCATGTAACTTGGGCAACAGGCCCCGATATGATTCGGTTAATCATTTAAATAGGGAATTTGGTCCCATATGGCATCGTAGTCATTAATATGAATGGTATGCATGCATGAGTTGGGTTATTACTGCTGGGCATGTTTATTGTGATTTGGAAATGTGTTATTAACTGCTTATGAGCATGTTTGAGTTTTCTTGCTTGGCTCACAGGTGCAATGTGGTGCAAGTAAAGGGAAAGGAAAGCTGGACCAACCATAAGTTGGAGAGCTTAGGTGGTGGCGTGTACATATGCGCCCGCTTGACCATCACGACCAAGGTTTCTCAGAGGAACTGTAACGCCCTGGTTACCTCAGAACAGTTACGGTGAACGGTGAATCGGAAATTTGACCCGCTACCCGAGTCCTTTGGTTAAAAACGTGCTCTAAGTGTGATTAATAGGTTAAGGTGGAAAACTAATAAAAAGGAATGGATATTTTCTTTACAAACTGCTCTGCAGAGCTAATCAAAACATTTACAAGTTGTTCTCAGCACAAAATGGTCATTACTGTTTCAAAATTACAATCCTGCCGACCTAAGCGGAAAAAATAGGGTAAACCCCCTAGTTCCTCTGAGAACACCTTGACTGTGGTGGTCAAGCGGCCGCATATGTACACATCACCACCTAAGCTCTCCACTTAAGGCTGGGTGAGCTTTTCTTTCCCTTTACCTGCACCACATAGCACCTATGAGCCAAAGCCCAACAAGATAACACAATAAAGCATGATATAATATCAACAATGATCATAATAATCATTCAGGACCATTAGTCCAAACAAATACGTGACAGTCGCAACAGTCACAAAAGTGGGTACAACCCCCTATAGCCATGTGACGATAGGGTCACTCGGGCTTAACTGATTAGTGTACCTTTCATAAGTTTGAACAGGATAGGTGTATGGTGACTGGTCACCAACATAACCCTCCTCATGACTTTAAGTCATAACCCTGGAACAACGTTCCCTAGCCATGTGACAAACAGTCACCGGGGCCATATGCCCTGGCTCTGAATAACTGGTCTTAGACCAGACAAGCGCTTATAAGTTCATCGACCTTAGGGTCGGTCCAACGTTAATGCCCCATATGAGTCATTCAACGTTGATATCGATTAGATCTAATCTTCATTTGGCTCGGCGTTCATGACGCTATGCCATTTATGACTCTTTAGGTCAGTGTCCCTGACTAGTCAGTATATATACAAGTATTCAAAATTCGCTAGCATTCAATAGGCAATCCATGTCCACATTTATCAATCAACATGCCTCAATAATAATCACGCATGTCATATATACACAGGGTGCAGTTTTCTTACCTCAGATTCGAGCTAGAATGATAAAAAGAACGACCCGTGAGAACGATCAACCTTTAGTCCTTTAGCGGTCACCTAATCATAACCAAACACAGGTCATCATCAATAATAATGATCAACATAGGTTTCCACACCAATATCTAGCCCCTGGGAGATCAATCCCAACTAATCCAAGTAGTAGGAACACTCCCGAGGCCTATGGCTAAGTTCCTGGGGTCAAAACGAACAAACGGGGTGAAAACAAGGCAAGGGCTACGGCCCCCAGAAATTCCTGAAGCAAGCATCGTGGCGCCCAATACCAAGGGCCGCGACGCCCAGCCAAAACATAACCCCCTCTTCTTCCTCATCGAGCCAGGACCGTGGCGCCCAAGAACAGGGTCGCGGCCCCCGACCCTGGGCCATTCCCAAATGTGTTTTCAACTTCTCCAAGCTTCCAAAATCATACCTAACCATCCCCAATCATCAAAACAAAGTTCCCAAGCTTCCCAAAACTCCAAAACCCTCAAAACCCAAGGTTCAAACCAACCAAAAACTCAACAATTCACCAATTCCATTTCAAAGCTTAGAAACTCTAAAAACTCAAAACTTTAAACTTAGATTACCTTTAATTGGGTTGTTTTTCGTCAAATCCTTCGGTTAAGAAGCTTCTAATCTTTCCTAGAATCGCCTTGATCCTCGCTTGATTCTGACTCCTAGAACTCAAGATATCTTCGAAAATGCTCAAACGGTAAAACGAACTATCGAAAGGGAGAATGAGAGGTTTTCTAATCGTACGTTCTATCTGACAGCTACTTCAAGCTTAAGTAACCTCAAATAAAACCTAATGCTCGGGGTCCCGAAAATACCCCCGAGGACATTATAGTCAAAACCTCCAAAATTTCACCCTGATCTCAAATATTCCCAATTTATCATCAAATAAACACTTCTATTACCCCAAAATTGACCCCGTTATGACAAAACCGCTAATCCATTATATATGACCGTCTCATGCCGAATAGCTCGAATATATCTCCATAATAATGGAATCTCATTCACAAATCACATTATGCACCCAAATACACATGTTCACCCTCAATGGGCCAAATTATTAAAATAGCATAGTTATTCAAATGTGGACCCACATGCACGCATATAACATCATATTGTAATATAATTCACATATACATGCATAATATCATTTAATGGCATAATTAAACAAGTATGGCCCTCCCGGCCTACTAATCTCGCCATTAAACCATACCGGAGAATTCAGGGCATTACTCCTTACAGAAATTTCGTCCTCGAAATTTACCTGAATAGCTCGGGATACTGATTCTGCATGTCTGACTCCAGCTCCCAGGTCGCTTCCTCGACCTTGCTGTTCCTCCACAATACCTTAACCAAAGGTAGCGTCTTATTTCTGAGGACCTTATCCTTTCTGTCGAGTATCTGAACAAGCTGTTCCTCATAGGAGAGATATGCCTCAAGCTCCAGATCTTCATAGCTCAAAATATGTTAACATCAGGTACATACCTCCGAAGAGCTGAAACATGAAATACATTATGCATGGCAGACAACGCCGGTGGAAAGGCCAACCTGTAGGCCACCTGACCAATCCTCTCCAGGATCTCAAATGGACCAACAAATCTAGGGCTCAGCTTGCCCTTCTTCCCAAACCTTCTCACCCCTTTCCATAGAGAGACTCTAAGGAAGACGTAGTCTCCTATCTGGAACTCCACGTTCCTACGTTTGGGATCTGCATAGCTCTTCTGCCTACTCTGAGAAGTAAGCATTCTAGCTCTAATCTTCTCTATGGCCTCATTGGTCCTCTGAACTACCTCAGGACCTAAGTATCTCCTTTCACCTGTCTCATCCCAATGAATGGGAGATCTACATTTCCTACCATACAACATCTCATAAGGTGCAACTCCAATGGTAGACTGATAACTGTTGTTGTAGGAGAATTCTATCAAAGGCAGATACTTACTCCAAGATCCACCAAAGTCCAGCACACATGCCCTCAGCATGTCCTCCAATATCTGGATCGTCCTCTCAGATTGTCCATCTGTCTGAGGATGATAAGCAGTACTGAACTTCAATTGCATCCCCATGGCCTTCTGCAAACTCCCCCAAAACTTGGAAGTAAAAGTAGGGTCTCGATCTGACACGATCGATCTAGGTGCACCATGGAGCTGCACGATCTCTCTCACATAGAGATCCGCATACTGGTCGACTGTATAAGTAGTCCTCACTGGCAGAAAGTGAGCTGACTTGGTGTAGCGATCTACTATCAACCAAATAGAATCATGCTGACCAACAGTCCTGGGTAAGCCCACCACAAAATCCATTGTGATGTCTTCCCACTTCCACTCTGGGATATCCAGAGGCCGGAATAACCCTGCCAGCCTCTGATGCTCAACCTTGACCTATTGACATGTCAAGCACTTAGCCACATACTCTACTACATCTCTCTTCATCCCTGGCCACCAATATAATGATCTTACATCCTGATACATCTTCGCGGTGCCTGGATGCAAAGAGTAAGGTGTAGTATGAGTTTCATCCAGAATCTCTCGCCTCAAAGAAGTGTCTAACGAAACACATATCCGCCCCTTGTATCTCAACAAGCCTAGCTTAGACACTGAATAATCTCTGGATACTCCAGCCAGAACATCCTCTCTGATCTTGATCAGTTGTGGATCACTTAGCTGACCCTCCTTAATCCTCTCTAACAGCGTAGACTGTAGCGTAATATTAGCCAACTGGCCCACTAGTAACTCTATACCAGCTCTGGTCATATCATCTGCTAATTCTCTGGCTATCAGCCTCATACCATGAATCTGCCCCAGACCCTTCTGGATTAAAGCATCAGCTACCACGTTGGCCTTTCCTGGATGATACAGGATCTCACAATCATAATCTTTTACTAATTCCAGCCAACACCTTTGCCTCATATTTAAGTCCTTCTGGGTGAAGAAGTATTTCAGGCTCTTGTGGTCTATATAAATCTCACATTTCTCTCCATAGAGATAGTGCCTCCATATCTTTAGAGCAAAAACCAGAGCTGCTAACTCTAAATCATGAGTAGGATATCTCTTTTCATACTCCTTCAACTGACGAGAAGCATAGGCAATAACCCTCTCTGATTGCATCAAAACACAACCCAAACCCTGATGAGAAGCATCGCAGTAAATCACAAACTTCTCCTGATCTGTCGAAAGACTCAAAATCGGAGCTGTAATCAACCTCTGCTTCAATTCCTGGAAGCTGTTCTCACATTTATCTGACCACACAAACTTTTGGCTCTTGCGTGTTAGTTCAGTCAAGGCAATAGCTATCTTTGAGAACCCTTCCACGAAATGTCTATAATAACCTGCTAAACCAAGGAAACTTCTAACCTCAGAAGCATTATTTGGCCTTGGCCAATCTTTGACCGCTTCGATCTTTGCTGGATCCACTTTAATCCCCTCCTTACTGACAATGTGTCCAAGAAAGGATAGTTGAGATAACCAGAACTCACATTTCTTAAACTTAGCAAATAGTCTGTGTTCCCTCAGTCTCTGTAGAACCAACCTCAAGTGATATTCATGCTCTGAATCTGACTAAGAATATACCAGAATGTCATCAATGAAGACAATCACAAACTAGTCTAGATAGTCCTTGAACACTCTATTCATCAGATCCATAAAAGCAGCAGGGGCATTAGTCAATCCAAATGACATAACTAGAAACTCATAATGCCCATACCTGGTATGGAAATCAGTCTTAGGTATATCTCCTTCCTTGACCCTTAACTGATGATAACCAGAACGAAGGTCGATCTTAAAGAATACCTTCTTGCCTTGCAACTGATCGAACAGATCATCTATCCTTGGCAAAGGATACTTGTTCTTAATTGTCAGCTTATTCAATTCTCTGTAATCAATACACATTCTTAGAGAACCATCCGTCTTCTTTACAAACAGAACTGGCGCACCACAAGGTGAGAAGCTAGGTCTAATAAAACCTAAATCCCACAGTTCTTGCAACTGCACTTTTAATTCTTTCAACTCAGCTGGGGCCATTCTGTAAGGCGCTCTAGACACTGGCTCCGTCCCTGGTGCCAGTTCTATAACAAACTCAATTTCTCTATGCGGTGGCAACCCTGGCAGATCTTCTTGAAACACATCCAGAAACTCACAAACCAACCTGGTATCTTCTGGTCTCACTGGCATGACCTAAGTGGTATCAACCACACTGGCTAAGAATCCAATGCAACCACCTTGCAATAAATCCCTAGCCCTCAATGCAGAAATCATAGGAATACGGGGTCCATGCACAGTACCAAGAAACACAAAAAGGATCCTCACCTTCAGGCTCAAAGGTGACCATCTTCCTTCTGCAATCAATGGTTGCCCCATACTTTGCCAACCAATCCATACCCAGTATCATATCAAAGTCAGTCATAACCAACTCTATTAAATCCACCAATAGCTCTCTGCCCTCTACTGTCACTGGCAAAGATCTGACCCACCTCCTGGATACCACTAACTCTCCAGTGGGTAATAAAGTACCAAACCCCACAACATAAAAATCACAAGGTCTACACAGTCTATCAATAACACTACTAGCAACAAAGGAATGTGTAGCACTATAATCAATCAACACATTATAAGGGGTTCCAGCACTAAGAAGTTGACCTGTAACAACTGAGGGAGAAGCCTCAGCTTCTGCTTGAGTTAATGCGAACACTCGAGCTGGGGCCGAGCTGTCCGCCTTTCTGGGTTCTTCTTTTCTTGCCTTAGGGCAATCCTTTTTAAGATGACCCACTGCTCCACATGAGAAGCAGGCCTTTGCCCTACATTCTCCCAAGTGATGCCTCTTGCATCTAGGGCACTCTGGATAAGACTTCCAGGCTTCACTACCTCCTGGACGACCCATAGAAATACTACGGGGCCTTCTGTCAGGACCTGGAACTGGGAAGGTTTTAGGAACCTTCCTCTTCTGATCACTGGGGCTAACACCCCTTCCTGAACCCACAAATGGAGGACCTGGCCTCCTGAATTCCTTTATGGCTGCACTGTCACGCCAGATCTTGCTCTTTGCACTCTCAGCTATGAGTGCCTTCTCCACCACCTGTGCATAAGTAGTAACCCCAGCCACAGTGGTGATACGTACATCACGGGCTGACCTAGGCTATAGCCCCTACAAGAATCTCTCTCTCCTGGTCCCATTAGTGGGCACCAACTCCTTGGCAAACTTTGCCAAGCGATCGAATTTCAAGGCATACTCAGTAACTGATAAGTTCCCCTGAAGTAGCCTAATGAATTCCTCAGCTTTAGTTGCCCTGATAGCATCATTATAGTATTTCTCATTGAACAAAGTCTGAAACTCTTCCCAACTTAGGGAATTTACATTCTTGGTTTGGGTAATCACTTCCCACCAAATCCGGGCATCCTCCCTAAACATATAGGTGGCACAGGCCACCCTCTCATTACCAGATACCCTCATAAAATAAAGGATAGTGGTAATCATACTCATCCATTGTTCAGCCTTGGCAGGATCTGCACTGCCCTCAAATACTGGAGGTTGTTGCTTCCTGAACCTTTCATAAAGAGGCTCCCATTTATTTCCAACCTCAGGCAGCTGCCCAGCTGCTGGCACCGACACAGGAGGTGCCTCTGATCCACTGGCCACTATAGGCCCTTGCTGCTGTTTCAGGAGACGTAACTCCTCTCCCTGTTTTAATATAGTAGCTTGTAGATCACTAACTATCTACTGCCAATTTACAGCTGGCTGTGGAATCTGTGACTGGTCATTTTCTTGACCCTGACTATTATTATTATTCTGGCCCTGATCACTCTGGCTAGCTGAGGTGTCTGTCTGCCCTGGATTCATAATTTTGTCACTAATACCTTGCTGAAATAATGATCAATACGACCAGTCAGGTAGTAATAACTAAACCTCTTGCCGCCTTACGGTCCAAGAACAAGCAGACAATTATTACATTCCACAGTCATACAGATATACAAGCAGATGCATGTTTATAGCATTTAACACTCAGCATGTATCACATAATAGTTCACAATCAATCATACTTATAAGTATGTTCCAGCAATTCCCAGTACTAATAAGCACACAGTTGCTGAGGATATAATATTTCAGGGCACGGGTTTAACATAGTGTTTCATACATACAGGTAAAGCATATATGCTGTATTTAAGCAGTCATTCATATAACTACATAAATAGTTACCAAACCAAGAGTTAAGCTTGACTTCAGTGATGTGTGTACATGCCCAGCCAGTCTACAGGAAACCTAACCTTGGCATTGCTCTGATACCAAGTTGTAACGCCCTGGTTACCTCAGAACAGTTACGGTGAACGGTGAATCGAAAATTTGACCCGCTACCCGAGTCCTTTGGTTAAAAACGTGCTCTAAGTGTGATTAATAGGTTAAGGTGGAAAACTAATAAAAAGGAATGGATATTTTCTTTACAAACTGCTCTGCAGAGCTAATCAAAACATTTACAAGTTGTTCTCAGCACAAAACGGTCATTACTGTTTCAAAATTACAATCCTGCCGACCAAAGCGGAAAAAATAGGGTAAACCCCCTAGTTCCTCTGAGAACACCTTGGCCGTGGTGGTCAAGCGGCCGCATATGTACACATCACCACCTAAGCTCTCCACTAAAGGCTGGGTGAGATTTTCTTTCCCTTTACCTACACCACATAGCACCCATGAGCCAAAGCCCAGCAAGAAAACACAATAAAGCATGATATAATATCAACAATGATCGTGATAATCATTCAGGACCATCAGTCCAAACAAATACGTGACAGTCGCAATAGTCAAAAAACTGGGTGCAGCCCCCTATAGCCATGTGACGATAGGGTCACTCGGGCTTAACTGATTAGTGTACCTTTCATAAGTTTGAACATGATAGGTGTATGGTGACTGGTCACCAACATAACCCTCCTCATGACTTTAAGTCATAACCCTGGAACAACGTTCCCTAGCCATGTGACAAACAGTCACCGGGGCCATATGCCCTGGCTTTGAATAACTGGTCTTAGACCAGACAAGCGCTTATAAGTTCATCGACCTTAGGGTCGATCCAACGTTAATGCCCCATATGATTCATTCAACGCTGATATCGATTAGATCTAATCTTCATTTGGCTCGGCGTTCATGACGCTATGCCATTTCTAACTCTTTAGGTCAGTGTCCCTGACTAGTCAGTACATATACAAGTATTCAACATTTTCTAGCATTCAATAGGCAATCCATGTCCACATTTATCAATCAACATGCCTCAATAATAATCACACATGTCACATATACACAAGGTGCAATTTTCTTACCTCAGATTCGAGCTAGAATGATAAAAAGAACGACCCGTGAGAACGATCAACCTTTAGTCCTTTAGCGGTCACCTAATCATAACCAAACATGGGTCATCATCAATAATAATGATCAACATAGGTTTCCACACCAATATCTAGCCCCCGGGAGATCAATCCCAACTAATCCAAGTAGTAGGAACACTCCCGAGGCCAATGGATAAGTTCCCGGGGTCAAAACGAACAAACGGGGTGAAAACAAGGCAAGGGCTGCAGGCCTGGCACCTTGGGCCGCGGCCCCCAGAAATTCCTAAAGCAAGCATTACGGCACCCAATACCAAGGGCCGCGTCGCCCAGCCAAAACATAACCTCCTCTTCTTCCTCATCGAGCCAGGGCCACGGCCCCCGACCTTGGGCCATTCCCAAACGTGTTTTCAACTTCTCCAAGCTTCCAAAATCATACCTAACCATCCCCAATCATCAAAACAAATTTCCCAAGCTTCCCAAAACTCCAAAACCCTCAAAACCCAAGGTTCAAACCAACCAAAAACTCAACAATTCACAAAGTCCAATTCAAAGCTTAGAAACTCTAAAAACTCAAAACTTTAAACTTAGATTACCTTTGATTGGGTTGTTTTTCGTCAAATCCTTTGGTTAAGAAGCTTCTAATATTTCCTAGGATCGCTATGCATCGATGCTCGCTTGATTCCGACTCCTAGAACTTGAGATATCTTCGAAAATGCTCAAACGGCAAAACGAACTATCGAAAAGGAGAACGAGAGGTTTTCTAATCGTACGTTCTATCTGACAGCTACTTCAAGCTTAAGTAACCTCAAATAAAACCTAATGCTCGGGGTCTCGAAAATACCCCCGAGGACATTATAGTCAAAACCTCCGAAATTTCACCTTGATCTCAAATATTCCCAATTTATCATCAAATAAACACTTCTATTACCCCAAAATTGACCCCGTTATGACAAAATTTCTAATCCATTATATATGACCGTCTCATGCCAAATAGCTCGAATATATCTCCATAATAATGGAATCTCATTCACAAATCACATTATGCACCCAAATACACATATTCACCCTCAATGGGCCAAATTATTAAAATAGCATAGTTATTCAAATGTGGACCCACATGCACGCATATAACATCATATTACAATATAATTCACATATACATGCATAATATCATTTAATGGCATAATTAAACAAGTATGGCCCTCCCGACATACTAATCTCGCCATTAAACCATACCGGAGAATTCAGGGCATTACAGGAACTAAGGTTAAACCCTAGTTTTGCCGCTTAGGTCCGCGAGTTATAACTTTTGAGTTGTAATGACCTTTTTGGAACTGTAAACAACTTTGTAAACATTTATTATGGGATCCTATGAACAGCTTATGAAATATCCATTCCTTTTGACCGAAATTTTTAACCCTGGACCGTTAATCACATTTAGATGCATGTTTATGGCCTAATGACTCGTTTAGTGAGTTAAGCACTATTTAAAATACATAGTGTAATGATCTTAGCTATCCAGAGTGTTTCAACTTGGTATTAGAGCCTAAGCAGTGATACCTTCATTTATTGGACCAAGCAAGGGTAAAGGCCCCAATGATGAGGAAACAAAAGCTATCAATGTATTCAGTACCTCTAGACTAGAAAATGAGTTCGAAAACGTTAAGATAGGCCATCAGGGCAAGGATGAGTAATGGAAACACTACTCGAAATGCACTCGATGCAGGAGGCGCCATCTGGGAGTATGCCGAACAAGGCATGTTTCTTATGTAGGATGGTTGGGCACTTCAAGAGGGATTGCCCAGAGCTAAGGAAGGACGAACCAAAGGGGGTAATTAGCTTGACTCCAGCTTGAGTGTTCGCTCTGACGCAGCCAGAGTCAGAGAGTGCGACTGAGGCTGGTCCCTCAGTAGTAGCAGGTCAGCTTTCTAGTTCTGTTTTTGATTCTTATATTATGTTGATTGGTTTTGGTGCTATGTTGTTCTTTGTTTTATTACATTTAGTAGAGGCACAGACGTGGTATGTTGATTACGTTGTTATGTTGTGATGAGAATTTAGAACTCTACTAGTAATTTTAATGGATGAATTAGATTATTGTGGGAAAAGATTCCTCAGTTGACTTGATAGAGTTGGTTATGACTGACTTTGATATGATTGTGGATATGGACTGATTAGCCAAGTACGGGGCAATGATAGATTGCAAGAAAAAGATGGTAACCTTTGGGCCTGAGGGTGAGAAATCCTTTGTATTTGTTGGCACTATGCATGGACCCCATTTACTTATGATATTTGTACTTAGAGCTAGAGGCCTATTGTAGAGGGGATGCATAAGATTCTTAGCTAGTGTGGTGGATACCACTCAGGTCGTGCTAGTGGGACCAGGACAGACTAGATTAGTCTGTGAGTTTCTGGATGTGTTTCTAGAGGATCTGTCAGGAGTACCTCTACACTGAGAGATAGAATGGTGACTAAGTTGGTGCCAGGGATGGAACTAATGTCTAGGGCCTATATTGAACAGCTCCAGCAGAGCTAAAAGAATTAAAGGTTTAATTACAGGGTAAGACGGTATTCTCCAAGATGGATCTTCAATCTGGTTATTACCAGCTGAGGATTAGGGAGAAGGATATGCAGAAGACTGTTTTTCGTATCAGGTATGGGAATTAGGAGTTCTTAATCATGTCTGCTAGATTAACTAATGCTTCGACTACACCTATGGATTTGATGAACATGGTGTTCAAAGATTACCGAGATTGGTTTGTGATCGTCTTTATCGATGATATTTTGGTATACTCTCAGTCAGAGATTGGCTAAGGCCAAGGAACGCCTTAGAGGTCAAGAGTTTCCTTAGATTGGCAGAGTGTTACATGTGTTTTGTTGATGAGTTCTCAAGGATTGTTACCTCATTAATAGAACTGGCATGCAAAAATCAGAAATTTGCATGGTCAGATAAGTGTGAGAACAACTTCTAGGAATTAAGGCAGTGATTGATTATAGCTCCAGGTCTAAGTCTTCCTACAGATCAAAACAAGTTTATGGTTTAAATTGTGTCCTTATATAGACAGAAAAGTTGATTGCCTAGGCAACATGTCACTTGAAGGACATGACCAGAGTTGGAATAGAGCTACTGGTGGGCTAGTTGGCCAACATTATGCTTCAATTTACTCTTTTAAAGAGGATCAAGAAAAATAGTTGAGTGACCCACATATGAGAAAGATTAGAGTGCATGTCCTAGCTGGAATAGCTAAGGACAATACAATGTTAGGCATAAGTTTATTGAGGTATAAGGATTGGATTTGTGTTTCGATGGACACTGTGATTAAATGGGAGATTCTTGATGAATCTATATTACCCCGTATTCTCTACATCCAGTCACCATGAATGTAACGACCCAAAATCACTAATAAGGCTTAAGGGCCTTGATTAGTGTGTCGGGAGGGCACAAATGGTTTATGTGTGAATTAAACAGTTTAATGCATGATTTTGTGTTAATGATGCTTGTATGATTATATGAATATATGAAATGCATGTGGGCCCCATTTGGTTGGTAGGGGCATATTTGTAATTTTAACCCGTTGAGGGCACAAATGTGATATCTGTATATACTGTGATTGATACCACGTGTGAGTGGTGATATAATTGTGATGCACGACCCGAGATGGTCGTAGGAAGCTATCTAGCTAAAAATTCACAACGGGGTCAAATACCCTGCTCGGGAGGAGCTTAGGGGTATTTTGGGAATATTATAAAGTGTTCGGGAATTATAGGGTAGCGGTTACTAACTGAGTAATGGTTTGGAAATGTCGGGATTAAATGTGGATTTATAGGAATACTTGAGGATTTAGCGGGATTTAGGTGCAATGACAGAATTTCCCTTGAGATTGTATAAGACTTTTATTTAGGGGAAAGGGCAAAGTGGTAATCTGGCTTTAGGAGAGGATACCCTTGGCTGAGAGAAAGTCATTTACGTTTCTTTTTCTACACATAGGCTTAATTTAGTTCTACTGGAAGTTTAGAGAACCAAGAAGCTAGAAGGAGAGGAGGAGCTAGTAATCCTTGAGATCAAGGGAGGAATTCAGGGCTGAGATTTGGTCAAGCATAAGCCAAGAATAATTCAGAGGTAAGGCTTCATCCTCTCATTGAGTCTCCTTGCATGTTTTAGAGTTTGGGTTGAGTGCTGGAAATTGGGTGTGTAGCTTAAAGGTTGAGAGGTTCATCTTGGGAATCATTAAGCTTGAAATTGGATTTGGAGGTTGCTCAAGGCGAACCCCTGGTTGAGGTAAGAATTTCATATATCTCTGAAGCTTATTTTTTGGTGTGGTTTAAATAATTAGAAGGGTGGTTTAAGTTTTATAAAGGGTGGTTTAAGTTTTTGTGAAACTGAAGCCACTAGGTGAATCTTGGGTTTGATTGTATGATTCCGCTTGTGGTTGTTATTTATGAGTTTCCATACTATTTATTTGGAGTTTTAGGTTGAGTTGGGACTTGGGTGTACCTTGGGTTTGATTTGGAAGAGTTTTGGCTCAGGAAAAATTCTGGGAAAAACCTAGTTTTCTGGGTTCGTGTATGAGAGTCGCGGCCCTGTTCTTCCATGCCGCGACACTAGGTTGAAGCAAGAGTTGGGGATCATTCTGGGCGCCGCGGCGCTAGGCTAAATTCAGGAAAGAGGAATTTGAGTTTTTAGGGTTTTGGCTTAGGGGGCTCGAGGGAGGCTTCCGCTACCTTGTGTGGGGAAACGGGAGGTCCTGAGAGCACGAGATTGGTTCCGGGAGATGATCATGAATTGGTTAGTAATGAGAGTGCAATGTATGTGTGTTGTGACTGGGTTTTCAGCGAGGCTCGGGTTAGTGGACCGCGCTCGGGATTTCTGTGTTCAAGAAGCTCGGTACATAGGTAAGAAAACTGCATTCAGTTGTGAATTTATAATGGGACTAAGGGTTCCCTGTTTTAAATGCTTTATAAATGATGGTATTATGCCATGTAAATAAGAAACGAACAACCTAAGAGTGCCAGAGTTTACGTTGGTACACAGGGTGCGGCTCAGCCACTGGTAGCTGAGGACAGCTTATTATTCACTGAGCTCAGTTTAAGCGGACCAGAGTCAGTGGGGTAAATAGAGGGTGCAACCTAAGGCGTCGACCCTAGTTATCATGTGATTTGATTAATATTATTGATTGATGAATTTGTTATGTTGAATAGCTGAGTGTTGGTTTGTTGATTCTCTGGTTATATCTATGGGCTATGTGATTAATGTGGCATGCTAAGTATATGAACATGCTCTAAGGGCTATTCAATTGTTATCATTGTTTGTGCTATAACGTTATATTTTCTTTCTGGGTCTTGGATCACAGGTGCTACATGGCGCAAGTAAAGGCAAGGGAAAGCTTGACCAGCCCTGAATCAAAGAGCTCTGAGGGCAAAATGTACATGATCAGCTGCTCAGCCGCCACGGTTGAGGGAGGGACAGAAACGGGAGGACCATAAATGTCTATTTTTCCTTAGAGTTGCTAGCGGTTGTTTCTACTCTGGAAATTTTGTAAACTGACTTTCAAACACTATTTCTTTTGGGATCCCTTGTATAAAATGTTTAATTATATGAAATGTATATTTTATGGCCAAAATCTTTTAACCTTAGTTCATTAGTGATGTCAGTGACACATTTTTAACTGAATGACTTGATTAGCAAGTCCCGCACCTTTATAAATACACAATGTAACGGTCTTGGCTACCCAAGGCGTTACAATGAAGATGTACTAAGTTCTGAAAGCTTTATATTGGTGGCCTGGGATGGAGAGGGACGTAACTGAGTATGTGGTAAAGTGCCTGACCTGTTAGCAAGTCAAGACAGAATATCAGGTGACCTATAAATTGGCCTTACCTTCGGCACCGTCGACCATATAAAATGTATTTCATATTCCCATGTTGAGGAAACATGTATTAGATGAGACTCATGTGTTGAGTTATGATGATCTGGAACTGGAGGCAGAGTTATCCCACGAGGAATAGCCAGTTCAGATTTTATTAGGAAGGACAAGGTCCTGAGGAACAAAACCATACCGTTAGTTAAGGTATTATAGAGGAACAACAGGGTCGAGGAAGCGACCTATGAGCTAGAGTTAGATATGCAGGATCTATATCCCAAGTTGTTCAGGTTAAATTTTGAGGATGAAATTCCTGTAAGGAGGGGATAGTTCTAACGTCCCAAATTACCTAATATCGCTTCGGGCCTTGATTAAGGGGTCAGGATGGAAAAATTATGGAAATTATGTGATTATGTGATATATATATGTATCATTATATGATTATGTGAGTTATATTATAATATGACTTGATATGCATGTGTTAGGTGTATTAAATATGCATGTGAGCGCATTTCTGATTAAAAGGGAAACTTTTGTAATTTGGCCCATTACGGGTATATTTGGAATATACATGATATATGTGTGGGACCACATCATTATGTGGATATATTTGGGTTACTCAGCACGAGGCGATCCTAGGGAGAAAGTTAGTGGGAAAGTCACAGTGGGACCAATACTTGACTCAGGGTAAGTCAATGGGTATTTTTGGTATTTAGTACATTACCAGGTTTTTGGGTAATGAGAATAAATATTTAAGGATATATTTGGAGTTAGTGAGATCATGAGGGAATTATGAGGATTTTGACTATTTTGCCCCCGGGGACGTTTTTGGGGTACCCTGAGCCTTGGGATATGTTTAAGGTTGCTTACGCTAGAAGTAACCTGACATAAAGAAAAGTACATTTAGTATTCTTTCTCTCTCTCTCTCCCGTTCTCTTTTCGAAGGAAACTCAAGTTTTAGAGCTCGGATTCAAGCGAGGTTAGAGTCATAACGATTCTAGGGAAGATTAGAAGCTTGATAGCCAGAGGGTTTAGCGGAAAAAAGATATATTCAGATGTAATTTAAGCTTTGATTTTTTGAGTTTATGTTTCCTTAAGTTTCTTAAGTTTTTAATTGGATTTTACGTTTTGATGAGTTTTTGAATTGTTTGAAACTTGGGTTTTGATGGTTTTGGACTGCTGAGTTGATTGGGAACTTTGTTCTTAGGATTTGGATATGTTTGGATAGGTTTATGGAGGGATTTTATATGGGAAAAACAGAGGAAAAAGGCTGAGTTCCAAGTCGAGCCGCGACCTTGTTCTTAGGCGCCGCGACTTAAGCTTGACGAAGGAGAAGAAGCTGGCTGCTGGGTTGTTTGGGCCGTGGCACCTATTAGGCACGCTGTGGCGTAGGGTGCAGTCAGAGAGGGCTTTAGAACTTGACTTGAGCGGGCTATGGCTCAAAGGGCTTGGGGTCGTTAAGAGAGTCATTTGGATTAAAACGTGTAGTTAGGGTTAATTAAAAAGTTAGGATAAAGTTTTTGGTCAAACGATTGCTACTTTTCATTAAAGGATTTGGTATATACATGGGATCCTAAAAGATTTATAATTTATACAAGGGAAAACAAACAAAGTACATGACAGCCGTCCTAAGTGGCAAGTCTTCTAAACCATAACTCTCCAAAAGAAGTCTGGGCCGTGGCAGTCGAGCAGGCTGCCTATGTACACGTCGCCCCCAAAGCACTCCAACTCATTGCTGGTCCAACTTCCCCTTGCTCTTACCTGCACCATGTAGCACTCGTGATCATAGGCCCAACAAGAAAACTCAATCAAGCATACAGACAATCAACAGATTAAAATTATAAATACCTTGCTTAATAATTATAAACAACGCTCAACAATATTCAATTTATTTATGCGACCATAAGGCCACCCAAGTGTGTACAACACTTGCTTCGTTCAGATAGATATAGAGTCGGACAAGTGTAACTCATGCTCCAGTCTATTTTTAAGCGGCCATAGGGTCGTACCATTGAATACCACACTTCCAGGTATAAACAGGCATACATTGCATACATAACTCAACTATGTAAAGCACAATTATTCATGCTCATACAAACATTTCAAAACAGAATTATAAACATGCTCAATCATAGTGGCTCAAGCCTAAAGTTCAAATGAAGATACGGTCTTAATTACAATCCCGATCCTGAGCCTTGCAGTAATCTAATCACAACATAAGCATACTCTTATTAGGGATTGAATCCAAATCCTCAGCTTTACCCTAGACCATAATCTTATGATTATTATTCTTGGTTAATGGGACGTTGGAAATGTCCCCTGAGCCGCCTAGTGGTCCCCCAAAACAGATTCCTGGGACCTCGAGCTTTACTCCCAAAATTAAGAAAAAAAAATACATTCGGGGCACTTGGCGTGGTCGCGCCCATAGAAACATTGGGGTTACTGGGGTATTGGTGCGGTCGCGCCCTACCCCAGCACGGTTGAGCCAAAGGCCACGAACCCCAAATTGAAATAAAATACCATGGCTTTTGGGACACTAGCGCGCTCGCGCTAGGTCTCAAGAAACGCGAATTGAGCCCAGAACACATGTCTTCTTCCCCAATTCTCAACTCCACGATTCCCCTACATACCACACCTAGAAATTCGACCCCAAACAGACTTTCCAAAAAGTTTATGACCACAACAAGCCCTATACAATTCTAACAACCTAATACCAATATTAATATACCACCAAAAATTGGACAAGTTGGAGCCAAAGGTTAAGAAACTTACCCAAATCTGAAAGTTCAAGTCAAATTTATGAGTTTTAACTCAGTCCCAAGCTTAGAACAGCTACCAATCACGTTTACACCAACAACAACACCAAGAACTCCCTAGAAGCATCAAACTTTCAAAATTTACCTTAACCTAAAATTGACCAAAACCACCTCAAAGAAGAAATGAAAAACAGAGAAAATAATCCCTACCTCCTATGAATTTCGAAATCTCTGGTGTGGATATGCTTTGGGTAGCTCCAAACCCTCCCAAATAGGGGTGCACACGGGTCGGATTTTCGGGTTTCGGGTTCATCGGGTTCGGGTTTTACGGGTTTCGGGTTGAGAAAAATGGTTCCGAAATCGATCTTAAATTTTTGGATTTTTTTGGGCTTCGGGTTTTACTCGGGTTCGGGTTCGAGTTTGATTCGGGTTGGGCTGGGCCATTTGTGTTTTGGGCTGAAAAGCCAAATTTTGCAAAAATACCATTTTTTACACTTTTTTTTCAAAAATACCATTTTTTTTTTCAGATTTCAGGTTTGATTTTGGGTTAGGCTGAGCCTATTGGGTTTTGGGCTGAAAAGCTAAATTTTGCAAAAATACCATTTTTTAAAACTTTTTTCAAAAATACCATTTTTTTTCGAAAATACCATTTTTTTTTTCGGATTTCAAGTTTGAACCTGAATCCGAGGCTAACAAATTTTCAAACCCAAACCCGACCCGACGTTTGTCGGGTTCGGGTCGGATTTAACCCGATTTCGACGGGTTTTCCCAAAAAGCGAGTTTTCGGGCTGCGGATCGGGCGGGTTTGCGGGTTTTTCGGGTCAAATGTTCACCCCTACTCCCAAATACTTCAATTCTTCTAGCAATTTCCCTCTGTAGTGTCCCAGATTTTACTTAGCTAGATAGTAGTAGTAGTTAGCATAGTTTGTAGTATGTTAGTTTCCGTGGATTTTGGTTCAAGCCGGGACTTAGTTGGAAACTCATAGCAACAGTTATAGATTTTATAAGTTTAATCTATATTTTATAAATATTAATTATAACATAAGGTTTAATTAATATTGTTGGTCTTAGAAATATTATTTATTATAACCTAAGGTTTAGATATAATTATTAAGAGCATGGCACTTGTCATAATCATGTCTATTAAGGATTTAAGTATTTTTGATAAATAATTTAATTAAAAGAAAGATCTAGAAGCTCAACAACCTTCCAGCAACTGTTAGGAACACGTTTTGATTCAGCCAAAGCTGTTTACTCAATTCAAACTATGCTGAAAAAGTGCAAATTCGTGTTTGATATATCAACGTATGCCGATATATTGCAGCTATAAGGGCTGATATATCGCCTACGGAAGATACGAAAAACACGTCAACTTTGCACGAACGAACAAACGGGCTCAGAAATATGGGGGAGGCGATATATCGCCTGTAGGGGGCGATATATCGACTCCAACTCACATTTTTGGAAGTTTGTGGTTTTAAATTTTAAAATAGCCTTAACCACTTAGACCTACCTTTGAACGATTTTGACCGAGTTCTGGGCATCTGTTGAACGAAAACCAAATCTTTTTCATTTTATATTTGTTTATTTATTCAAATTAAAAAGGGGTTAGTTTCACTCCTTGAACTCTATAAATAGGACCTAGTGCTCAACCATTTTCTTCATTCTTCAAGCATTCTTCAGAGCCTCCAAGTTGCTAAGGTTACTATAGAGAGAAACACTTGGGTTTTTGGGTTAAAAGCTTTATCATTCTAAGCTTTTCTAAACACTTGGGAAGTGATATATAGAGTTATTTTGGTATCGAGGTATAGATCAACTCGTAAGATCATTCAAGGTATTCTTATCCTTAAGTTCAGTTTTTCATAGTTCTTTAGTTTTCTTTCAGATCCTAACTCTTGTTTATGATTGTTGATTAGGTGTTTAGGTTCTTAGAACTTAAGGTTCTTTTTGGTAAGTTTCTACTCAGATGATTTAGTTTTCTTTTTCATCTCTTTTTCTTTAGAAACTCACCATTCTTACTGTTGGTTTTAGGAGTGTTTCAAATCCCGTTCTTGTTCCCAAATATCCCGGTTTTTTGTAAGGAAAATAGGATAGATTATATATTTTTATATACTTATGCTATTATATGTTTTATGCTATGATATGTATATGTTATCCAGATTTCCGGATAGCGTTTAGATGGATAGTCTCGGGGAACCAGAATTATCAAAGTCTTTCACGAAAGGAGACCAGAGCTCGCGGATGGACAGAAAGGCTCCGCCTCTCCCGTTTAGTGTCCAGCATACTCTTTCAAGCAACCGCGACGCGGAAGCTCATTAATTCTCCCGGACTCCCGAAGGGATATCCTTCGGGGAAGGTCCTTCCAGGAGAAGCTCTTCAATTTACCTTCGTGGATACAGTTCCGTGCATCGCACGGAAGAAGACCAAGCGGTCGAGTCATGGAGAAGGCATAGTTGGAATGATATCCACCTGACACAGGATCCCGCCTGACACGCCCGACAGGTCGAGGCCGCACACATCCCAGCACGCCTAAAAGTACCATTTCGCCTACTGTTCCGCTGACAGCCTGGAAAAGACAGCTGCCTTTGAGCATTCCCCATATTTTCATGTAAATATACCCACATAGAGCCTGGTAGCCAGGCGACTACGGTAATTGTATCCCCTGTTTATGGCTGGTGTAATTAAGACTCAGGGGGGCAAAGTAAAACCCTAATCCAAAACTCTAGCTATAAAGACCTCCTCATTTTGCAATAGGGAGGGGGGAAGAACACATTACATAGCAAGAACTCTGCTAAAATCCCTCTAGCTTCGTCTTCTTCTAGAGAACTCGAGAGAAACACTGTGAGTTTGTGAGGTTCTTGTACACCAGGCATTTTACTGTAATTCTCTACAAGTATAATAACATCGACTCGTGGACTAGGGCTCGTTAACGCCTGAACCACGTAAAAAACCTATTTGTCTATTTATATTTCTGCACTTCTACGGTTCTTATCTTTTTATTATTTTGTTTGTATTCGTTTCCGAAAAACTCGGTAAACATTTTGGTGCTTTCATTGAGAGCTGTAGGGAGTTGTTAGTCAGCTCTTTTTCTGCGTACTGAAAAGATGGTGACTACGAGAAAATCTGCGGTTGACAAAAATGCTAAGGTCAACCCCGATACTATGATGGAAGATGCGGTACAAAACGAACCCTCGGCAGCCCAGACCGAAGGAGAAAGTACCCACGACTCGGACTACCAAGGTGAAGACCCGACATCCCGCCAGGATCGGGTCAGTACTGAAGATACGACATACTTAGAAAACGAAGAAGAGTATGTCCGAGACGGTTACTACAAAGACGGCTACTACTACGAGAAGGATCCAGAACTGGTCCAAGTAGCCGAAGAACTGGTGGCCACTAAGGCCAAGCTCGCTGAGTAGGAGCGCGTCTCCGGAAAAATGCAGCGCATGATGGAGCGCCTCCAAAGTAAGTTCGGAGATCTAGGTGACTCGAACGAGGACGCCTCTGTTTTAGGTGGTGCTGATGCCACCATGCCGGATCCCGCCGCTACTGGACCATCCAAAGCCGCCCCTAACAAGGGCAAAGAAAAAGTTGGGGAGCCTGTGCGCACTAACGCCCCTGCACCTCCTAAAGGCGTGAATCACCAGGCCGACTGCCCCCCCCGCGCGCAGAAGGTCTCTGGCGCTTCTAAACCCAGACGTCCTTCAGCCCCAAGGGGGCACTCTATGCCTAAAGGGCCCGGTGCTAAGGCACCCAGGCCTAGGGGAAGGAACAACCGCCCCAGTGATTCCATCAACCAGGACGGTCGGGCTGCGGACACGCACTCCGAAGATAGCTGGTCCACGGTGGACCTAAGGAAAAGGTTGGAGGCCAAGTACGAAAAGGCCAAAGGAGAAAAGGCCCGGCCTCGCGGAGATGACCTGCGAAATCATCTCAACGACAAGCTCCAGGGACGTGACCTCCCGGAGAGCGATACAAAGAGGCTCGAGGAACAGATCGCTGCCTTGACCAAGCTGGTCCGGAAGCAAAGTGGGGCCCTGTCAGACTCTGAGGAAGAAGACCCGGAACCATGTATTCGGAGGATCGCGGAAACGCCCATCCCAGAGAACTTCAAAATGCCTCACATAGAATTATATGAGGGGAGGACAGACCCGCGCACCCATCTAGCTAAATACAACAAGATGATGCAAGTGGCGCGCGTCAGTGATGATGCCAAATGCATGTGCTTCTCACTCACCCTTACCAAGTCCGCGGAAGACTGGTGGAAAATATTAGCTCCCGGATCCATCCACAGTTGGAAGGAGCTACAGTCCGCATTCAGGAGGCAGTTCATTGCTGCCCGGGACCACGACATGGAGGTTGGTTCTTTAACCAACATCAAGCAGCTACCCAATGAGAGCATCAAAGCTTTCATTCAAAGAATGATGGAAGCTGCTGCTAAGACCAAGGTCAGCGATGACATGAAGCTGATCGCCCTTCAATCGGGGCTTACTGTCGGCTCCCTGCTATGGGGAGAAATGCAAAGGAGGCGAGCAGAAACTCTGTCCGAATTCATATCAAAAGCTCAAGGAATCATCAACCTTGAAGATGCCTACCAACAGGCCTTTGGAGTTCCCCCAGCTCCGACGCCCTCCGTGACTGCACCGAGCTTTGCTTCGCAAGCTCCCGCACCAGCCCTCACGCTTCTAGGAGCCCAGTTCACTCCAAGCGTGTATGGACCTTCCGCGTCTGCTCAGATGCCGAGTCAAACCCATTTCTCTGGGTACGGAGCTGTACCAACCGGATGTAGTATCGCTCCCGGCCCGTCGCAACCGCAAGCGGAAGGCCCAGAACAAAATCTGAGCCAATCGCGGAATAAACGAGGCGGAAGAAACTCCAACCGGGGGGACCATTCAAAGAAACCCCGGAAGAACTATGAGCCCAAGTTCACGAATTACACCAGTTTGATAGACTCGCGAGAGAACGTCTATCGGGCGACCTGTAATATGGTCAACTACCGGAAGCCCCCGAAAGTGTCTCACAGAGGAAGGCGTCCGCGAGACTCCAATAAGAGGTGTGAGTTCCACGGAGACGTGGGGCACACCACAAACGAATGCCTTCAGCTGAAGGATGAGATCGAGTCCCTGGCAAGAGCGGGACACCTCGGTCAGTGGGTGAGGATACCCATAATCTATCCCGGACAGGGAGTAGTTCACGGAGCTGCGTACTCTCCGGGACAGAGGGGGACCACTAGCGCTCCTGGAGCCGGTCACCCCCAAGCTCCTGGATCTCAGTTCCCAGCGCTTCCTGCTCCGACCTCTCCGGCACCCATTGCCATGTTGACTCCAGGACCCGGAAAGCCATATCCGCCTGGCCTTGCTCTGCCACCCGTTGACGAACACGTGGCCACCATTTCTGGAGGACCGCACCTTGTCGGAAGCACCCGCAACTCCCAGAAAAGGTACTTGAGGGAGTTAGAACACACCGGGGAGATGTGCGCCTTGGTTCAGTCACCTGCTCAGCGTCCCCGAATGATGGATCTTCCCATCACCTTCACGGAAGACGAAGCCCGACATGTGCACTTCCCCCACAACGATCCCCTCGTCGTGGAAGCCCAGATCGCCAATAAGAAGGTGTCACGGATCCTAGTCGATAATGGAAGCTCCGTCAACATCCTCTTCAAAGCTGCCTTCCACGCGATCGGATTAACCGAGATAGATCTGATCCCATGCCCCATCCAGCTTCAGGGGTTCAATGGGGATGCACTCATGCCCTTAGGAAAAATTCAACTTCCAGTCACCCTCAGAGGAGACAGCGACGCTTGAGCCTTCAAGCACTGCACATTCGTGGTGGTCGACTGCCCCACGGCGTATAATGCCATCCTAGGCCGACCGATCCTAATCGATGTTGGGGCCATAACCTCGATACGCCACTTATGCTTGAAGTTTCCATGCGACGACGGGCGCATCGGCACCCTCCGGGGAGACCAACGAAGTGCACGAAGATGTTATAACGTCTCCGTCCGATCCGTCTACACGGTCCAGGAGGCGATTGTTGCCACACCTTTGGCAGAGGATTTACCAGAGACTGGGGGTCCCCAAGGGGCATACGTTGACGAACTCGACCCTAGAGTGGGGGTCGAGAGGGCGATAGAGCCGATGGAGGAAGTCGAAGAGGTGATCCTCAACTCGGAAGATCCCACCAAAGTCATTCAGGTGGGGAAAAACCTTCCATCGGCCATTCGAGAAAAGATCGTGGCCACTGTGAAGAATAATCAGGATTTCCTGGCATGGTGCCACGCTGATATGACGGGGATTAATCCTAATGTTGCGTGCCACGCACTCAACATAGACCCATCTGCAACTCCAGTTCGCCAAAAGAGGAGGCCGTTAGACCCAGTAAGGGCCGAAGCAGTCAAAGCCGAAGTGGACAAGCTGATGTCCATAGGCTTTCTCCAGGAGTCACTCTATCCTGTGTGGTTGGCCAACCCGGTTCTGGTCTCGAAACCTGATGGATCCTGGAGAATGTGTATTGACTTCACGGACCTGAACAAAGCCTGCCCAAAAGACTGTTTCCCTCTTCCGCGAATCGATCAGATGGTAGACGCTACTTCCGGGTATGAACTCTTATCCTTCATGGATGCATACTCCGGATACAACCAGATCAAGATGCATGTCGCGGACCAGGAACACAACAGCTTCCTCACGGACAAGGGTGTCTACTGTTACGTGGTCATGCCATTCGGTTTGAAGAATGCTGGGGCGACATACCAGCGTCTAGTAAACAAAATGTTCAAGGATCAGCTGGGGAGGAACATGGAGGTGTATGTAGACGACATGTTGGTGAAATCCAAGACCTCCGGGGACCACAGTGACGACCTTGAGGAAGCTTTCGCCGTGATCCGAAAGTACGGAATGAAATTGAATCCGAAGAAATGTACTTTCGGGGTCTCGTCTGGGAAGTTCCTCGGTTTCATTGTCAGCTCCCGCGGAGTGGAGGCCAACCCTGAGAAAATTAAAGCGTTCATAGATATGCCTTCTCCCCGAAAGCATAGGGATGTCCAAAGCGTTACCGGAAGGATAGCTGCTCTCAGCCGCTTCGTATCTAAGGCCACTGACAAATGTGTCCCCTTCTTCAATGTGTTGCGAGGAAACAAGAAGTTCGAGTGGACCCCCGAATGCGAAGCAGCCTTCCAACACCTCAAGGAACATCTAACTCGAGCTCCCATTCTGTCCAAACCTGTCGAAGGAGAGGCGTTGTTCTTGTACTTAGCTGTGACAAAGCATGCCGTAAGTGCTGCTCTCGTCCGGGAAGACGGCCGTCTCCAACTCCCTGTGTATTACGTGAGCAAGAGGTTACTGGACGCCGAGTCCAGATATATAATGATCGAAAAACTCTCCCTCTGCTTGCTAATCGCTTTTCGGAAGCTAAGGCCCTATTTCCAAGCGCACACCATCAGAGTACTCACCAACCACCCTCTCCGGCAAGTCCTGCAGAAGCCCGAGTCTTCTGGCAGATTACTTAAATGGGCCATGGAACTGAGCCAGTTTGACATCCACTACCAGCCACGTGTTTCCATAAAAGGTCAAGCTCTCGCGGACTTTATTGTGGAATGCTCAGGAATGAATGACCTCCCGGAAGATCCTGTCCCGGAACTTCCCACATGGAAGGTCTATGTAGACGGAGCCTCAAATGAAAAAGGAGTTGGGGCAGGTGTTATCCTAATTTCTCCCCAAGGACATCAGCTCCAGAGCGCCATCCGTTTCGCGTTCCCAGCATCCAACAACGAGGCAGAACACGAAGCCATGCTAGCTGGATTACAACTGGCCAGAGAAGTCGGAGCCCAAAAAATCGAAGTATACAGCGACTCCCTACTTGTGGTAAACCAAATATCCGGAGAATACCAGACGAAAGGCGAAAAAATGGCTGCTTACGTGTCTCTCTCCCGCAGCCTCCTGCAGCATTTCAAAGGCTACCAAATCCGCCAGGTCCCTCGGGACCAGAATTCACTCGCGGACACACTGGCCAAGCTTGCAACAGACCCGGAGATTGAACAATATGGCCTAGTGCCCATCGGGCACTTAGAAGCACCTAGTACTGAGACACAGAGGGTAAATGCCATCATCGACCATTCCCATTCCTGGATAGGACCCATCCTCAGATTTCTCACCACCGGAGAGCTCCCCACTGATAAAGCTGACGCAGGAAAGCTCCAAATCAAGCTCCCCGATACGTGGTTATGGATGGAAAGCTTTACCGCAGGGGGTTGTCCATACCCTTCCTTAGGTGTGTTGCCGGAACCGAAATCAGCACCATCATCCATGAGATTCACGGAGGCTTCTGTGGCGACCATACCTCCGGGCTGAGCCTCTCCAAAAAGATCCTTCGTCAAGGATACTTCTGGCCCACCATGAAGAAGGATTGTGTGGATTATGTCAGAAAATGTGAGCAGTGCCAGAGGTACGCCAAGGTTCCGCGAGCGCCGCCTACAGAAATTACCTTAATGACCAGCCCTTGGCCGTTCGCCGTTTGGGGCATTGACCTAGTAGGTTCCCTTCCAACTGGAAAGGGTGGAGTGAAGTATGCCATAGTCGGGGTAGACTACTTCACCAAATGGGCTGAAGCAGAACCTATGAACACGGTCACGTCTAAGAAAGCACTGGACTTTGTCATCAAGAATATAGTGTGCCGTTTCGGGCTTCCACGTAAAATTGTGTCCGACAACGGGAAGCAATTTGATAGTGAACATTTCACGAACTTCTGTGCTTCGCATGGAATCATCAAAAGCTTTTCCGCAGTCGCTAGACCTCAAGCTAATGGGCAAGTGGAGGCAGTGAACAAAATTTTAAAGACCACGTTGAAGAAAAAACTCCAAGCATGCAAGGCTCACTGGCCGGAAGAGCTCCCGCGAGTACTTTGGGCCTATCGCACAACAGAGAGAACTTTGACAGGGCACACACCTTACTCCATGACCTTCTGTTGTGAGGCCGTCATCCCAGTAGAAACTATGATCACCTCTCACAGGCAGGACACCTACGACCCTACCCGGAACCACGCCCTTCTCCAGGAGTCCCTGGACATGATCGAAGAGCTCCGGGAGCAGTCACAGGTCCAACTCAAAATGTACCAAGGCAAGATAGCCCGACACTTCAACTCAAGAGTCAAGAGCCGTACAGTCGAAGTTGGGGACCTTGTCCTACGGAGAGTATTTCCTGCAACGCAGGATCCGGGAGTGGGAGCCCTCGGACCCAACTGGGAAGGCCCCTATGAAGTCCAAGAAAAAGTGGGCCATGGGACGTATCACTTAAAGAGACTCGACGGATCTAAAGTCCCGCGCGCCTGGAACACGGAGCACCTCCGCCGTTACTATCAGTAAGCTCCGGACTATCTAGTCGAAAGTCCTTGGTGGACGTAGCAAAAATGTAAAATATGGAGATAGTCCTCCCAGCTGTAAAACACATGCCTAATAGGCTAATTTAATAAAACACGGAGAGTTTCACTCCACTTTTACTGCATTTTTTATCCCTTTGTTCCAAGCTGCGTTTTAAAAAGTGACCACGCGGTCCGGAGACGTCCGGACCCCACGATCACTTGGGGGGGTATACATGGCTAAGGCATAGCCATACGCCCCTTGAAAAAAACATAAAGAGAACACCACTTATGTGCTAGCATTGTGTTTGAAATTTTTAAAATTGATTAAGCTTAGGTTGATTTGTTGCCATGAACATATTTGCATTACGTGTCATGTGTGCATTATGTGGTTATGTGAAAATTTCCATGAAAATATCTGCCATTAGGCATCATGAAAGTTATCTCCTGTGTAGCCCAGCGATGAACAGGACTGGAGTTTGGGGCACATTCAAAGAGCCATGCCGAAACACCCCAACTCCCTGGCAAGTCCTTCGCAGAATACTACGCGTCCACTGCAAGCTTTGCTACGCAAGCTTCAGCTCAGGGACTCATAAAGTAATGCATGGAAAGATCCGTGACCGCTGAGAGCTTTGCTTCGCAAGCTCCAGCTCCGGGCCTCGCAAGGAAAAAGAGGGCAAGATCCGCGACCGCTGTAAGCTTTGCTTCGCAGGCTTCAGCTCCGGGTCTCACAAAAAAATGCATGGCCAGCTCCTCGACCACTGCAAACTTCGCTTCGCAAGCTTCAGCTCTGGGAGCAAATATAATCGATCCCCCAATTACAGCAGGCCTTGCTTCGCAAAGCCCCTACTCCAGGATCGCACATGGTAGGCGTGACGATTTCCTCGACCGCAACGAACTTTGCCTCGCAAGGCTTCATGCCAAGTCCCTGAAGTCGGCCACCGTGAGGTCCGCAACGACAGTTAGTTTTGCTTCGCAAAGATCTAGCCCTAAGTCTAGCAACGCCCACCAAAAGATCTCCCGTTCCGGCACCATCCCGCGGAATCGTATTAAGTGTTGGCCTCCCAAGCTTTGTAAAGATCACGATGGGAAGATGCAACGGGTCACCTTAACCATCCCACCGAACGGTATAACTACAAGTCCCGGGATTGGCTATTTACCTTAGGAAAGCTGAGTACGATGAAAGAGGGAGTCTGGCCGTTGGAACCAAGAACCCTCCGTAACCTAGAAACTACGTGGGAAAAGACATAAGCCGTTGGAGCTTCAAGTTAGAAATGCATAGGTTCCAGCCGTTGGAACCTAAACCTCATGCGCCCCTACAGCAATTTCTATCGTATAAAAGTCTCTACCCTAAGCACAAAATTAAACAAGGAACTCAGCAGGAAAGGAAAGAAGAAGTCTACAATTATGACAATGAAGGCCCTGCAGACCGGACATCTGTAATGTCCCGCAATCAAAGAAAAATAATTTTTTTTTTTATTATTACACAAAGAATAAGACCCCTTCAAGCACTGGGGGTGGCAGTGGCTTCCACGACCGGGGTCTCGGAGACAGCGGTTTCAACTGGGGCTGGCGGAGTCAGTTCATTGGAAGATGGAACGTCATCAATGGCAAGTTCAGAGGTCCCCGCCTCTTCGGGATCTTCTGCCTCAGGGACTCCAGCAGGCTCGTCGATGTTATAAGTCTGGACGTACACCTCTGGGCTTTGATCCCACGCCTGTATCTTTTCCCTCATGGCGGCGGCGTCCTCTCCCAGGTAGCCTACTACCTCTGGGTTTATTTTCCAAAGTTGGTGCATGAGGACCACGTGGGATAGATTAATCGTTCTATTCAGCACAACCTCAGCATCTTCCTTCTCCTTCAAGCGCTCCGCCTCAGAGGTCGCCAGCTTTGCTTCCGCGACAGCCAATTGAGCCCTCAGTTTTTCCAGCTCGGCCTTGGATGCATCCCGCTCTCCCTTAAGGGAATCAATCTCCTTGCGCTGCACCTTATTTTGATCCAGCAAGGATTGCTTCTCGGTCACATGCCCCCTGACAGTGAATTGCAAGGCTCCAATCTATTTATCCTTCTCAGCGAGCCCCAACTCCAGCATAGACGCGAGATCCTTGCTCCTCTTGTGATCTTGCTCCTCCTCGTGCAGCTTATTCTGAAGAATGGCGTATTCCTTGTTCTGCTTAAGGAGGAGATCGTTCTTCGATTGCAAGCGGGCATCCAGGGTGTCCTTCTCCCCCTGGCCTGGGATAGCTCTTCCTGGAGCTTGGAGTTCTGGGCCTTCAAGTCATCCGACCGCTGCTTGAACTCATTCTCCGCGCTGGCCCGGTACTCTCGATATTTGGCAAGATATTTCTTGTCCGCCTCTTCTTCAGCCGTGCGCCGGGCCTGGTTAATCTTCTCCACAGCCTCCCCCTTTATGCTCTCGACCTGTTGGGTCAGTTTCTGCTTCTCTGCCTCCAAGGCCTGGCGAGCCACCTGGCTCTCCTCCAGCTGAACCAGAACTGCACCCACCTCCCGGAACGAGCGTTCCACGATGAGAGAGGCCTGCGAGGAAAGACAACAGAATGAGTTAAGCAGAACCAAATGTACTAAGACAATTGATCCCGGAACACAACAACTGACAGCTTACCCCCGAAAGTTGCTGCTTTACGGCATGTGTCAGCAACAGCGGGTCCTTACTGCTACTGATGGCCCATTTCTCAGAATTGAGTTCGCACAAGCTCAGGGCCATGTCCTCCATCATCTCCACTCCGAACGGCGCCAATGAACGTCCGAGCCTAGGCACCAGCCTCTTCTCCAAGGCTGGGCCATCCAAAACCGCTCCAGCCGGGTGAAGGGATCTCACCCCCTCGGCCAGCTCAGCTCTCTTCACGGCAGACAATTTGTCTGCCCTTCCCTGAGTAACAGCCTTCTCGGCCTCCAACCGCCTCTTCAAAAAATTATCAGCCCGTCTTACACCCTCCAGGAGGGCAGCGGGGAAACGGGTTGGTTTCTGAGGGAAGTGGAACTTCAGGCCAGGCCGAGGAAGGCTTGTTTGTTGAGAAAGTGGAAGAGAAGAAGAAGAAGGAGACCCTGAAAGGGTGGACTCCCTTTGGACTGGAGGAGGAAGTAGACAGGGTATTGGGGACGGTAGCGAATACACTACCGCCCCGCTTTGTGGTTGTTGCTGATGTTGCTGTTGCTTTTGCTGCTGCTGTGGCGGTGTTGATTGTCTTTGTGGTTGTTGTTGTTGTTGCTGTTGCTTTTGCTGTTGGAGTTGTGTTTGCTGCTAGGTGGGGGTAGTCTGGTGGGGACTGCGCGCATCCCGGAGGTCTCCATCACCTCCGGGAGAAGAGTGTCTAAGGCGTTTCTTCTTGTCGCCCTCAGCCTCTCCTCCGGAGCGCTTGCTCACCCCGGCCCTCTTCGCGGGGAACACAAGACCTTCCCCATCGCTGCTACTGCTCGAGACCACCATGTTCTTGGAAGGTCCCTTGACAGGAGGCTTCTCCACCATGGGCACGATTGACCTCTCCACCACCGGAGACCCTTGCGCCTCGCCACTTGTCTTCTTGGGTGTGGCAGCTTTACCTCCCCTACCAGCTCCGGCCTTTCATCTTTTCCCCTTGGACGGGTCTTGGCTGGTGGCGGCCTTCTTGATAAGTGAGGTAGCTCTCCCCAACATCTTTGCTTCAGGATGTTCTGCAAGAAATGTGCGAAGCAAGGTTAACCAACCAGCAAGCAATGTGATAAAAGATAAGCAGAAAACAAAACAAGCAACAACATAAAAGCACAAACAAGTCCCCCAGCAGGGAACAAGAAACAAAAAAAGGGAAAAGTTTGAAAGGGACGACCATGCACAAGAAACGTGGATGGCCTTCCCCGAGCAAAACAAAACACCGCTTCCTGCTCCAGGAAGCTCCCGTACTCCTTGAAGTCTGGGAATGACATGCTGAGGGAAGAAGGGTCAACCATGGTGACACCTTCTGGCAGACTACCGTCACTCAAACACCCGAGGAGCTCATCTACCCTATCGCAATATCTGTCAAAGGGTATCCTACGCGGATCTAGCCTAAGGAAGCGGGGATCGAACCCCGCCAGAGAAGTCCGGGAAACCTCAGACAGGCTGGGGGTGTGGATCAATCGAAAACTAGTCTTACCTCTCCCGGAGGTACCAGCTCCCAGAGTCCCTTCATTGGGGTAAGCTGCGGCGTGGCGAGCCTCGATCTCTTCTTCCTCCGGCTGGGGGTCGGGGAACCTCTCTGCCCAACTAGGAGATAAATTATTCTCGTCCCGGGCCGCTTGACAGATCACCTTGGACAGCTCCAGGGCAATCTGCTCCCGGACGTCAGCTGACACCTGACTTTGCCCCCTGCCACTCACTGGCTCAATATTTTGGAAAGAGGTTAGTATCCCATACTCCCTCAAATATTCGGTGGTCACAAGTCCTTCCACCTTCAGCTCTTCCTCCGAGAGCCCCTCGTAGAAGTTTGACCTCCTTATCATCTCCGCACAGCGAGGTGTCCGCGGGACGGCTTCTGCAAAATCCAAACACGAGTGTTAGAGATCCTCCCGGAAGGCAGACCAAACTTAAAGAAACAAAGTTAAAGAAGAGAGGAAGGAGCACTTACCAGGAACTTTGAAGTCCAAAGATAGAGCTGGCACCCTCTTCAATGGGAAGCCAGTCGTCAGGAACCAGTACTCCCGGAGATCTGGAACCCTCGCGGTATGACATGTGGGGCACATCACGTCCGGATATCTCTCCAGCCTATAAAACCCCACCTTGTCTGCATGACCTCTCATGGGCTGAGACTTCAGCCCATAGAAGTATAGCACCTCCTCCGGGGTAGGGGCTTCCAGATTCCTGGATTTGCAAAAGATGTACCACCCCGCTAGAAGCTTGTAGCTGGGGGGAATCAACTGGAAGGGGGCAATCCCCGCCTTCACGCAGAAGTTGGCAAAATAACTTCTTAGGGGAAAGTGTGCCCCACACACTATGTGTGCCCAGCTCCAGGCACCAAAACACTCGTGACTCTGACTGGCAGACTCACCCAGCACCGACAGGCGGTGCCACATCAGGCCTGGGATGTTCTTCAGGCCTGCCTCTGAGGAATACAGCTCCAGCATGCCGTAGTTCCTGAGCAGGTTCGGCTTCTGGTCCATCTCCCAGATGGAGCTGTTGATAGTCGGTGGGCTAGCGGAGGCCACCTTAGTTTTTGCTTTCCCTTCGCGCCGGCAACAGGGGAACCTTGCTCCTGGGCAGATTCAGCCTCTACCACAGCGATGACTTGTTCCTTTGAGGTGCTCGTCACTGAGCAAAAGAAACAAAGAAGAAAACACTCCAAGCAGTCAGCACCCTTGCCATACCCTAACGGTATTAAAGGCGTCGGGGAGACCCTCCCCGAAAACTGCTTGGAGAGGCTCCCACCGAGCTTGCCGAGGGACTGGCACCATGCCACCCGGAGGACAGCAAGGAACCAGATTCAAACTTTGAGCCTAAGCCCGCCGAGAGAAGTGTTTTCCCAGGGGAAAACACCCTAAAGGCGTTCACGCTTATGCCCTAAAATAACAAACCAGAACAGCACAAGCAGACGAGAAACAACTTTCCAAAAGCAAATCGTCAAGCATGCAAAGAAATGACTTATTGACTCGCATCAGTCACATGCCTATCAAAGCCCTATTCACGCATGCACAAAGATGACACCGGCAGAAAACTCAACCCTAACAACTACCAACAAACTGAGGTTTAGAAGGGAAAAGCAAAGTAAAAATACTTACTGGTATTCGAGTAGTTGAAGATTGAGGGAGTAACCGGGTCACTACACCGCACGAACGCGTGAAGTAAAGGCTGCAAAGACAAGCAACAATTCAAATCTAGAACTTCGGCGATCAAACCTACTGCCTAATCGAAAGAAAAGTTCCTGGATTCCTTACCAAAAGAAGTGGCGAATTCGAAGGAAAGGAAGCTTGGAAGCTTGAGAGTTCGAAGATTTGGGAATCTGAGAATCTGAAAGCTCGAGAATTTGAAAGCGTAAAGAGGAAGAAAGGTCCGTTCCCTCGTTTTTATAGCAGGAACGAAATCGTTTCGAATTCCACAAATGGACGGTCCCGATCTTCCCATACCGCGTGCATCAAATCCAACGGTTGAGGATGAAGCGCCGGTCCACTTTAAGACTCCTCGGATGGGAATAAAGTATTTATTTCCCATCATTATACCACCTCGGGCCCAGTGCACCATTAAATACCGTCAAATCACTACTCAGCCAGTCGCCTCACGCACACGTCTTGGTCACAGAGCCATTCCCTGCATGACGTGTGGCCCTCGCCACACTTGAGTACTTGAGTTCAAACAGAAGAAATTTCCTTTTTTTTGTACTGACACTCAGGCGGGAAAAAGGAACCCTTCCAGGAACGCAGGAGGTGACCCCTCGCCTAATCTAGAGACCAGAACACCCTGAGGACTGTACAAGCTCCCGGACCTCTCAAGCCCCGTGACCTTGGGGGGTAAATGTTATCCAGATTTCTGGATAGCGTTTAGATGGATAGTCTCGGGGAACCAGAATTATCAAAGTCATTCACGAAAGGAGACCAGAGCTCGCGGATGGACAGAAAGGCTCCGCCTCTCCTGTTTAGTGTCCAGCATACTCTTTCAAGCAACCGCGACGCGGAAGCTCGTCAATTCTCCCGGACTCCCGAAGGGATATCCTTCGGGGAAGGTCCTTCCAAGAGAAGCTCTTCAGGTTACCTTCGCGGATACAGTTCCGTGCCTCGCACGGAAGAAGACCAAGCGGTCGAATCATGGAGAAGGCATAGTTGGAATGATATCCACCTGACACAGGATCCCGCCTGACACGCCCGACAGGTCGAGGCCGCACACATCCCAGCACGCCTAAAAGTACCATTTCGCCTACTGTTCCGCTGACAGCCTGGAAAAGACAGCTGCCTTTGTGCATTCCCCATACTTTCATGTAAATATACCCACATAGAGCCTGGTAGCCAGGCGACTACGGTAATTGTATCCCCTATTTATGGCTGGTGTAATTAAGACTCAGGGGGGAAAAGTAAAACCCTAATCCAAAACTCTAGCTATAAAGACCTCCTCATTTTGCAATAGGGAGGGGGGAAGAACACATTACATAGCAAGAACTCTGCTAAAATCCCTCTAGCTTCGTCTTCTTCTAGAGAACTCGAGAGAAACACTGTGAGTTTGTGAGGTTCTTGTACACCAGGCATTTTACTGTAATTCTCTACAAGTATAATAACATCGACTCGTGGTCTAGGGCTCGTTAACGCCTGAACCACGTAAAAAACCTATTTGTCTATTTATATTTATGCACTTCTACAGTTCTTATCTTTTTATTATTTTGTTTGTATTCGTTTCCGAAAAACTCGGTAAACAGTATATGTATAAATATGTTGTAGTTCTTGGGCATATGACTTGCTTAGATAGCAAGCCCCAAGAATATGTTTTGTAGTCACTTGGGCATATTACTTGCTTAGATAGCAAGCCCCAAGAATTTTTATCATTTTCATGGTTTAGAGTTATGATTTTACCTACCTCGATTAGTAGACAGAGGACCTAAATGGGTTATCATATACTACCATGTGATCTAACCTACCTCGATTAGTAGACAGAGGACCTAGATGGTTTTATCACATGCCATGTTAATGAGTTAATGGCCATTAATATAGTATTCCTATATGTTATATATTTTTATAGTCATATGTTTTATAGTATATGTATATGATATAGTCTTATGTTTATGATTTATGATATATGTTGTTAGTAGATTTTCCTTGCTGAGCATTAGGCCCATTCCTTTATTTTTAGCTTGATGCAGAAAAATGAATATGGAAGGCGAAAAGATTCATGGCAGCTTGACTTGTGTGTTGAGGATGAATGGATTGAATGGACTGCGTGAACGATCGAGGATGGCGTTTTTTTAAGTCTTTTGAATCATGTTTTGATGTATTTCCGCAATTAGTATTTAAACAATTAAAATTTATGTTTTTATGTATTAAACAATGGGTACCCATACCGTATTTTATATTTTATATTTTACTTGGTATTTTTGCACAATATTTATTTTGGGGTTTTAAATAAAGTTATGTTATTTCTTATGCATGTTTCCCAAAATAGTAGCTATGTCTAGTAGTTTTAGTGGTCCAAGGTCTTAGAAATAGTTGGGTCATTACAGTTGGTATCAGAGAAACAGTTCATATGCATGAAGTTCTCCTTGATACACGCGCACAATATCCGAATCTTACCGCCAATGTAAATGTTTATGTTTATTATGGTTATGTTTATGTTATTGTTATTAGCTAACGTTTAAGCCATTATGTTTTTAGTTAAGAATGGATGGAGCCTTGACCTATCAGGATATCCAAGACATTAAGACATTGAAAATGATTAGAGAGCCAAGGAATACAATATGAGTGTTAGAAAGAATTACTTAGAGATTAATCTTATTCCACAAGGAGATAGTTCACCTTTAGACTACCAAGCAAATCATGATGAGAGCTACAGAACAATATGTCCTAGTAATTAGGCTTTTTAAAGATTTTCCTTTTGTAATTGCTACATTAGAAGAAATATGAGAGAATATAGATGATGAGGAGGCATGAGATATTATTTTCTCATACTTAGGTTCACCTCTAAGTTGGAATTTCAATTCACAAATGAGCAAAAGCATAGAATCTTTATGAATCTTCCCCGAGGAAATTTTGAGGCTCAAGATAATGATGAATATGAAGATATAGATGATGATATGTTAGATGAAGGGTCAGATTAGAAGATCCTGATTTTTAGATTCACCTAGTTATGTTAGTTTAGTTTATTTATTTATTATTTTTGCATCTATGATTGTACTTAGTGAAAACCTTTTTCCAAATGAATATTATTGTTATTTTTGAATGACATGTATGAGTTTGATTTTTTTTTTTTACAATCATAATAAATAATAAATTTAAAAAATAATGACTAAGTTTGGTGAGGGTGGATACAAATCAATGGACCGGGTTCTATATTGAGAGTTTAGGGAACCATAGTAGTGGGAACGATTTTACTGATCCCAGCCCTCCCTCAATATGGTTAACTTTGGAACAACGACGAGTTTCGAGCCTGAGAATTAAGTCATATAGGATGATTAGAAACAGACTTAGAAAATAATAAAGATGACTTATTTTTCTAAGTATAGAAACACACCCTAATTATAAAGAAGGCTTACATAATTCTTCATAAGGAATCATAACTAATAGGTTCGAGTTATGTTTGCTTAGACTAAGTCTTGCCTTAGAGCCTATTATTGTAAGTTCTAACACGCTTTTCTCAACTGTTAGAACTTTGCTGAAGATTTCGCTCAGAAGATCTGCACGCACAACCGAAAATGCCTCCAGCACCGCCCATGAGACTAGTGAAGCCTCTCCAGTTCGCAAAAGGGGAGCGCATGCTACCAATGCTGTAGCTAATAGAAGTGCACCACCACCTCTGGTTGACAACACTGCTGAAATTGTTTGACTACGACAATAAGTGGAAAAACTACTGCAGCAACAACAACAGGCTCAGCCGTAGCCACAACCATAGACTTAGCCTCAGCCGCAACCGCAGCCTCAGGAAATGGCTCAAGCATCCCCAACAAGTAGGTCCTTATGGGGGATGGCCAATGGCGAACTATGCGCCCTACCCAGCTCAGTACATAGAGCCAATCTACGAGCGGTTTCATAAGCAACCCACTCCAAACTTTGAAGGGACAACCGAACCCTTCGAGGTAGAAGAATGGCTCATGAATGTAGAGCTGATCCTAGCACACATGAATCTCGGCAACGCGGACCGCATATCCTGCATTTTGTCTCTTCTAAAGAAGGATGCTAGAATATGTTGGGATTTAGTACAGCAGACTCATGATGTCGCCACCATGACATGGACTAGATTTGTGGAGCTCTTTCACAAGAAGTACTACAACTCGTCAGTCATTGCTACGAGGGTAGAATATTTCACCAGTCTGAAGCAGGGAAACTTAACGGTAGCTGAGTATGGTCGACAGTTCGACTGACTAGCCAAGTTTGCAGCAGAGTTGGTCCCAACCGACTTCTTGAGGGCCACCAAGTTCGTTAGAGGACTCAGACCAAAGATTGAGCTAGGAGTCTAGCTGGCAAATCCTGGAACCACTTCTTACATTGATGCTCTAGAAACGACTATAGAAGTGGAAAGGCTTCAGGAAAATGTCAATAAGGAGGAGGCAAGCAGGCCTGAACTTAAACAGCAGAGTCAACCTCAGAATGGTCAGAACCACAACAACAATCATCAACATAGCAACAATAATAGCCAGAAGAGAAGGCATCTTGACAACAAGCAATCCAACAATGACAAAAGAGCACAGACTAACAATGGGGGCAATAGGTCGGGTTATGTAGAATACCTGCAGTGCTCTAAATGTCAAAAGAAACATTCTGGTGAGTGTCGTGCAAACACCAAGGGATGTTATAATTATGGCCAGGAATGTCATCGGAAGAGGGAATGTCCACAACTCAAGCAAGAAGAGAAAAGGAACAACAAGATGGTTCCTGCCAGAGTCTTTGCCTTGATCCAGGGAAAAGCTAAAGCTAGTAACAAAGTGGTCACAGGTCAGATTCCTATCCTCGATAATATATGTTCAATATTATTTGATTCGGGAGCAACACACTCGTATAACTTGTTAGGAAATATAGAGAAATTAGACAAACCTTGTGAAAGATTTAGAACTAGATTTGTGATAGACTTTACTTCGGGCAAAGGAGTCCTATCATCACGAATAGTACGAGGCGTACCGATCAAAATCGAGGGTGTAGAACTAGAAGGAGACCTGATAGAACTAAAGATCAAAGACTTTGACGTAATATTGGGCATGGATTGGCTAGCAAGGCATGGTGCAACCATCGGATGTAGACGCAAGAAAGTGATGTTCAAAACTCCTGACGGTCAGAGACTATGTTTTATGGGAAATGTTTCAGGACTACGAACACCGCTTATTTCATCTCTCAAAGCTAAAATGATGATTGAGAAAGGATGACATACATTCTTAGCCAGCATCACGGATGTGGTAAAGGAAACACCACTAAAGGTTGGAGACATCTACATTATAAAGGAATTCCCAGAAGTATTTCTTGACGACTTACTAGGGTTGTTGCCTACTCGGGAAATTGACATCACAATCGAACTAGTGCCGGGAATCGAGCCTATCTCAAAGGTACCATACTGGATGGCACCTATTGAACTCAAGGAGTTGAAGGCTCAGTTAGAAGAACTCTTAGACTTGGGTTTCATTAGACCAAGCCATTCACCATAGGGAGCACCAGTTCTATTTGTGAAGAAGAAGGATGGAAGCATGCAGATGTGTATAGATTACCGTGATCTGAACAAGGTGACAATTAAGAATAAGTACCCGCTACCCCGGATTGATGACTTGTTTGATCAACTCCGAGGATCGACCATGTTTTCTAAGATTCATTTACGGTCTGGGTATCACCAGCTCAAGGTATGGGAAGAAGATATTCCTAAGACAACCTTTATAACTCGTTATGGACATTATAGGTTTTTAGTTATGTCTTTTGGTCTTACCAACACTCCAGCCGCATTTATGGATTTAATGAATCGAGTCTTCAAGGATTACTTGGACAAATTCATCGTAGTGTTTATCGACGATTTTTTGTTGTACTCCAAGGACAAAGTCGAGCACGAGGAACATTTAAGAATGACCAAGTTGCGTCTGAAGGAGCATCAAATTTACGCCAAGTTCAAGAAGTGCGAATTTTGGCTTTCGTAAGTAGCATTCCTCGACCACATAGTATCCAAGGACGGAGTTGCTGTAGACCCAGCCAAGGTAGAGGCTGTGAAGGATTGGCCAAGACCTAAGAATGCGTCAGAGGTTAGAAGCTTTCTCGGGCTAGCAGGCTACTATCGGAGGTTTGTAGAAGGATTTTCTAAGATAGCCACTCCACTTACCAACCTGACCCAGAAACAACAAAGGTTTAACTGGACGGATAAGTGTGAAGATAGCTTCCAGTTGCTTAAGGATAAGCTATGCTCAACACTAGTACTTTGTGTACTGACACCCAACGACAAGTTTGTAGTCTACTGTGATGCGTCGAGCAAGGTTTGGGTTGTGTGCTGATGCAGAACGACAAAGTGATAGCCTACGCCTCAAGGCAGCTGAAGGAATATGAGCAATGTTATCCAATGCACGATATGGAGTTGTCAGTGGTGGTCTTTGCATTGAAAATCTGGCGCCATTATCGGTATGGAGAATAGTGTGAGATTTATACGAACCACAAGAGCTTAAAGTATTTCTTCACGCAGAAGGAGCTCAACATGAGGCAGCGTAGGTGGTTAGAACTAGTAAAGGATTATGACTGCGAAATCCTATACCACCCGGGAAAAGCAAACGTAGTTGCTGTTGTGCTAAGCAGAAAAAAGTTATGGGCACTTAGTAGCAATATTCAGAATAGAAAAGTCATTTAAGTAAGAGCTGATCAATGCCGGAATAGAAGTAGTCATTGGTAAACTGGCTAACTTGTCCATCCAGTCAAATTTGTTAGAAGATATACAGATCAAGCAAGGGCACAATGAAACATTAGTATCTCACATAGCTGTAGTCAAAGAAGGCAAGGCCACAGATTTCTCTATATGAGGACAGGGGTTCTTGAGATATAAGGACCGGGTATGCATGCCGAATGACTAAGGGATCAAGATGAGGATTTTAGAAGGGGTAGACAATACCCCATACTCAGTTCACCCAGGGTCGACCAAGATGACTCACGACCTTAAGGCATTGTATTGGTGGCCAGGAATGAAGAAGGATGTAGCAGAATATGTGTCTAAATGCTTAGTGTGCCAGCAAGTGAAAGCAGAACATCAGCGACCTGCAAGCTTATTGCAACCGCTTAGTATTCCAGAATGGAAGTGGGAAGACATAGCCATGGATTTCGTGACAGGACTACCAGGAACAAATAAGTAGCACGACTCGGCTTAGGTAGTGGTAGATAGACTAACCAAGTCAGCTCACTTCCTGCCTATTAAGAGTACTTACACAGCAGACCAGTACGCAGACATTTATGTCTGAGAAATAGTACGACTACATGGAATCCCTAAAACCATAGTATCCGATAGAGGATCGGTGTTTACATTGAGCTTTTGGGGAAGCTTGCAGCAAGCTATGGGTACCGAGTTAAGTCTTAGTGCGACATTTCATCCTCAGACCGATGGTCAGTTCGAGCGTACCATACAAATTTTAGAGGATATGTTGCGCACTTGTGTACTTGACTTTGGAGGATCATGGAGTAAGTATTTTCCATTGATAGAGTTCTCCTACAACAATAGCTACCAGTCAACGATCGGGATGGCACCCTATGAGCTACTTTATGGAAGGAGGTGTCAATCGCCATTACATTGGGACGAGGTAGGAGAAAGACAACTTCTTGGACCCGAAGATGTTAAAGAGGCTCAGGATGCAGTAACACTGATTAGAAAGCATATGCTCGCTGCTCAGAGCCGACAAAAAAGTTATGCGGATGCCAAGGGCGTGATGTGGAATTCAAAGTCGGAGATCAAGTCTTCTTAAAGATATCTCCTATGAAAGGTGTGAAGCAGTATAGGAAGAAAGGCAAGCTTAGTCCCTGGTTTGTAGGTCTTTTTGAGATATTGGACAAGGTGGGAACAATTGCATATAGATTAGTCCCACCGCCAGCTCTAGCAGATAGCCACAATGTGTTTCACATCTTGATGCTGCATAGATATGTGTCAGACCCATCTCACATCCTCAAGTATGATACGATATCACTCCAGAAAGACTTAAGTTACGAGGAACGACCAGTTAGCATCCTAGAAAGAGGCATGAAGGAATTGCGGTCTAAGAGTATTCCGATAGTCAAGGTCCTATGGAGTAATAGTTCTGAATGGGAGGCAACGTAGGAGTTGGAGGAAGACATGTTAGCATGGTATCCAGAATTGTTTGGTAAGTAAATTTCGGGGACAAAATTCTTGTTAGTAGGGGAGAATTGTAGTGTCCCAAATTTTACTAAGCTAGATATTAGTAGTAGTTAGCATAGTTTGTAGCATGTTAGGTTCCGTGGATTTTGGTTCAAGCTGGGACTTAGTTGGAAACTCATAGCAACAGTTATGAATTTTATAAGTTTAATCTATAATTTAGAAATATTAATTAAAACATAAGGTTTAATTAATATTGTTGGTCTTAGAAATATTATTTATTATAACCTAAGGTTTAGATAGAATTATTAAGAGCATGACACTTGTCATAATCATGTTTATTAAGGATTTAAGTATTTTTGATGAATAGTTTAATTAAAAGAAAGATCTAGAGGCACTAGAACCTTCCAGTAGTTGTTAGGATCACGTTTTGACTCAGTCAAAGCTGTTTACTCAATTCAAAATATGTTGAAAAAGTGCAAATACGTGTTTGATATATCAACGTATGCCGATATATCGTAGCTATAGGGGCCGATATATCGCCTACAAAAGATACGGAAAACACGTCGACTTCGCACGAATGAACGAACAAACGGGGCTCGGGAATATGGGGGAGGCGATATATCGCCTATAGGGGGCAATATATCGGCTCCAACTCACATTTTTGGAAGTTTGTGGTTTTAAATTTTAAAATATCCTTAACCACTTAGACCTGCATTTGAACGATTTTGACCGAGTTCTGAGCATCTGTTGAACGAAAATTCAAATCTTTTTTCATTTTATATTCATTTATTTATTCAAATTAAAAATGGGTTAGTTTCACTCCTTGAACTCTATAAATAGGACCTAGTACTTAGCCATTTTCTTCATTCTTCAAGCATTCTTCAAAGCCTCCAAGTTGTTAAGGTTACTATAGAGAGAAACACTTGGGTTTTTGGATTAAAAGCTTTATCATTCTAAGCTTTTCTAAACACTTGGGAAGTGAGATATAGAGTTATTTCGGTATCGAGGTATAGATCAAGTTGTAAGATCATTCCAGGTATTCTTATCCTTAAGTTCCATTTTTCATAGTTCTTTAGTTTTCTTTTATTTTCTTTCAGATCCTAACTCTTGTTTATAATTTTTTATTAGGTGTTTAAGTTTCCTAGAACTTAAGGTTCTTTTCGGAAAGTTTCTACTCGGATGATTTAGTTTTCGTTTTCATCTCTTTGTCTTTAGAAAATCACCATTCTTACTGTTGGTTTTAGGAGTGTTTCAAATCCTATTCTTGTTCCCAAATATCCCTGTTTTTGGTAAGGAAAATAGGATAGATTATGTGTTTATATGCTTATGTTATTATATGTTTTATTCTATAATATGTATATGTATAAATATGTTGTAGTCCTTGGGCATGTGACTTGCTTAGATAGCAAGCCCCAAGAATATATTTTGTAGTCGCTTGGGCATATGACTTGCTTAGATAGCAAGCCCTAAGAATTTTTATCATTTTCATGGTTTAGAGTTATGATTTACCCTACCTCGATTAGTAGACAGAGGACCTTGATGGGTTATCATATACTACCATGTGATCTAAACTACCTCGATTAGTAGACAGAGGACCTAGATAGTTTTATCACATTCCATGTTAATGAGTTAATGACCATTAATATTGTAGTCCTATATTTTATATGTTTTTATAGTCATATATTTTATAGTATATGTATATGATATAGTCTTATGTTTATGATTTATGATATATGTTGTTAGTAGATTTTCCTTGCTGAGCATTAGGCTCATTCCTTTATTTTTAGCTTGATGCAGGAAAATGAATATGGAAGGCAGAAAGATTCATGGCAGCTTGGCTTATGTGTTGAGGTTGAATGGATTGCGTGAACGATCGAGGATGGCATTTTTTTAAGTCTTTTGAATCTTGTTTTGATGTATTTCCGCAATTAGTATTTAAACAATTAAAGTTTATGTTTTTATGTATTAAACAATGGGTACCCATACCGTATTTTATATTTCATATTTTACTTTGTATTTTTGCACAATATTTATTTTGGGGTTTTAAATAAAGTTATGTTATTTATTATGTATGTTTCCCAAAATAGTAGCTATGTCTAGTAGTTTTAATAGTCCAAGGTCTTAGAAATAGTAGGATCATTACACCCTCAAATTCCAAACTTAGTCCTGGCTCTTCTGTTTAGTGTCGTTGATTGAGTTCTTGAGAGTGACCAAGGAGTAGATTGAGAGTGATGAACGTGAAAGGAAGGCTGATGCCCATTTTTGGCCTAATCCCTTGGTCAAATGACCATACCCTCCCCACTTAACTTTTCTTCAAAGTGCCCCAAGGGAAAAATGGTCATTTACCTTAAATTCCCACTAAAAGTCAAATTTTACCTATGATTCCCAATTTAATCCTCTAATCTTCCACATATAAATATTTCACCAAATATCTCTCATATTCCATAAATTCCCAATGTACGCAAAAATTGCTAAATAACCCCTTGGCTCACCCCGAGTCGGGTATAAATTCTTGTTGTGACTTTTCTGCTAAATTGCTCATAAGGATCGACTTAAGCCGAACATCGCAAATATATCCAAATAATAATGTGGTCTCAATCACATAACACATATAATTATCATTATACCCTTAACGGGTCAAAATTACAAAAATACCCTTTTTAATGAAAATGGATCCACAAGCATATTTAACACACATAAACATGCATAAGCAGTCATATCATGATATAACTCATATATTTCACATAATCATACATATATTCAATTAAATTCACATAATTCATATATAAATCTAAGTATGCCCTCCCAGCATGCTAATCAAGGCACTAAGCCTTATTAGCAAAATTTGGAATGTTACAATCCATTGGTTCGATAGTGGAATCATAGAGAAACAAGTTAAATATACATCGGAGGATATATGGGAATGGACAGGCTACCAATTTGGGTCAAATGAATGGAGAGATTTTTTCGAGCTATCTCTCATTCAAATTGAAAAGGAATTGAGTGATCCTAACATTCCTTTCTTCGTTCGAACACCAAAACCATTCCTTTATAACTACTAACATCAATTCAAGCACTAGTAATCATGGTAGGTCATTTGAATCATCTAGGAGGCTATCATTAACAATATTAATAACTTAGTGGTTTTCATATTCTAACTTGTGCATCATCTGTTTTGATTACAGGGGAAATGGAACCAACTATGGCGAGTCTACTCAAGAACCCTTGCAAAGTCAAAAGTGGGAAAAGAGGTAGAAGCAAAGAAGACTCGACTAGAATGCCTCCTCCTCTTCCCAAGGCTCTTCAAGTCTCAAGCTCTGATCCTAAGATTGTAACTCTGAGCTTGGAGGACAACCCCAGGACCCACAAAGGCAAAACACTGGAGGTGACCACCTCTACTCCCATTCTCAAAGGCTTAGACACCTTAGTCCCCGAGAGGGTTGTTGGGGCTCTCCATGAGCTAGAGTTTATACTCTCCCACATTGCAGAGGATTTTGGAGCTGGGTTGGGCTTTAAGCTTCTCTCTTGAGCTGGGCAAGCGCTGAGCCACCTGACTCCCGGGGATTGGAACTTCTATAGGAATGAAAGTTCCTCCTCAGTTCAATGCAGGGTCATGGAATTCCTATCCGTTGATTGGAACTATCGAGTTTGGTGCAATAACTCTGAAGCCAACTTCTCCTTGTTAGGCTTATCTCATGTTGCCTTTATTAAGAAATGTAAAGTTCAGTTGGCCGCGGAGGAAGCCGCCCAGACTACAACCTTGGAAAGGAATGCTGAAGAAGAGCTTGGGGATGAGGATACATCCGAAGGAGGAGCTGCTCGAGGAGATTCTGTTATAATCTTTTATTTTTTTTGTTTAAGGTCTCCAGGCCAAAATTGTTAATTCTGTAATTAAGGTCCTTGGGGTCGAGACAATCATATGCTCGAATTTTTGAGCATTTTTTTGTGTGGTAGTACATGCTCTTAGGGAAAAGACAATCATATACTCGAATCCTTGATCATTTTCTTATCTCTTGCACATATATTACTGCTTTTACAATATTATGCTCAAATATTTCAAGTATTTGAATTTTTATAGTACTTATTATTTATTACAGCTATCATACTTGTTTAAGTCACACAAGCATTTTTGAGTTTTTGTGCATTTCTATACTTATTATTTATATAGTTTATATGCCATTGTTATGCTCGAAATGTATGCTTATTATAATAAATAGTGAAGCTTGAAATGGCTATTTTAAATTTGTTTTGAGCAAAAATTTGTAGTGAATATGCTTGATGGTAAGCTCGGTTTATGTAAAAAATTTAGCTTCTAAATTTGATTGTCGACTATTGCATTTTGAGCTTGTAAACTTTAAAGTATTTATACTCGATTGTTACTAATAATAATTTTCTGAGCTTATGAATTATGCACCCTTTTTATTTATTTATTTTTCGAGCCCATGATATGGTTATATCCGGTACCATATATGTCCCCTAAAATTCCTAAGATATTGATCTTAGGTTATTTTATAATGAGGTACGAGCAAAAATTAAAAAAACTAAAAAAATGGTACATTGAATATCTTTATTGATAATAATGAGTAGGTACATCACTCAAACATAAATAATTAAAATAAATCCTAGACTATTGATAGTAAGGCCGTAAATATTCACTATTCCATGCTCGCGAAACAAATTCTCCATTTAGCAGAGCTAGTTTAAGTTGGTATTAAATGAGAAAAATCAAGAATACTCAGCGGAATAGGATCTTTTAAAAAAATTATTAATACCAGCCAGAATCATACATATAGATATATTAAATAACACATAAAATGAATAGAGCTTACCTCTTGTAGCCTATCAAGTGTCCTTGAATCTTTTCGTATAAATCAACGATCTTCCAATCCTTTCTGAAAGCTCACACCTTAGCCTTCCAAGTTAATCCTCAAACACACAAGGACGTGTATGGACATGTAGGATTCAAATGTTGATTTAGATTCTCTAGATGTAATCAACACATAAGATCTAGAGAGGATTGAGAAGAGATAGACAATAGAAATTTCTAGAATTTCAAGTTTAGGAAATTCTATTGTTTCTTTCTTAGAGAAAGTCTGGTAGTTCAAAAAACAATTTCTTAAAACTTCTTCTTATCAAAGTTTTAATCTTTATAAAGATAATTAACTAATTGAATAAGTCTTTATTTTATTTAAAATAAAACTGGTCAGTTACAATATTTTAATTATTTAATTTAAATCATATTTAAAAAGAATAATTAAATAAAGAGAAATTTGTGGCGAAAATTATTAAGTAGTCTGAAAAGTTGCACTTAAGTCACTAAGTAGTTTTTTTGGCAGCAATAGTCAATAAGTAGGCCGAAAGGTTACACTTAAACAATTAAATAGATTTTTTTGGTGGAAAAAGTTAGTAAGTAATTTGAAATATTACACTTAAGTCACAACATATTTTTTTTAGTTGCAAAAGTCATATTTTATACTAATTTTATCTCAATTTTAATTAATTAATAAAAACATAAAAAATATAATTCTAACATTGAAAAATTATTTGAAATTTATTTTACAAATAAAAAAATCAAAAGTTGTAACATGAAAAATTATTTAATTTTAAATAAACTAAGTTTTAATTCCATTTAAGTTGTATTTTTTGATAAAATTTAATTTAACCAATATTGAATAATATTTTTATATTAGAAATTTTAAGATCATTTTTTATTCTTATAAGAGATTCCATTTATTATATTGATGTTATGAATATATATATTTTTAGACATTTATTGATTAATTAAAATTAAGTTAAATATGTGTAAAATGTGACTTTTGCAACAAAAACAACTACTTAGTGACTTAAGTACAACATTTTAGACTACTTACTGACTTTTGTCGCCAAAAAAATTACTTAATGACTTAAGGGCAATCTTTTGAACTACTTAATGATTTTTGTCGCAAATTTCCCTTAAATAAACAAATTAATTTGATATTCAAAATTCGAATCCCAGGAATAGAAAATATCCATGGGTGGCACCACTCACTGTACACTACAGTGAGTGGCGTGAGCCACTTAGTGGTTCTCCCTGATTTTCACATTTGTTTATTTAATTAATATTTAAGATAATATATTTATCTCAAAATAAATATCACCTAATTCACAACTAACTTTATCTTAAAATATCAGTTTTAAATAGATAAATAAATATCTTATAATAAACATGATTAATATTTATTTTAACATATAATTTTTCAAAATAAAAACTATATAGTTAAATAATTAATTGATTCACAATTAATCAATTGTCCATACTTATCACATAATTATATCCTTGCTCTAGAAAAATTAATTCTTTTGCAATTAAGTCTTTCTCTCTACAAATCTTCCTTATGACATCGTTACCTTTGACAGTGTAGGACATATGTGACTTGGGGACCATGGACCTATAATACCAAGCTCTAATAAACCTGAAATTAATTAAATTCTTTAATCTAATAATCTTATTTATTAATTCTATGATTACTCCACTATAAATATGGAATTACACTAGTATTTATAGAATTATATTTACAGAGTTTTCTATGTAGTATGTTGATGTAATCAATAGATGTAGTTTTGTTCTCCAATTATTGGTTTGTTAATTAAAGCTGATCAAAATTATCATTTTACCCTTCTAATTACCTCTTGTTCCTTAAATACAATTAATTCACTAGAAAATAATTAATGTATAATCAAATTATAGATTTGAGCTCAATTAACTATTCACTTCTAGAATTAACCCTTAAGGGAACCAATATTCGATCCATTAGGAAAATATGAATTTCATTATTGCAAATCATGTTCCCATACATTCATGATATTGAATCTCCAAAACAAAATTCACTAGCCTAATTATACTAAGAAACCTTAATGAGTGAATCAAAAGATTCAATAAGCACAAACATGAGTTCATGATTACTCAGGATTTAGACTAATCTACAAATGATCTTATATTATGATAAGAATTAAATCTTTATGGCAAACGGTAAGTTTATAAAGATAGTTAATTCATAACGGTCATGTCATATATAATATCTATTATATACAACACATTTACTAAGATGTCTATCCACATTAGTAAATGAATCTAGATCACTTTCATCTTGTATGCTTAGTAAACCGTACTAGTAACCATTCATTAAAGATTCCTTACTTTAATATGTTAATGACTATTTTATTCATTGTATATGATATTAATTCTCTCATACCAATACAAGATCATATCCTCATAAATGAATATGAAATTTTCTTGATATTCATATAAATTATTCAAAGAATAATTATAACATTCAAATATAATAAAATTGTACTTTTATTTAAATGAATAAAATGTTTTTACATGCTTTTAAGGCATAAATCCTAATAGTTTATACACACTAGATTGGATTATGGATTCAATAAGATATGACCCTTCCCAATTATGTCTGAGCACTCATACTGAGGCATCTCTTGTTTCCAAGAATACTCGTATTAGTATCAAGTCTCTAACTCCAAATTTACTTTTGCTTGTTAAAATACCTCATAACCCATTGTTGGTACGATGCATTCCTTAACTGTGAGTCTTCTCATTTTTTTTTTTGAGCAAATCTAGGGCTTCTTCGAGTTATAGGTAATTTAAATTCTGGTCATAAACTTCGCATCGTAATGTAGAGATATGCACCATGATGGGCATAATCTCTCTAACAAGATGGTATTTCCTTTCTATATGCTTTCCTCTCTTGTGGCTTCTAGGTTCCTTAGAGTTAGCTATTGCACTACTGTTATCACAGTACAGGATTAGTGGCTTCTCCATATCAAGAATTACTTCCAGATCAATGTAGAACTTTCCAAGCCAAACCGCTTCTTTAGTTTCTTCACAAGCCGTTATATACTTGGATTCCATGGTTGAATATGAAATATTTGATTGTTTAATACTTCTCCAGACTACAGCTCCTCCACCAAGAGTGAACACTGACCCAGACGTCGATTTACCACTGTCTTTGTCTAATTGGAAATCAAAATCAGTGTATCTAGTGGAGTTTAGCTCACCCCTTGAATATATAAGCATATAATATCTTGTTCTCCGAAGATACTTGAGAATGTGCTTTACTGCAATCCAGTGTTCCAAACCAAGATTTGATTGATAATGACTTATGATCCCTACTGCATAGCATATGTCGAGCGTAGTACACATCATAACATACATTAGATTCCCAACTGCTGAAGCATAGGGAAACTTTCTCATGTCCTCTTCCTCTTGAGGTGTCTTTCGACATTTCTCTTTGGAAAGATTAATTCCATGAATGGATTCTACATAGAGAACCTTTCAAGTAACTTATCTATATAATTTGCCTAAGAAAGTGCCAAGAGCTTGTTCTTCCTATCCCTTAGGATTTGGATTCCTAGAACATAGCTCGCTTCGCCAAAATCTTTCATTTGGAACTTTTCAACTAACCACTTCTTCACGTTTGATAGTGTCTCTACATTGTTCCCAATGAGGAGAATTTCATCCATGTAATGTGTTGGGGTTTTATGCCCTAATTAAAACCCAAATTCTTTGTAATCTCATTCTATTATCAATAAAAGAATAGAAATCATTTTTTTGGCTTGGTCAATCACTTTGCTCACATGTTTTATTTTCATGATTATTTTTTTAATATAAACTTTTATTAAATCCCAAGCATATCACTGATCTTATTTATAGTGACGTAATCACAGTGGAATATAAATATGATTATATGTTCAAAATAAGTTAGTCCTAAGATTAGTCAATGCACATGATTTACACTGACTTCCCAATTTACGATATGATCTACTTACACATTACAGTGTTATGTTCTTTCCAGAACATTAGTAAAGTAGATAAGATCGGATGTATTTGTTACATCGGACAGGACCGATATTGATAGTGGATAAGATAAGTAAATATACCGTTATTATCTATTCTAGTCATATCATATAGTTGACCATAGGTCAACTCAATCTCAATTCTGAGTGGTTAGTATTCTAACTGATTGTATTATTTGAGTTCTTTGACTTGTTCGTTACCAGCTTACCCTGCGGACTAGCCCATACTTACATCTTGGGAACTCAGTAGTATAATGAGTGGGAGTGTTAATTATAGATATGAACATCTATAACTTCTGATGAAGAAGTGAAACGATGGTTTCCTTTTAGTTTGGTTCAAGGTGTTAAATGATAGAGATCTCATTTCAGTAATTAAATTAGTTTACTGAAATATAATTTACAAGGAACTAAGTGTTTTAAGGATAAAATACAATGAGGGGTAAAACGGTATTTTAGTCCTATCTCATTGTAGACCGTCTATAGAGGATTGAGTGACAATTATGGTTGTAACAATGGATAATTAATAGCATATCTATATTTGTTATAGAGCGTTCTATGAATTCAAGAGTGCAATTCCGAGTCTATAGTGGAGTCACGAGGAATTAATAAATTAGTAAATTTATTTGTTAGATTTATGATAACTTATTGGAGCTTGATTTCATAGGCCCATGGTCTCCATTGTACCTTGGATAAGATTATCTAGATAGTCTCAATTAATTGATTTAATTATCAATTAGAATTATCAAAGTTAACCAGGTCAATTTTGGATAGTATCATAGAGTTAGGTAATTTTGAGAAGAAAAAAGAAATTATGGCAGATTTATTAATTAAGATAAATTGGTATCTAAATTAATAAATACGTTTAAATCAAGGTTCAAATTATAAATATTTAATTTGATAAAGGATTTAAATAATTATTTAATTAATTAAATCAATAGAAAATAATATAGGCCTTGATTTTAAGTCCAATGGGCTTATAATCAAATGGGAAATTTCACAGGCCTAAAGCCCATGATAATTTCAACCTAGGGCTTTAAAATGGCTATTATTTTATTGATTTTTTAATTAAATTAAATGGCCTAATTTAGTCTATAAAATGAGTGCTTAGAGAGAAGTCAAAACACAAGTTTGATAAGTCATAAGTCAGATTTTCTAATAGTTTTAGATTCTCTCTAAACACAAGTCCTTTTCTAGGCCTCTTTGTTATTTTCTCTTCTTCTCTCTATATCTATATCATGTTTTGAGAATTTCCCACACTAGTCTAGGTGATTCTAAGGATACATTGGAAGACTGTGAAGAAAATAGAAGATCGGTTCAGTTTCTTAATAATACTCTTCGACAAAGAGGATACAAGAGTTAGAGAAACTGAAGGAATGACTTTTTAATTCCGTTGCATATACTGTAAGTATTCTATTCATTGTTTCTCTTTGAATTCAATTTTAGAAACATGTTTTAGGCTATCTCGTATTTGTTTAATATTAGATATACATGAAAATAAATAAAGATCCTATATAAGTTACCCAGCAACTGGCCTCAAAGCCTTTGGTAATCTTTATTTTCACTCATGAACATGTTTAAAATTAGATTATTTGATATGTTTGAATAATTGAATGATTTTCATGTGTTTTATGAAGCATATTGATTTTATGTGATTTTTAGCAATTTTTAGGTTATTTTGTTGTGTTTTCTATGATATTAATTTTATATATGCTTTATTTTGTGTAAAGCATGTTAAAAATTAATTAGAAAATTGTTTTGGTTTGAAAAATTGCACAAAAAAAAAAAAAAAATTTTGCTTGGCTGCCATGCGCGCACCCACACCACCATGCGCACCTGCGCATATGCCGCGCGATGAACAGTAACCGGTGAACAGTACCACTGTTACTATTCATCCAAATTTCTTTTTTGAAAATTAAAGAAAATTAAAATTGTGGAAATTTATTATTTATAATCAAAACCAAACATATCTTTTTTTTGTTTTATCATTTATTTTTTTTTAAAATAAGATATTTTTGTTAGTTGAGATTTAAATAATTAGATATTTTCTACAAAGATTCAAATTCAAATTTAAAAATAGACTAACAACTTAATTTTAAATCTTTTAATATATTAAAATATTAGAATTAGGATATGATATATTTAAGATATTTTCTTTTAAATTCTTGATATTTTTATTAAATCTTTATTTGAAAATATAAATATCTTTTTATTCTATAGTTTTTAATATTTAAATTATTTGAAATTTGAATATTGTTAGTTAGATATTTTTATGGATATATGAATTTGATTAACTGTTTTGAGATATTTTAGGGTTGTTATGACTATTTATATATATATATATATATATATATTATAAAATGGTTAAAATATTAGCTAATAGTTGTAACAACATAAGATATTTTTGGAAAATAGTTAAGATATTGATTTTAAAATTTAAAATTGGTTAAATTTTCAAAAATATCATTTTTTTCAGCCAATTAATAAAATATTTTTTTAATAAATGGGATTTAAATTAACTTTGGTTAATTGTTGATAAATCATATTTAAATTAAATTATTATCGTTTTTCAAATTAACCTAAAACCAAGTTGATTGTTGATAAATGAAATTTAAATTAACTATTGTTAATTGTTGATAAATTTCATTTAAATTGACTTATTTTTGTAAAAATTTAATTAATTTGAATTTTTCTTGATAAATTCTAGATTATTAGTTGTGGTATTTTTGCAAATGAAATAAATTGTGGTATTTTTTGCATAATTTCATAGAATTGCTCATATAGTAACATGATTAGGCGCATCCAATTATAACATGTCTGTTTGCACTATATGTGGTATTTTTGCAATTGGGCTTAGATGCATATAGGGACCCATATGTTTGTTAGATATATGAATTTTGCCAAATAAAATATTCATAAAATGATAGGTTTTATTTGGGCCCATTAGAAAATGTAAAATTTAAATTCCTCTCTTGCGAGTGATTCCACTTGTGAATGCTCATTTGCTTTGCATGACTATAGTGGGTCTAATCAATTAATAACAATTAATAAAACAAATATTTAAATTCCTGTCTTTTGGACCTTGTATGGAAGATAGGGGCCTTTGTAGTGGGAACGGCATATTCGACTCAGCCCTCCTCCATACAAACCCAATTTTTAAGGCCCATTTACCTAATTTGGACTTAATTGTATAGGTTCATTATATTAGTTAAAACTAAATATTGATTAGCAACAAATTAATTCTAAATTAATTGAATTTTTTTCAATGTGACACTTTAGAATTAATAGGAAATTATAGGACTTTGGTTTTAAAAATTTAATCTTTCAATTTTTTCGAGACATAGTCATTAATTTTCTAAAAATAAATAATAAAGATACTATTTTTATTTTAATAATGAGCTTATTTTAATAATTAATAAAAATCTGTGCAGAAGCTAGTTAAGCAAGATGCTATGTTGGAACTCCCTTCATCCAAAGACGAAGCAACAGATCAGAATCCGACTGGTGAGAATGTTGAGAATGTTGGCGATGAGCAATTAGTTACTGGTATCCCTGCGATGGAGGTCAACACTAAGGATCTAGATCTTCCTATGGTGGAACAATCTGCTCAAGCTACAGGTATGGGTTCAATGACGTGGGCTGAAGAGGTCGAGGCTCAGTCATTTCAAGAGTCAGCTAAAGAAACCTGGGCCCGATTTAGGGAGTCTCTTCCTTCATATGGGTGTACGAAGCTGCATTTCATGGAGCCAATTCAGAAGGATGGTCAGATAGTTGCTCAACTGGATGTAGATGAGATCGAAGTCGAAGCTTCCTAGTGGAAATGTGCTTTGATTTGTGTGGTGATTGGTGCTAATCCTCCACTAGAAGTATTTGAAGGATTTATCAAAAGGATTTGGGGAAAACTTGGAATAGAACGTGTGGCTAGAATGAATGCTGATTTTACGATGGTAAAGTTCAAGGATGAAGCAACGTGAGATCTGGTTTTGGAATCAGGGGTGATTCACTTTGATAAGAAACCAGTAGTCCTTCGGCCCTGGATGACTGATATTGGTTCCTTAAAGTCAATTAAATCGGTACCAGTGTGGATCAGGCTTCCTGACCTTGAATTACAATATTGGGGAGTAAACTGCTTGAGTGCTCTTGTAAGTACAATATGAAGCCCTATAATGATTGATAAGATAACCAAAGATAGATCTATGATTAAATTTGCTCGTGTTTTAGTGGATATGGAGATTTCTGAAACTCTTCCCCAATTTATTAATTACCTCAATGAGAGAGGTCAAGTTATGGAGCAAAAGGTTGAGTATGAATGGTTACCTACGAAATGCTCACACTGCAAAAAGCCGGGACACACGATTGCTACCTGTAAATTTGATTCTGAAGCAGTTTGGAGGAAGAAGGATACTAAGAAAACACCTGAATCTAATCCTACTGAGTCTATGGAGAATGCTACTATCCAAGATGTTGCTCTTGTAAATTCTACCCAGTCTCAATCGCAACAGATGGGAGTGTCTCAACTAGGTGAAAGACCTAAAGAACAAGTGTGGTCCTATCCGAAAAAATCTGGGGCCCTGAAACCAGCAAACCAGTTTCCACTTCAGCAAACCAGGAACTCTTTTAGTGTTCTTCAAGAGCAGCAGAAGGTATTGATTGAATCATCCCAAAATTTAGACTTGAATGGAGAACTGCAACATATTGAGTTGGAATGTTAGAGGTTTAAATAAGAAGAATAAGCATATGTCAATCCTAGATGTCTATCGTTTGAATAAAGTTGGAATTGGGGCTCTCCTTGAAACAAAAATCAAGGGAGAAAAGCTCAAGGAAGTTATGTGTTCTACATTTGTTGGTTGGGATTATTATAGTAGTTTGAGCTTGGAGGGTAGAATCTTATTGATTTGGAAGGCTAGCTGGGTTTGTATTGAAGCTATCCAAGAAAATGACCAATTTTTCCACTGTAGGGTTCGAATATGTATCACTAATCAAGAGTTTTGTCTTACTGTTGTGTATGGTTCCAATTAGTTGGAGGCTAGGCGGTCTCTTTGGTATGATTTGGCTCATTTGATTTTCCCAGTTAAACCTTGGGTCATCTTAGGTGACTTTAATGCCGTTTTTTACCCTAATGACAGAATGGGTGGGAGGCCTATTTCGGTGAAAGAACTAGAAGATGCTAGACAGTGGCTTGATCTTGGTTTGGTGGAAAAATTGAAGATAATGGGATCTTACTATACATGGTCTAACAATCAGGAAGGGGGAAATCGTATCTACTCTAAGTTGGATAGGGTGTTCTCTAATGAGGACTGGTTGAACTCCTGTCCTAATGTTACTGTTGTTTCTCACTAGGAGGTGGTATCAGATCACTGTGCTATTCTTCTTAAGAAAATAACAGTTAAAAATGAGGGAGTTCAACCTTTTCGTTTCTATAATATGTGGACTTCTCATCCTCAGTTCAGGACAACAGTTTTGGTCAACATGTCCAAACCTTTAAAAGTTGAGGGATGTGGCTTGGAGCAGGTTTTTTGGAAGCTTATCCGACTCAAGCATGTGTTGAAGAAGTTCAATTGGAGGGTTATTGGAGATGTGGTTATTAACTATGAGAAAAGTAAAGTTCTTTTTCAACAGGCAAAAACTAGCCTCTATAATGACTCGAGCTGTTTGTGTACTGAAGAAAGAGCAACTTTTTTGGGGTTTAAGAGACAGGAGAAACTTTATGCCAGTTTTATTTCTCAAAATAGTAAGATTGATTGACTCCGTTTTGGAGATGAAAATTCCTCGGATTTTCATGCTAGTTTGAAGAAAAGAAAAGTTGCTAACAAGATTGTGTCTTTTGTTTCTGATGGAGGTCGAGTTGAAGATGACTATCATTAGGTTGTCAATCATTTTTTTTTAATAGCATTTTAAGAATTTCTTGGGTTATTCAAGTAAAGATTCAAGTTATATTGACCCTATCACTATAGCTCTGGGCCCGGTTCTGAATTTTGATGCCCAACTGAAGTTGATCAAACCTTTTTCCATTCAAGATGTTAAATATGCTATGTTCAGTTTTAAATCTATAAAGAGCCTTGGCCCTGATGGTTTTGGGGCTGGCTTCTTCAAAGCATTATGGAAAGATATAGGCAAGGAGGTGTCCCTGGCAGTGCTTGATTTTTTTGAAACCGGGTATATTCCTAAGTTTCTGAATAATACTATCTTAGCTCTCATACCTAAGGTTGATAATCCGGTTAATCCTGCTGACTATAGGCCTATTGCTTGCTGTACAACTATTTACAAATGCATCTCTAAAATGCTTTGCAATAGACTTGCTCCTGTTGTCCCATCTCTGATCAATCAAAATCAGGGAGCATTTATGTAACGCCCTGGATAGCCAAGACCGTTACACTGTGTGTTTACAAAAGTGCTAGACTTGCTAATCAAGTCATTTAATTAAAAACGTGTTACTGAAACTATAATGGAACTAGGGTTAAAAGATTTTGGTCTCAAAAGCCGTATTTCTTATAAATAACATTTTCTGTTTACACGGGATCCCAAAAATAATAAGATTAAAACCATTTACAAAGATTCAAGATTTAAATATAGTAATTAGCCATTCTAAGGCAAAACAGACTATTAGGCATTCCTTGTCTTGATCCATTCCTCGGCCATGGCAACCGAACAGCTGACTATGTACATTTAGCCCCGTAGATCTCCATCTCAGGATTGGTCTAACTTGCCTTTGCCTTTACCTGCACCACGTAGCACCCGTGAGCCAAGGCCTAGCAGGAAAACACAATAACAGAGCATAAACAATCAATAGACAATCCAATATCTCATATCATATAAACATGTTCTCAATAGTTTAAGCATTTATGATAACCAAGTATTCAACATACCAAACATGTCATCTCATATCAATAATCGATTCGCAAATGATAACTAGGAAGAGCGCCCTTAGGCCGCACCCTCTGTTTATCCCACTGACTCCGGCCCGCTTAAACCCAGCTCAGTGAATATTAAGTTGTCCTCGGCTACCAGTGGCCAAGCCGCGCCCTGTGCGTAAATATAGTATACGGCACCCTTAGGCCGTTTATCACGTGTCCCATGGCATAATACCATCTATGACATTATACAGATATCGGGAGCACTTAGTCCCATCACAAACATATAACCGGGTGCAGTTTTCTTACCTTTAAACTCGCTAGCTTCTTTCACTTTGATCCTTGAGCACGATCCCTCTTGAGCATTAGCACACACCTAGTCACAACCATAGGTCAGAATCATCACCAAACCTCAAGTCCAAAACCTAACCTCGGGACCAATCCCGAGCCCTCGGGAAGTCCCAATTCCACCAAACGGGGTGGTGGAATCGAACCCCGAACCCCCGGGCAAAAACCCTTGAAAATAACCCAAAAACCCTTTTGTGGAAACAGGGTAGCGCTACAGCGCTCTAAGGAGGGTGATACAGCGCTACGCCTAGCACTACAGCGCCCAAAGGCTAGCGCCGTAGCGCTACTCACAGAACAACAAATGCTATTTTTCCCTCCTTCGACTTCCCCCGAGCCAAACCTTACAAAAACTTCTCCAAACTTCCACCAAACCTAGAATCAAGCTTACTAACATGTCTAACTCATCCCAAGCATCCCAACCACATAAAACTTTAACACATGCACTCCTAATCTCAAAATTCACCATGGTTGAACCTCAAACTCAGAAACTTCAGCACAACAATCAAAACCTCAAAATTTAGAGCTTAGAATTTCATACCTTCAATGGGGATCCGACCTTAAGTCAGCCTCTACACCTCCTTGGCTTGCTCCTCCTCAAACCCTTGGCTTGAATTCCCATCAAATTCAACTCAGACATCATAGTTCAACACCAAAACCAGAAACTGAAGAAAGCTTCAAAGTCTTACCTTAATTGAATGGTTTGTTCTTGCTAAACTCTTACCAATTCTTCAAGCCAGACCAAGGACTCAAGCTTCAAGCTTTAATCTGGCTTCCCCTGAGTTTCTGCTCCAAAATACCTCAAGAATTGATGGGGAAAAGCCAAACTGACCTTGAGAAAATACCCTGTTTTCCTTTCCCTTTTCTTTCCTTTCTTTTCTTTTCTTTCTTTCCTTCAGAGTTTCCAGCCTTTTCTACACTTCCCACTAAGGCATAAAACCTGAGTTATACTTATCCTTTATATGCCAAATGACCACAATACCCTCCCCTTTAATTCTAAATATTTTAATCCACCTAGGGGCATTTTGGCCATTTCACCCAATTCTCGTTAATTCCTCGAGTGTCTCTAATATCTTTTCGCCTACTTCCCGATACCTAATTAATCACCAATTATATTCCTCAATATCAAGATTAACCCCAATATATTCTCTAAATTCCCATTTACACCCCCAGGCTCGCCCCGAGCCGGGTATAAATCCCCGCCGTGACTTTTTCGCTAACCTGCTCACTAGGATCGTCTCGAATCACAGATAAAAAATATATCCACATAATAATGTGGTCTCAACAATTATCACATATATATACAGTTATGCCCTCAACGAGCCAAAATTTCCATTATGCCCTTTCTAACCTAATCAGGGCCTACATGCATAGTAATACACATAGTCATGCATCTCAGATATTCAAATAGTCATATAGCATACTTTTAATCATTAAATCGCATATATTCCAATTATGCCCTCCCGGCACACTAATCAAGGCCCTTAAGCCTTATTAGTAAATTTGGGTCATTACAACTATCCCCTCCTAATGAGAATTTCGTCCTCAAAATTTACCTGAATAACTCGGGATACTGATCCTGCATCGCTGTTTCAAGCTCCCAGGTCGCATCCTCGACCTTACTATTCATCCACAACACTTTAACAAGAGGAATCATCTTATTTCACAATACTTTATCTTTCTAATTCAAGATCTAAACCAGTTTCTCTTTATAAGCCAAATCTGTCTTTAATTCCAAATCTTCATACCTCAATACATGAGTTACATCCGAGACGTACTTTTGAAGCATAGAAACATGGAATACGTCATGGGCTCCTGACAATGATGGCAGTAAGGCTAACCTGTAAGCCACCTGACCAATCCTTTCCAGAATCTCGAATGGTCTAATGAATCTAGGGCTTAGCTTGCCCTTCTTTCCAAATCTCCTCACCCCTCGCAATGGTGAAACCCGAAGAAACACGCGGTCCCCAACCTGGAACTCCACGTCCCTATGCTTAGGATCAGTGTAGCTTTTTTGTCTGCTCTGAGAGATGAGCATCCTAGCTCGGATCTTTTCTATAGCTTCACCTGTTCTCTGAACCATGTCTAGTCCCAAATACTTCCTCTCACCCACCTCATCCCAATGAATGGGAGATCTACACTTCCTCCCATACAACATCGCATAGGGAGCCACTCCAATTGTTGATTGGTAACTATTGTTATATGAAAATTCAATCAATGGAAGATATTTACTCCCATGCACCCTCAAAGTCAATCACACACGCTCTGAGCATATCCTCCAACACCTGAATCATCCTCTCAGACTGTCCGTCAGTCTGAGGATGAAAGGCTGTACTGAACTTCAACTGAGTTCCCATAGCCTTCTGCAAACCACTCCAAAACTTGGAAGTGAAGATAGGATCCCGGTCTGACACTATAGACTTAGGAACCCCATGGAGACGTACGATCTCTCTCACATACAACTCAGCATACTGATCCACAGTATATGTCAATCTTACTGGAAGAAAATGAGTTGACTTGGTGTATTTGTCCACTATCACCCACACCGAGTCATGAAGCCCCACTGTTCTGGGTAGACCTCCCACAAAGTACATAGTAATGTCCTCTCATTTCCACTCGGGAATACCCAAAGGCTGAAGCAACCCTGCTGGTCGCTGATGCTCAGCTTTCACCTGCTGATAGGTTAAGCATCTGGCTACGTACTCCACCACATCCTTTTTCATCCCGGGCCACCAATATAACATCCGTAAATCCTGGTACATCTTCGTGGTACCCGGATGAAGCGAGTACGGTGTCATATGAGAGTGATCTAGTATCTCATGTCTGATCCCTTCATCAGCTGGAATACATATCCGTCCCTGATACCGAAGCAAAGCAACCTCAAATATAGAATAGTCCTTAGTTACTCCTGCTAAGACATTCTCTCTAATCCCCTGTAACTGAGCGTCTGCCAACTATCCTTCTCTAATCCGCTCTAGCAAGGTCGACTGCAAAGTAATATTGGCCAACCGGCCTACCACCAACTCTATCCCCGCTCTGACCATTTCACTAGCTAACTCTCTTGAGATCTGGGTGGAACTGTACAACTGACTTGGGCCTCTCCGGCTCAATGCATCTGCCACTACATTAGCTTTCCCCAGATGGTAAAGAATATCACAATCATAGTCCTTTACCAACTCAAGCCAATGCCTTCGTCTCATGTTCAGGTCCTTCTGTGTAAAGAAATACTTCAGACTCTTATGGTCAGTGTATACCTCGCACTTCTCCCTATATAGATAATGTCGCCAAATCTTCAGTGCGAATACCACTGCTGCTAACTCCAAGTCATGGGTAGGATACCACTGCTCATACTCCTTCAGCTGTCGTGATGCATAAGCTATAACCTTCTCATTCTGCATCAACACACAGCCTAAACCCAACCTTGATGCATCGCAGTAAACAACATACTTCCCTTTCTCCGAAGGAAGACTCAACACAGGCGCTGTAATAAGTCGTTGCTTCAACTCTTGAAAACTATCTTCGCACTTGTCTGACTAGATAAACTTCAAGTTCTTCCGTGTCAATTCTGTCATCGGTGCCGCTATCTTTGAGAAGCCCTCTACAAACCATGTGTAGTAACCTGCCAAACCAAGAAAAATCCGCACCTCCGAGGCGTTCCTTGGCCTCGGCCAATCCCTAACCGCCTCTACCTTAGATGGATCCACCTTAATCCCATCTGCACCCGCTATATGTCCAAGGAATGTCACTTCTGGTAGCCAAAATTCACATTTCTTAAACTTGGCGTACAACTGATGCTCCCTCAACCTCTGAAGAACCTGTCGAAGATGAAGCTCGTGCTCTGCCTCTGAACTGGAATACACTAAGATGTCGTCGATGAAGAAAATAACGAACTGATCCAGAAAATCCTTGAACACCCTGTTCATTAGATCCATAAAGGCTGTTGGGGAATTGGTCAAACCAAACGACATGACCAGAAACTCATAGTGCCCATACCTCATTCGGAAGGCCGTTTTGGTATGTCCTCATCCTTGATCCTCAGCTGGTGATAACCAGATCGAAGATCAATCTTTGAGAACACCGTCTTACCCTGCAGCTGGTCGAACAAGTCATCAATCCTTGGTAGGGGATACTTATTCTTGATAGTCAACTTGTTCAATTCCCTGTAGTCTATACACATTCTCAAAGTCCCGTCCTTCTTCTTCACAAATAAGACTGGAGCACCCCATGGCGAGTAACTAGGCCTGATAAACCCCAAATCCAGAAGCTCCTGCAGCTGTATCTTCAATTCTTTCAGTTCCGTCGGTGCCATCCTATATGGTGCCCTCGACATTGGCTCTGTCCCTGGAACCAACTCAATGACAAATTGAATCTCCCTACGCGGCGGCAACCCTGACAAGTCCTTAGGAAACACATCTAAGAACTCGCAAACCAATCTGGTCTCCTCCGGTCCTACTGGTGAAACCCTGGTGGTATCCACCACACTAGCCAGAAAGCCTATGCATCCACCCTGCAACAGATCTCTGGCTCTCAACACTGATATCCTGGGTACGCGGGGTCCATGCACCGCTCCCACAAAAACAAAGGGATCCTCGCCCTCTGGCTCAAAAGTCACCATCTTCTTCCTACAGTCAATGGTAGCTCCATATCTAACCAACAAATCCATACCTAGAATCATATCAAAGTCCTCCATACTCAACTCAATCAAATCTACTGATAACTCCATACCATCAACTATCACTGGCAGTGCTCTAATCCAGCTACTAGATACTACCAGTTCCCCTGTAGGCAAAATAGTCCCAAACCCTGAAACACAATACTCACTAGGTCTACACAGTCTATCAATCACCTTACTAGAAACAAACGAGTGTGTAGCACCAGAGTCAATCAATACAGTAAAAGGAGTGCCAGCACTAGAAAGCTGACCTGTCACTACCGAGGGACTAGCCTCGGCCTCCGCCTGCGTCAGGGTGAACACTCGAGCAGGAGTCAAGCTGTCCACCTTCCCCGCATCTCCCTTCTTCATTGTCGGGCAATCTTTCTTGAGGTGTCCCACCACCCCACACACATAACAGGCCTTAGCCCGACACTCACCCGGATGGCATCTTCTGCACCTTGTACACTCAGGATAAGTCCTCCATGTATCATTGCCTCCCTGACGGCCACCCTCAATACCCCGACCTCACCTATCAGGACCAGGAGTGATCAAAGCATCAGGGGTCTTCCTCTTCAAATCACTGGGGCCTCCGCCCCTACCAGAACTAGCATATGGAGGCACCGCCCTGCGGCACTCCCGTCTCACTGCACTTGAGCTGGAGTCAAGCTGTCCACCTTCCGATTTTGGAGTCTGCATTAGTGCATGGGAAACTTCAATTGAGTAAGCTTTATTACTTGATCATACCCGGTGCTCCAATTAGTTGCATGAAATATGTTTGGTGCAGCCTTTCAGTGCCCAGGCACAGGTTCATAATGTGGCAAGCAATAAACCAGAAACTGCTCACAAGGGATCTGCTTTATTCTTGTCATCTGTCTATTCCCTGTTTGGCCTGTCCGGTTTGTGCTATTGAGGTTGAAAGTCATTCTCACCTCATTTTTTATTGTGAGTTCTACAAGAGAGTGATTGATTCTGTTTATGGTTCGCTGGGAGAGCTTATTTGACCTGAGAAATATGAGGATTGGTGTTCTTGGCTGGCTGAAGGTAGAAGAGGTTGGCTGTCTTGGCTAGCGACAGAAGCTCTTGCTGCCACAATTTATTTTATCTGGTTTAATAGAAACAAATGTTGCTTTGAGTATAGCCGTAATACTGGTTTTCAGCTTGATTCTTTGATCAAATCTTCTGTTAAAGCTAGAGTTCTTAGTATTAGTACTAAGAAGTTGTCTTATAGAGAGAAACAATTACTTCATTTTGTCTCTAGTTTGTAATTTGAAGGGGAGTTCTTGCTCCGACCTCCTGTTGTATAAGCTTGTTTGATCAATATATTTTTTCTCTTCTTGATAAAAAAATGAGCTTATTTTAAGATTTTTATTCGATCTCCACCATTGGTTTAACATAATCAATAGCTTAATGGGGCCTCAAGGTGCTTTGATTCGTCCCCCTATGGAAGGTGTTCATTAGCTATTTTGACAAGGTTAGATTTCGAAAGATAGATAATTATAGGTCAAATTCTACTAGACTCACCCCTATGGTGACTAATAGGACTAAATCTATGATTATTGAAACCGTGGGTCTAGATCATAAAATAAGAGATTTTTTTTTTCTTATTTTGATCGAATAGTAGGTTGTTAATAATGGTGTCCATTATTAAATGAGTTTACAACTCTATTTAACTAGTGGTATTTTTGACTCTCGCCAACCGGGACAAGGATATCATAGATTAGTTAAAAACCTAAAGAAATAGAGATATGATTGTTTTTGGTATTTTTTTTCTCATATCTTACATATTTTTGGTATAAGTTGTGCTATTTCTTGAAATTTGTGTGAATAGAAGTTTTATTGAGCAAATGTGATTGATTTCTATTTTGTTGGTAATTTGTAGTTTTAAGTTAAGTAGTGTCTGTGTCTACTCCTATCCTTTCTCAACTTTTGATGGAGAAACTCACTAGAGAAAACTTCCTTAATTGGAAGCAGAATATCAACATAGATTTGATTGGTGACAACTCCGAGTTCGTCATGATTGAGGAATCCCCAGAACGAGCACTGTGTCCGCACATTCATGATGGCACTGTCAGTGCTTGTGATGGCACCGTAAATGCTTGGATAGAACCATCTTCGCACATACGTGAAGACACCGTAAATGTTCGAATGGCATTGTGTCTGCACGTTCGAGATCAACTCAACTATGGTCTAATGTAGCTCATGAATGAGCTTCAGACTTTTGAACCTATTAAGGGTGGACCTAGTACATGAGGTGAAAATAAGACTACTGATGTTGCTGCTGATCTAGCTAAGGCTGAAGCTAACCCAGCTTCGTCTTCAAAAGCTGGAAACAAGAGGAAAGGTGGACAAATAAACAACCCCAAGGCTGCAAAGACAAGTGCACAGACGCCTAAGAGGAAGAACAAGAAAAATAAGAAAGGTAAAGATAAGTGCTTTCACTGCAAAGAGAAGGGGCATTGGAAACGAGATTGCCCCAAGTTTCTAGTAAATAAAAACAAAGGTAATGATTATAGTTCATTTATCTTGGAAACATGTGTTTTAGAGAATGATAACTCTGTTTGGATTATTGATTCTGGATCTACTAACCATGTTTGTATCTCTTTACATCTTCTTGAATCGTGGGAGGAAGTGAACGAATGCGGCTTAAAGCTTAGAGTTGGGAACAGAGCGTTCGTTTCGGTCCAAGCTAGAGGAAGAGCTCGTCTGAAGTTCATAAATAAATTTTTAATTTTAAATGATGTATTTTTTATTCCAGATTTTAGTAGAAATTTAATTTCAGTTTCCATGTTCCAATTAGAACGATTTATTATGACTTTCACAAGTTCTAATATATCCATTTCTTTCAATGGATCACAATTGTGTATTGCATGTTTGGAAAACGGGCTTTATATTCTGCGACCTAACGAACCCCTCACTCTTAATAATGATTTATTCAAAGTAGCTAAACCTAGGACCAATAAACGTCAAAAGACCGATAACGATAATATGACGTATTTATGGCATTTGAGACTAGGTCACATTGGTTATGATAGGATTCAAAGACTTACAAAGGATGGACCTTTAAGGGAACTCACCTTAGGTGAATTACCTGTCTGTGAATCTTGTCTAGAAGGCAAACTGACCAAGCGTCCATTCTCTGCAAAGGGTGATAGGGCCAAGGAACAACTTGGTCTTGTGCATTCAGATGTTTGTGGACCATTGAATGTACAAGACATGGGTGGTTTTGAGTATTTCGTCGCTTTCATTGACGATTAATCTAGATACTCATGTCTTTACCTAATGCATAGGAAATTAGAAACATTTTCAAAGTTTCAGGAATTCCTAGCAATAGCTCAGAACCGATTAGGTAAAATGTTAAAGATCTTGCGATCTGATAGGGGTGGAGAATATTTGGATATGCATTTCCAAGATCATTTAACTGAACTTGGGATTTTATCACAACTTACTGCCCCAGGTACTCCGCAACAAAATGGTGTAGCGGAATGTCGGAATAGAACTTTATTGGAAATGGTTAGATGCATGCTTAATTACTCAACTCTACCAACTTCAGTCTGGGGAAATGAAATTGAAACCGTAAACGACATTCTCAATGTCGTGCCGTCTAAATCAATCCCCAAAACACCTTTAGAACGCTAGAATGGTCGTGAACCTAGTTTACGCCATTATAGAATCTGGGGGTGTCCGGCCCATGTCCTGAGGAAAAAGGAGGGAAAGCTAGAACCGCGAACTAAAGTTTGCATGTTTGTTGGCTATCCTAAAGGTACTCGGGGTGGAATTTTCTATAGTCATTCAGAAAGAAAGTGTTTACTTCTACAAATGCTACTTTTCCAGAAAATGACTATGCCCAGAACTTTAAACCTCGCAGCAAAGTAGTTTTAGAGGAGATGGTTAAAGAATTGACTCCAGCCAATGTTCCATGGTCATCAATGCAAGTTCATGATGAAATTCCCACTCTTCATGTCCAATTGACGCAAGTCAATTTAAATGAAGAAAGTACCACTGTTCCTGAGCAAACAATCACGGAGCCTCGTCGTAGTGGGAGGGTTTTTAGGAACCCAGTTCGCTATGGTTTGGATGGTGAAACCAATATGGTTGTTGGTGACACTAGTGATGATGATCCATTGTCTTTCAAACAGGCAATGGCTAGCCCTGAAAAGGAACTATGGCTTGAAGCCATGAAACAGGAAATGGAGTCCATGTACTCAAATTCTGCCTGGGATCTTATGGAAGCACCTAGTAATTTTAGGGCCATTGGGTGCAAGTAGTTCTACAAGAAGAAATGAGGTGTTGATGGAAATATCGAGACTTATAAAGCTCGATTAGTGGCAAAGGGTTATACCCAAAGAGAAGGCGTGGACTATGAGGAAACTTTTAGTCTGGTAGCCATGCTCAAATCCATTCGCATCCTCCTATCCATAGCAGCCGCTCTTGACTATGAGATCTAGCAAATGGACATCAAGACCGTTGAAAGCTTGATGAAGTCATTTATATGGATCAACCAGAAGGATTTAAAGTAGATGGACAAGAAGGAAAAGTTTGCAAGTAGAATAGGTCCATCTATGGACTTAAGCAAGCTTCTCGTTCTTGGAATCTTAGGTTTGATGAAATAATCAAAACCTATGGCTGTGAACAAAATATTGATGAGCCCTGTGTTTACCAACTGAAGGCAAATCAAATAGTGGTATTCCTAGTTCTTTATGTAGATGATATCTTACTCATTGGAAACAATGTTAAGAAATTATCAGATGTGAAGAATTGGCTTAGTACTCAATTCCAGATGAAGGATTTGGGTGAAGCGAGTTATGTTCTAGGTATCCAGATCACCAGGGATAGAAAGAACAGACTCTTAGCTCTATCTCAAGCAACTTACATAGATAAATTTCATGAACATTTCTCAATGACAAATTCCAAGAAAGGTCGTCTACTGTCCCGTCATGGAATTCATCTTTCAAAGAAGTAGTTTCCCCAGACTCCTGAAGAGGAAGATGCAATGAGAAAAGTTCCTTACGCATATGCAGTTGGAAGTCTGATGTATGCCACGTGTGTGCTAGACTAGATATCTGCTATGCAGTGGGAGTAGTGAGCAGGTATCAGTCAAACCCAAGACTGGAACATTGGATAGTAGTTAAGCATATCCTGAAGTATTTGAGACGGACTAGGGATTATATGTTAGTCTACAAGGGTGGTGTTCTGAACCTTGTAGGCTACACCGATTCAAATTTTCAGACTGATGTTGATGATAGGAAGTCTACTTCTGGAATGGTGTTTACTCTTGGGGGTGGAGCTGTGATTTGGAGAAGCGTAAAGCAGTCTGCAATCTCAGATTCAACCATGGAGGTTGAGTACATAGCCGCGTCAGAAGCAGCTAAGGAAATAGTCTGGCAAAAGAAGTTCTATTCAGATCTTGGTGTTATTCAAGAAATGGATAAACCACTTGTGTTGTTTTGTGACAATACAGGAGCGATAGCCAACTCAAAAGAACCTCGAAGTCACAAGAAAAGTAAGCATATAGAAAGGAAGTATCACATTATTCGAGAATATGTGGCCAGGGGAGATGTGAAGGTTATGAAGATTTCAACTGGAGACAATCTTGTGGATCCGTTTACAAAGACACTACCAGAAGCTACATTTTATAAGCATATCAACGAAATGGGATAAGTAGAATTAAGGCATTAGTTTCAATTAGTGCAAGTGGGAGTTTGTTGGGGTTTTATGCCCAAATTAAAACCAAAATTCTTTGTAATCTCATTTTATTATCAATAAAAGAATAGAAATCATTTTTTTTTGGCTTGGTCAATCACTTTCCTCACATGTTTTATTTTCATGATTATTTGTTTAATATAAACTTCTATTAAATCTCGAGCATATAACTAATCTTATTTATAGTGACGTAATCACAGTGGAATATAAATATGATTATATGTTCCAAATAAGTTAGTCCTAAGATTAGTCAGTGCACAGGATTTACACTGACTTTCCAATCTACGATATGATCTACTTACACATCACAGTGTTATGTTCTTTCCAGAACATTAGCAAAGTAGATAAGATCAGATGTATTTGTTACATTGGACAGGACCGATATTGACATTTGATAAGATAAGTAAACATATCGTTATTACCTATTCTAGTCATATCATATAATTGACCATAGGTCAATTCAATCTCAATTGTGAGTGGTTAGTATTCTAACTGATTGTATTATTTGAGTTCTTTGACTTGTTCGTTACCAACTTACCCTACGGACTAGCCCATACTTACATTTTGGGAACTCGGGAGTATAATTGAGTGGGAGTGTTAATCATAGATATGAACATCTATAGCTTCTGATGAAAAAGTGAAACGATGGTTTCCTTTTAGTTTGGTTCAAGGTGTTAAATGATAGAGATTTCATTTCAGTAATAAAATTAGTTTACTGAAATATCATTTACAAGGAACTAAGTGTTTTAAGGATAAAATACAATGAGGGGTAAAACAGTATTTTGGTCCTATCTCATTGTAGACCGTCTATAGAGGATTGAGTGACAATTATGGTTGTAACAATGGATAATTAATAGCTTATCTATATTTTTTATAGAGCGTTCTATGAATTCAAGAGTGCAATTTCGAGTTTATAGTGGAGTCACGAGGAATTAATAAGTTAGTAAATTTATTTGTTAGATTTATGATAATTTATTAGAGCTTGGTTTCATAGGCCCATGGTCCCCATTGTACCTTGGATAAAGTCATCTAGATAGTCTCAATTAATTGATTTAATTATCAATTAGAATTATCAAAGTTGACCAGGTCAATTTTGGATAGTTTCATAGAGTTATGTAATTTTGGGAAGAAAAGAGAAATTATGACATATTTATTAATTAAGATAAATTGATATCTAAATTAATAAATAAGTTTAAATCAAGGTTCAAATTATAAATAATTAATTTAATAAAGGATTTAAATAATTATTTAATTAATTAAATCAATAGAAAATAATACAAGCCTTGATTTTAAGTCCAATGGGCTTATAATCCAATGGGAAATTTCACGGGCCTAAAGCCCATGATAATTTCGACCTAGGGCTTTAAAATGGCTATTATTATATTGATTTTTTAATTAAATTAAATGGCCTAATTGAGTCTGTAAAAGGAGTGCTTAGAGAGAAGTCAAAACACAAGTTTGATAAGTCATAAGTCAGATTTTCTGATAGTTTTAGATTCTCTCTAAACACAAGTCATTTTCTAAGCCTCTTTGTTATTTTCTCTTCTTCTCTCTATATCTATCTCATGTGTTGAGAATTTCCCACACTAGTCTAGGTGATTCTAAGGATACATTGGAAGGCTGTGAAGAAAATAGAAGATCGGTTCAGTTTCTTGATAATACTCTGCGACAGAGAGGATACACGAGTTAGAGAAACTGAAGGAAGGACTCTTTAATTCCGATGCGTATACTGTAAGTATTCTATTCATTGTTTCTCTTTGAATTCAATTTTAGAAACATGTTTTAGGCTATCTCGTATCAATTTTTTTAATATTAGATATACATGAAAATAAATAAAGATCCTGTATAAGTTACCCAACATAAAGAACTAAGAAAACCAGCACTTTACCCTTGACATATTTATACTCACATGCTTCGTCAACATTCCGTTCTAAGTCATATGTTTTAGTTGTCTCATCAAAGGTGATATTCCAAGATCTAGATGCTTGCTTTAATCCATAAATGGATTTCAGAAACGTAAACACCTTTTGATCATCCCTAGTTTTGATGAACCCTTCTAGTTGTATCATATAGATACTTTCATCAAGATAGCTGTTCAAAAAAGTTGTCTTGACGTTCATTTGCCATATCTCATAGTCATAGGTTGCAGCTATGGATAAGAGATGCGAATAGATTTTAGCATGGCCATAGGAGAAAATGTTTCTTCTTAATCATCATCCTTTTTCTGAGTGTAACCTTTGGCTACTAGCCTTGCCTTGAAAGTCTCTACTTTCTCATCTACACCTCTTTTCCTCTTGAAGATCTATTTGCACCCAATGGGCCTGACATCATCAGGTGGGTCTACAAGTTCCTAGATAGAATTGGAATACATCAATTCCATTTCTTGGTTCATTTCTTCTTTTCAGGATCACCCATTACCTCTTTGAAGGTTAATGGATTGTCCTTGTCTGTATCAGATGTTGGGGGAGAGTAAGATAACACTACCACAAAAAATAGAATCTATACAAAATTTTGATTGATAGAGACTTAAAATAAGATTGAGAAAGAACTTGCAAACCCAAGTAGATCAACGGAGTTCTTCAATGTTTGATGAAGCTTCAAAACCCTAGGCAAGACCACCACTTTCTATGTCATTCAAGCAAATGAAAACTACAAAACCAAGGCTTATACACATTGAGAAACACTGTCCTAATACTCTATTTCTTAGCCACCATTGATGCTTGAGGCCTTCTCTTTGAGGAAATGAGGATTGATATTGAACAAGCCTTTAGCTCTCTAAGTCAAGCACTTTCTTGGAGAGTTCTTGGAGAAAACTAGTGATTCTTGGAGCTAGAGAGAGAGAGGATAGAGAAAGATTGGAGAGAGTGATGAAGTCTCTCAAATCTCTGTTTTTGACTCATATATAGAGTAGGCACCGTCATTAGGTCCAACCAATAGGATTAGACTTGTAAAACACGTAATTTAGAGCATTTATGTAAATCCACGTAATACAGCAGGCGACACGTCGCCTGTAAGCAGGCGATGCATCGCCTGCTAGGGTTTCTGGAAACCCTAGCCTTCAAGTGATATGTCGCCTCTTGGAAAGCGACGTATCGCCACCCCCTCTGACTTTGGACACTTCCAAAGGTAAAAAAATGCTCCAAATGCCACCAAACTGTTTGGGAACCCTTAGATACTTTAAAGTATCACTTTGGACCCAAATTTTCATTTTATAAGTGACTATAATTTGAAACTAAAATTCACATATTCACTATGTGAATTCTATTAAGTGTTTATACCTTGCTTGTATTTTAACACTTTATCATTTGTATTTAACCAATCATAACAATCCCCCACTTGGTTAAACACAGGCAACATTATCTAGCTTAAACAATTTTGGTGCATAAAATAAAGTTCCTTTCGGTTTGAACTTTATCTTAGTGAAAATACCACAAAGTATTATCAAAATCATTAGCAGCTTAAATCTTGAATTAAGTATTACATATGATAACACCGGTGATACCTCACACACCTCCACCACATCTTTTGTTTTCTCACTTTCTCTCTTAGCACTATCATGGCCATGTGCTTATCTCTTCATGGACTTTCCGGGGAGAAACTCCAACTCCCATGAGAGGCGGCACCACCTATAAGTCCACATAGGTGAAGTTCTTACAACATCTTTGCTACCTTTATAGATGCTTGTTGCACTCAAATGAACTTCATTAAAAGTCCTAGGCTTAACCCTAACTCGATAGCAACCAATACTAACCATCTCTGATGGAACTCATCATAAATTTTAGTGTTGAAACTATTCAGTTATCAATGACTTGTTCTTACCCGTTGAACTCTTTCCATTGATTTGTACAAGTTGTGAGTTGGGTTTCCATCATTGGTGAATCTACTCCTCTAGGAGTTTCAATCCCATCCCTTTTGAAGTATAACTTATGAACCTTCTCACAAGAGATTTTGTAAATGGATCCGCTAAGTTCTCACTTGTTTTAACATATGAGATCGATATGATTCCACCTTGAATCAGTTGTCTCACATATTCATGTCTTAGACTTATGTGTCTAGACTTCCATTGTACACACTATTCTATGCTCTAGCAAGTGCGGATTGGCTATCACAATGTATTGAAATTGTTGATACCATATCCATGGTTAAAGGAATATCCATCATGAGATTCCTAAGCCATTCAGCCTCCCTGCCCATTGCTACTAAAGCTATGAACTCTGCTTCCACGGCTAAGTGTGATATATATGTTTGCTTCTTGGAGCCCCATGAGATTGCACCTCCTGCAAGAGTAAATACCCAACCAGTGGTGGAGAGATTATCTCCAATTCTTGATATCCAATTAGCATCGGAATATCCTTCAAGTATCTTTGGAAAGTTTGTATAGTGAAGACTATATGTAGTGCACCAAAACTTTTTTTTAGTTATTAAATTTTTGTGTTTTATTTTATTTAATTGTTAAGTGTTGTGAAATAATTTATTTATTTGTTTGATTTTAAATTAAATTGTTAGAATTTTTTGGTAGAATTTTGTGAATATATTTGCTAGTGTTATTTATTTGTTTTAATTTTTAAATATGTGATTAATTGAGTTTTGGTTGAATGCACTAAGGTGCATGGTAGGTAATGATGCACCCTAGTTATTAAGTGTGTGCTAATGCACATGTGTATAAATTTCTACGCACTTGTAGTATCCTTTATATAGATTTAATTAATTAAAAAAAGAAATAAATAGAAGAGGAAAGGAGGGTGGACGTGCATGGTGTAGTGGGAATGCTAAGGAGAGTTTCCTATTTTATGTGGATAGGGATAATGCAAAATTGATGATAGACAAATAAAGTATTATTTTTTTCTTCCTTTTAGATCAAATGAAAATCCTTTTATTTAAGTAATTTAGAATAAACAAAATTAATGGGAAATCAGGAGTAGGAAACTTACCTATTTATTTTTATGAGGCCATTATGTTCATAAGCTAGAATAAAAGGGAAGAGAAAAAGAAAGGAGGCCATTTTTGGCTTGGGTGTCGTCGGCCATAGAGAGAAGAGAGAGAGAGAGAGAGAGGCGAGCTCTAGAGAGAAAGGGTGAGAAGGGGCTGCCATTTTCTAGAGAGAAGGAAGAAAGAAAGAAGGAGTAGAAGGAGAAAGGAAAATGGTTTCAAAGCTCTAGGTAATGTGTTCATCTATGGTGTTTTTTTTTTTTAAATCTTTGGTTAAGAATATTCTTCTTCTTCAATCTTTGAATAATGTTGTTTTCTTTCTTTGGCTCTATGGTGTTCGAAACCCCTAGGACTTTGAGCAAGGAGGTGGTTCTAGTTGGGCTGTTGATTTTATATCAAGAGAGGTATTGGATTTTTTCCCCCTTCAATTCTTTGGTGGTTGTTATTTTATGTTTTTATTTGGAAAGATCATGGCTGAAATTGGGTTTGAGTTTTGGGTATGATACTATGTTGTGTTGATTGATATTATTGATGTTGGGATGAAGTGTTGTTTTGTTTTATGCATAGAAGTTTTGGGCATGGGCATGTGTGTATAGGCAATCATGATTAGAGATATTGGTCATACATGAAATCTAAAATTCTTATGGTTATGTTTCATGGTTATTTTGATAAGAATATAAGGATGATGATGGATTCATGCCAATGTATTATTGTTGTTGTTGAATCATTATTTTATCTCACTCTTGGAAAACATGATGGAATTATGTGATCTTGTATTTTTATTAGGGTTCATAAGTTTATTGAAATTGTTGGTAAACATGCCTATGATTTTGGGGTAAATTGTTAATATGTGGGAATGGTGGTGCATGGGTTTCGGCCTATAGGGTGTGATGCATGTTGTGATGTTTTTATTTTTGTGTCACTTATACATGTTAGGAACATGCTAGGTTAATTTGAATACAAGAAAGAATTGTTTTGAATTTTTATAAATTGATATATTGGTGATTTCATGAAGATTATGGATTGGGTTTTGAGAAACATCAATTAAAGATGAATTTCATGATGATTTATGCTTGTGAATAATTGGTGAATAAGTTTGGTGAAATAGTGATATGCATGCATAAGAAATGTCTCTAATAATATGTTGTATTTATGAGAATAAATTGGTATTTTAATTCACACTTAAAATGATATTTTTGCACAAATAATTACATACAGATTTTTTGTTATATTTTGATGAAAATATGAGTTTTAAAAAAATGAAAATGGTGATTTTAATGATATAATTGGTTGCTGGAATTTTTGTAAAAAAAATGTGAAGTTGTATTTTAATAAAAGACATTTGGTGAGTATCTTAAAATAAATTAATACCCTAAACTATGGAAATATTAAAAGTGATATTTTTAATATAACATGAGTGTTCATTTTAATAGTTATGATTTTTCTTTATTTTGATTAAGAAAAATGTTGAATTTAGTTCACTTGTGAATTTTAAGTAAATTAAATTATGGCTGAAAGTTTAGTTAAATATTTAAAAAATAATCATTGGATTTTTTACATATGAATTTATTCTATTTAAAATTTAATCTTTAAAAATAACACAAGTAAAAATGTATTTTTCCACATCTAAAAATTATATTTTTCTCACATTAAATTTGTAAATTTGTTAATTGGATTATAATGTTATTTTCTAAATAAACATGTTAAATTATGAGTATTTTACATAATTATTAGTCTTTGTTATTTTACAGAAATTAAAAGTGATTAATGGAATAGTTATATTTTTAAAATGGTTGATTAAATTATTTTTATGAAATAAAAATAATGCTTTTGGGAGATTAATCAACTTGAAATTTTTTTAAAGAGATAAATAATGGTAATCAAAGCATACTACAATTTTATTATTTTGAAAACGATAGAAGTAAGACGTGTAGAATTATCGTTTTAAATGCCACGTTTATGCAACGTTCCCACGTATGCATGTAGCATGCAAATTCACTTTTACGTTAAAAAATATGTCTATTATGCAACCATGTAGTTTTTATAGGAAGATCATGCATGCAATATAGGTAGAATGTGCATTATTCTTTTATGACATTATGTGTAATTATGCATTGTTTAGATGTTGTGAGTAACTCTCACCATGTGTGCATGGCCCGTGCACACATGAGCTATATGAGTGGGCAAAAAAGAGTTTATGTGATGCTAAGGAATGTTATTTTGATTATGGTATAGGCTAGTTGAGAAGTTGTCATTTTACTTAGCTTGGACCTGAAGTAAGGAAGTTAGATAGAATTCTATTTGTTTATGCTATGAATGGTAAGATTGGCTTGTTTAAGGATAAATGATATTTATGAAAATGTACCATGTGATATGATGTGTGAAATGATGTTACGATCTGATGATGAATGTAAGGAATCATGTATGTTTCCTTGGCTTTTATATGACTTGATTGTATGTATTTCTATATGTTGTATGATACGTAATGGTTGCTAACATGTTAAACGCGACACAACAAAGGGGTTACTAAGGATCTAAGATGTAACCTGAGTTATATGTAATGGTTGTTAGCGTGTTGAACGCGACACAACAAAGGGGTTACTAAGGATATAAAGACGTAACCCGAGTTACTAAGGATATAAAGACGTAACTCATAGAGTAGACGCGCCGAGGTTATTCAAGGACGAGAGATCCTGTTACCTCAAGATGTGACATGGACAAGATAGCGGGCCATGTTCACAAAGATATGATGATGATATTTATGATGCTAATGTTTATGTTGATGATGTTATGATGATAATGTTTATGACGATAAAGTTTATAATAATGATGTTTATGATGATGACGTATGATGATGAAGTTAAGTATGATATGCAACGATGTATGAATGTGAATATGTTTTGTTGCGTTTACTTGTGTGTTGTTTGTACTTCCTTATTGGACTTTTAGCTCACTTCCTTACTTTCCCTTCCAGGTAGCAAATAGGATTTCTCTGTGGCACGCGTGTTGATGTGGGAAGTTCCGACGTCAGAGTGTGTATGGTGTGGGGGCATCCTATGGACGAGAAACGATCAGTTTAAAATGCCAGTTTCTAATGAACAATGTTATGTTATTTTTAACTTTCAGAACTTATCAGTGAGACTTGAACTTTAATTATTTTTGTTTTAAAAACGTTGCATGAAAACTATTATTTTCTTTTTAAACTATTGGGCCCAACTTGCATGTTTTAGCAAGGCCCCATTGAAATTTTTATAATAAGTGGTTTTTCTCCTATAAATTCATGAGTATACAAATATTTTACAAAGTATTAGATTAGGGCGTTTTACACTATACTCTTTGGTACCCTTAAGATAACCAAGTATTGTCTCAATAGCTTTCCAATGCTTGATACTTGGATTGCTAGTAAACCTACTAAGTTTACTAACTGCATATGCAATATCCGCTCTTGTACAATGATCGACGTTCATTAGGCTACCTATTGCACTTGCATATTCCAATTGAGCCACCACTCTTCCTTCATTCTTTCCAAACTTCATGTTCGAATCAAATGGTGTATGTGCCTTTTTGATTTTGTAGAGTCTAAGAACTTTACTTAGCTAGTTAGATAGTAGTAATAATAGTAATAGTAGTAGTATTTTTATGACTCTGGATTTTGGTTCAGACCGGGATTTAATTGGACACTCGTAGTAACACTTGTAGATTTTCTAAGTTTAACCTATAGTTTAAGAATATTAATTTTAACCTAAGGTTTGATTAATATGACTGATATTGATGGTGATATTTATTATATTATAAGGTTTAGATAGACCCAATAAGATAGTAACACTTGTCATGTGTATGTTTAATGATAATTAAGTATTTTTGAGGAATAAGTTTATTAAGATTAATATTTGAATATCCTAAGGTATGTCAGCAGCTTTGAAATCGTTAGAGGACTTAGTCAAGGCTGTTTACTCAATTCAAATTAGGCTGAAAATGTGCAATTTCATGTTTAAATATTCAGCGTATGCCGATATATCGCAGCTATAGGGGGCGATATATCGCAGTACGGGGATACGAAAAATACGTAACTTCGCACGATCACCTCGACAAGCCTCGGGCATACTGGCCCAGGCGATATATCTCCTACTAGGGGCGATATATCGACTCCTTTGATGGATTTTTGAATGTTTTTAAAAACGTTCTCATTTTAATCTTTAACCTCTTGATAAGTCCAGCATCTTTCTGACCGAGTATTCAGCCTCTGCTGAACGATAATTCAAATATTTTTCTCTTAAAAATCCATTATTTTATTCAAGTTAAATGAAGATCGTTTCATTCATGAACTCTATAAATAGGACCTAGTACCCAGCCATTTATTCATTCATCAAGCTAAGTTCAGAGGCTGCAAGCTGCTAGGTTATTTTTTAGAGTGTAAACACTTGGGTTGGGGATTATAAGCTTAATCAATATAAGCTTACCAAACACTAAGGAAGTAAGGTTTATAGCACATTTTGGTTCAAGGTTTAGATCGATCATAGAAGCATTCAAGGTATTCCAAACTCTAGTTCATTTTGGTATTGTTTTCCTTAAGTTCTTATAGTTTTCTACTCAACATCCTAACTTCATTCTTTATTCTTGGTTAGGAAATCTAAGATCTTGAACATAAGGTTCTTGGTAAGTATCTTTTGATGGTATAGTTCTTTCATTATTTTCATCCCTTTTTCTTTAGTATACTCACCCTTTCATTGATGGTTTTTAGGAGTTTTCCAAAGTCCCAAACCTGTTCTCATATCCCGGTACTTTTGGTAAGGAAAATAGGATAGGATTTTATATGTTATGTTATGTGTTATCTTATGATTTAAGTGTTATGTATATGTTATATGTTATATTAAGTATGTTTGTAGACTTGGGCATATGACCTGTATAACTAACAAGCCCCAATAAATTTATGGGCATATGACTTGTTTAGCTAGCAAGCCCCACAAATCTAATGGGCATATATGACTTGTTTAGTTTACGGGACCCCAAGTAATAATGGTCAATATAGTATATGTGAGATATGTTATGATATGTTTTAATATATGTTGATATGAATATTATGTATATGATTTATGTGTTAGATTTTCCTTGCTGGGCATTAGGCTCATTCCTTTATGTGCATATGTGCAGGAAAATAGCTTTGGTGGCGGGAAAGGTTCTTGGAAGCTTGGGGATGTGTATTGAGGCGGGATGGAATCGATGGACCGAGAGTTCGATTCAAGGATGAAGTCTCTTTAAATTATGGTTTTCTATGTATTTTTCCGCAATTGGTTGTAATAATTTTTAATTAAGTTTTCATTATGTCAAAGTTATGTTTTGTTTCAAACAATGGGATCCCAATGTCCTACTTATGAATTTTATATAGTTTTAAACCTTTACCTTACAATTCTGAAATAAAGATATGTTATTTCAAATGTATATTTTCGTAAGATTAGTACAGAAGTTAGTAATGGTCCAAAGTCTAGAGTAGTTGGGTCATTACAAATTTTGAGATGAATGAATTTGTAGAGCACTTTCTCAACATAGGGGGTTTGACTTAACACAAACCCCCCACTATTCCTTCTAACTTTGATACCTAGAATCCTATCTACCTCTCCAAGGTCTTTCATTTTAATGTTAGAAGATAGAAACCTCTTCGTTTCCATTATTCCTTTCATGTCATTACTAAAAATCAACGTATCATCTACATATAGGCATACAAGTATGACATATTCACCACAAGTCTTAGAGTATAAACATGTGTCTGCATTATTGTGTCTAAATCCATTAGAAACAACGACTTTATCAAACTTCCCATGCCATTGTTTTGGATCTTGTTTTAAACCATATAATGATTTGACAAGTCTACACACTTTATGTGCATTTCCTTGGAGAACAAAACCTTCCGGTTGTTCCATTTAGACCTCCTCTTTGAGATCTCCATTTAGGAATGCCATTTTGACATCCATTTGGTAAACATAAAGGTTGTATATATATGATAAGGCAAACAACAATCTTATGGAAGTATTTCTTGCTACAAGTGCATATGTGTCAAAGTAATCTATTCACTCTCTTTGTTTAAAACCTTTGGCTACTAGCCTAGCCTTGAAGGTTTGTATGGTGCCATCGGTATGGTATTTCTTTCTAAATACCCATTTGAACCCAATTGGTTTGGACCCCTTTGTAAGGTCAACCAATTCCCAAGTGTGGTTTGACATAATTGAATCCATTTCATCATTAATTGCCTCCTTCCAAAAATCGGAGTCCCTTGAGGAAAAATCTTCCTTGAAGGTTTTGGGATCATCATCTATTTGAAGTAAGGCTTTTTCCCATAAACTAAAGTTCAATTTAGAGTGTCATAGCATAGCATTAATCATCTCAATAAATGTTCTATTCTTTCTTTCCACTATACCATTTTGTTGTCGAGTATAATGGGCTATACATTCATGAATTATTCCATGTTCTTCACAAAAAAAGTTAAATTCATTTGAAAAATATCCACCACCCCTATCACTTCTAAGTATTTTAATTTTCCTTTCAAGTTGATTTTCAACTTCCACTTTATACACTTTAAACACATCAAATGCTTCATCTTTATGTTTTAAGCAAACATACATATGTGAACCTAGATCAATCATCAATCAAAGTAATAAAATATCTATTTCCTCCTCTGGTCAACATTCCATTAATTTCACATAAATCACTATGTATCAAATCTAACAACTTATAGTTTCTTTCAACACTAGGAAAATGTTTCTTTACCATTTTAGATTTAACACATAATTCATATTTTTCATGCTCAACATTGTCACAATCAATTAATCCACATTTGATAGCCCTTTTAATTATGCTAAATGCTATATTTGCAAGTCTAACATGCCACAAAGTAATAGAATTTGAGTCAAGCATATAACAAGAAGAAGAAATCCATGGAGGTAAAATGTTTGAACATGCCATCACAAGCATATCCCTTTCCCACAAAAACATTTTCTTTGGATAAAATAAGCTTGCCGAAATCTATCACAACCTTGATTTCCGATTTGCCAAGTAAATTGCCACTCACAAGGTTTCCACTCATTTCTGGTACATACAAAACATTGGTGAGTAGAACCTTCTTGCCGGATGTGAAGAACAAGTCAATAGTTCCCTTTCCTTCAACCTTGGACCTTTTCTCATTGCCCATTTGGATTTCATGCCCTTCCTTTGAAGAGTCAAACATCTTGAATATAGATCTATCATAGGTTACATGAATGGTGGCACAAGTATCATACCACCACCCACTCACATTTCCATGAATGGCATTGACCTCACTTAGTGTTGCAACTAGCTCCTCTTGGGCTGAGTTGACTTTTGCCTCATTGTTATGGCTCCTCTTGAACCTACAATCTCTAGCAAAGTGGCCATTCTTGCCACACACAAAACAAGGTCCTTTGGAACTTTTGAATTTCTCCTCACTCTTCTTTGGTCCCAAGGGTTTTTGGCCTTTGCCCTTGTTCTTGCCATTTTCTTTGCCCTTGTTCGGAGGATATTCCACAACATTGGCCATAGAAGTCTCTCCACTGGGCTTCTCATCATTCAAATCTCTAGAACGAGATTCCTCCTCAATTCTCAAGTGTTTGAGAATTTCCTCCAAAGAAATCTCTTCATTTCTATGGAGGATCTTTTTCCTATAGCCTCTCAGTGAAGGAGGTAACTTGGCTATAATGGCACCAACAAGAAATTGTTCCGGCAATACAATTTTAAGAGTGGACAATTTATTCACAATAATTTTCTAGTCATGAATTTGAGGGAGAACGAGTTTATCATCATAAAAATTACCTCCCAAATCTCCTTGGCGATCTTGGTGTTGGTGTAGAGATCGTATAGCCTATCCGAGAGGGAAATGAGGGTGTAAACCTTACATATTAATTCATCTTCTTCGCGCTTCTTCCTTTCTTTGACGATTTCTTGAGTATCATCTTCCTTGGGCACTTCCAAGGCGTTTAGGTCTTTATCCAAAACATAAAACACTTTCAAAGTAGTGAGCAAGAACCTAATCTTGTCTTTCCAATGAACAAAGTTAGTCCCATAAAATCTATCTAATCTAACAAAGTCTTGAGTCATGAGTCTCAAAGGTGAAAGAGAGTTAGACTCTTTCATGATATGCTATCTCAGATTATAGAGTATTAGAATGTTGGGGGAGAGTGAGATAACACCACCACAAAAAATAGAATCTACACAAAATTTGGATTGACAGAGACTTAAAAAAGATTGAGAAAGAACTTGCAAACCCAAGTACATCAATGGAGTTCTTCAATATTTGATGAAGCTTCAAAACCCTAGGCAAGATCACCACTTTCTTTGACCAAACCAAGGCTTATACATGTTGAGAAATGTTGTCCTAATACTCTATTTCCCAGCCACCATTGATGCTTAAGGCCTTCTCTTTGAGGAAATGAGGATTGAGATTGAACAAGCCTTCAACTCTCTAAGCCAAACACTTTCTTGGAGAGTTCTTGGAGAAAACTAGATATTCTTGGAGCTAGAGAGAGAGAAAGGGTTGAGAGAGATTGGAGAGAGTGATCAAGTCTCCCAAATCACTATTTTTGACCCATATATGGAGTAGGCACCGTCATTAGGTCCAACCAATAGGATTAGCCTTGTAAAACACATAATTTAGAGCATTTACGTAAATCCACGTAATACAGGAGGCACACGTCACCTGTAAGCATGCGATGCATCGCCTGCTAGGGTTTCTGGAAACCCTAGCCTTCAGGCGATGTGTCGCGTCTTGGGTGGTGACATATCGCCACCTCCTCTGACTTTGGACACTTCCAAAGGTCCAAAAAAATGCTCCAAATGCCACCAAACTTTTTGGGAACCCTTAGATACTTTTATGTATCACTTTGGACCCAAATTTGCATTTTATAAGTACCTACAATTTGAAACTCAAATTCACATCTTCACTATGTGAATTCTACTAAGTGTTTATACCTTTCTTGTATTTTAACACTTTATCATTTGTATTTAACCAATCAAAACATTAGAAACAAGAACATGTTCCTCATGCTCGTTGCGAATAGGTTGTCTCACAATCCTCCCACTACGAGATTGCACTGGGGTTATCTTTTCATGAATAGTGGTTTCCTTGGTTTTTTGTTTATCATTTAATGATGATGATGAAGTTGATGGAATCTTCTCAGCTGTGAGTTCCTCCAAAACTACCTTGCTTTGAGGTTTATAGTTATTCATATAGTCGTGTTCAAGGAAGGTCACATTTGTTGAAACAAATACCTTTTGGTCCTTGGGACTATAGAAGTTACCGCCTCTTCTTTCTGAAGCATAGCCCACAAAAATGCACACTTCAGACCTCGAATCAAGTTTCCTTGATTTAGGTCAAAGAACATGAGCAGGACAACCCCAAATACAAAAATGATGCAAACTAGGTTTGTTACCATTCACTACTACAAATATAGGCTTTCTCTGCGGTTTTTTTTTCAACAATAAACAAAAAGCACAGAGAAAAGGTTTGAAAGAGTCAAAAAAATTATATTTAATGTCCGCACCCTATTTTATTGCGGTTTTAAAAAAACGCAGTGAAAAGTTTGAAGTGAGACACTTTTCTCTGCGATTTTTGGTATAGAATCGCAGAGAAAAGTGTAAAGCTTTTCTTCGCGGTTCTATACCCAAAACCGCAGAGAAAAGTGGGTTTTGAGTATAGAAATGCAGAGAAAAGCCTTCCCTCCCCCTTCATCAACCCGAGACCCTACTCTTCCTTCTCATATTGCATTTTTCATTTTCACAGAGAGGCACACGACGCTCCACCACCGTCCCCAGCCACGGGTAAGCCCCATTTTGTCCATTTTTTTCTTCATTTTCTTACATATTAAAGCTTGAAATCATATAAATATACTTAATCTTGATTTATTTTGAGGTTTTAGTGTAAAAATGAAGAAATATTGAGTGGGTTTAATGGGGGTTTCAATGTATGTTTATATGGTTATTTTCAAAGTTTTTTCTAACATTTTTGAAAGTTTATATAGGATTAGAAGACATTTTCATTGTTTAAACACATGTATTGATCACTAAAACTTGATTTTTTAATTTATATTTCGGTTTTATGGTATTTTTTGTATTATTTTATTTATAATAATGTTGTTTACATAATTTTTTATATTAAAATATTATTGCTTACATAATTTTGTATATTATTTAGGTAATGGTTTTTTTTAAAGTATATATTTTTTAATTATATTATTTTAGGATCAATTCAATTACCATATATTTACTAATGTTAAAAATTTTATTGTAGGAAATATTTGTTTGAGTGTCAGGTGTGTTGAAATTGTTGAAGATTAATTTTGAAGGTGAGTAATAATTACTACTTAATTTTTTAATTTTTTTTATATTTACAAACTATTGTTAGAGGAATTTGAATATATTAGATATTCATCCGTAGTGAAGTAGGTTATGAGATAAAATTGTGTGCTACGGAGATAACAGAAGGTTGATAACATGTGTGTCTTAGTGAAGTAGGTTCTGCGAATTATGTGTGTGCTGTGGTGACTTATGGTTAAGAACATGCATGTTGTTTGTTATATGTTTTGTTTGATGTGAATTTATAGGTAGATAACTTGGGGTATGCTATAAATACAGAGGAAACTCTGCCCAATTTTTTTTTGATGATATTAATTGAACATGTTTTATAAGTTAATATATGTAATAATTATGTTTTTGTTTATGCATATGAATTTTGGATATGTTATAGACATAAATGAAACTCTGGCCATTTCATTTTATAATTTATTAATTGAACATAATTTTTTCAATTACAATATTAATTTTCTTTTCATTATCGACTTAGGAATTAGGTCGATATTATCATTATGGATAAGTCATGGATTCTTGAGAATAGAGAAACACAACAATTTCAAGACAGATTCAACTAATTTTTAGAATTTTTCCAAACAAATTGTAGTGATTTGGAAAGAATTCATTGTCCATGTATAGATTGTGGTAATTGATCAAAAGGAAATATTACCATGATAAAAAATCATGTATTTTGTCGGGGATTTGATACAAATTATCGTACATGGTATTGGCATGGGGAATCATTGAAAAGTAATAATCCATTAACATTCGGGAGGCAAGGGATTGATGATTTGGGTTATAGTGATTTTGACGATCATCCTATGGAATTGCTCGATGAAGCACAAGAAGAGTTTGTTGATGATCCTTCAAAATTCGATAATTGGTTAGAGATGCAGATAAACCATTATTCAATGGTTATCTGAAACAAGGATTACCAATGATGGTAAAATTTTACAACATAAAAGCAGAAAATGGAGTTAGCGATAAATGTTTTAATCAATTTTTAGCTGTTTTTAAAGAGATTTTGCCGTCAGTTAATTGCTTCCCTGAGTCTACGTATGAAGTGAAGAAAACTTTAAATTGCATAGGCTTGAAGTATGAGAAGATCCATGCATGTCCGAACGATTGTGTGTTATATCGTAAAGAGTATGCAGACATGGACACTTGCCCAGAATGTGATTCATCCCGCTACAAACCTAACAAGAGTAAGGAGATTAGGAAACTTATTCCTCAGAATGTGATGTGGTACTTGCCTTTGATTTCATGGCTTAAGCGATTATATCGAAGTGCAGAATACTTTGAAAACTGAATATGGCATGAGACTAGGCGAGTGAAAGATGGTAAACTTCGACATCCTGCAAATTCGCAAGTTTGGAAAAAAGTTAATAACTTAAATCCATAATTTAAAACTGAAGCAAGACATCTTTGTCTATGTCTAGCTGCCGATGGTGTAAATCCACATAAATCTCTAAGTAGTAGGCATAGTTCATGGCCTGTCTTCCTTGTTATGTACAATCTTCCTCCGTGGTTAGTGATGAGAAGAAAGTTTTTGATGCTCACATTAATGATTTCAGGCCCAAAACAATCGGGACACAATATAGATGTTTATTTGGCACCGTTAATTGATGATTTGAAAGATTTGTATGAAAATGGTGTTGAGGCATATGACGGTTTTAAGAAAGAAGTCTTTAACTTAAAAACTATTTTGTTGTGGACTGTTAATGATTTCCCAACTTATGGTAATCTATCAGGGTTAAGCACAAAAGGTTACCAGGGATGTCCAATATGTTGCACTAACACAAGGGCTATATGTCTGTTGAATGGGTACAAAATTTGTTATATGGGTCATAGACGATATTTTCCCCTAAATCATCATTATAGGGGAAAAAAAAGCATTTGATGGTGATAAAGAACAAGGTGTTGCTCCTTTGCCACTTTTGGGGCAACAAATTCTTAAAGAAGTAGAGAAAATTGATTTCAAGTATGGAAAAATGTAGAAAAATAAGAAAGTAAATGGATGTTTCCAAAGGAAATCAATTTTTTTTCGTCTCCCTTACTGGAAAGATTTACTTGTTTGACATTGTTTGGATGTCATGCATATAGAAAAAAATGTGTGCGAAAGTATTATAGCTACATTACTTGATATTCCTAGTAAAACTAAGGATGGTTTAACTATTCATTTAGATCTTGTTGAAATGGGTATATGAACTGATTTAGCACCTGAACAGAAAGATAAACACACATATTTACCTCCTGCTTGTTTCACGTTGTCCAGAGAAGAGAAAAAAGTTGTATGTAAATCATTTGCAGAGATGAAAGTGTCTGATGGCTATTCATCCAACATTCAAAACTTGGTATCCATGGGAGATTTGAAGCTGATGGGTATGAAATCACATGACTGTCATATGTTGATGCAACAATTACTTCCGATTGCTATTCGGTCAGTATTACCAAAAAAAGTTCGAGATTGTTTGACGAATGTTTGCATATTATTCAATCATTTATGTGGAAAATAATTAGAAATGAAAAAATTGGATGCATTGCATTATAAGATAGTGGAAACTCTATGCAGCCTTGAAATGTTTTTTTTTGCCATCCTTCTTTGACATTATGATACATTTAATGGTTCATCTAGTAAGGGAAGCCAAGTTGTGTGGACAAGTTTGGGCAAGATGGATGTATCCATTTGAAAGAAGTATGAAGGTGTTGAAAAGTTATGTGCGCAATTATTATCATCTTGAAGCTAGTATGGTTGAATGTTATATATCGGAAGAGGCAGTAGAATTTTGCTCAGAATACATTAGTGGGGTTGAGGCAATCGGAATCAGCAAACCATGAAATAACTTAGATGGAGTTGATAAAGGACTACGAGGGAACATAACAGTGATCACCGTGTCTAGGGCAGAATTAGATCAAGCTCAATTAGTTGTGTTGCAAAATAATCCTGAGATTCAATCATATATAATGTAAGTAGATAATATATTTCAATCATATATATTAGAGTAGTGATTTTCTTTTTGTTGTTTAAACTTTTTGTTATTTCTTTTATGTTTCAGTGACCACATAGAGTTATTACAGTCGATGATTCCAAACAAGGTTAAAAATAAACAAAAATGGGTTATAGATGAGCATAAGAAAACGTTTTTCCAGTGGCTGAAGAATACAATTTTGACGAAGTTGGGAGAAAAAAATCATGGGCTGTCGACTGAGTTGAAGCGCGTTTCTCTTGGAGCAAGCATTGATTTAATAAAGCATCAAGCTTACATTGTAGAAGGGAAATGATTTCATTCTAAGTCAAGAGATGATGCTCGGCTGGTTCAAAATAGTGGAGTAAGTGTAGTTACAGAAGCTATACATTTTGCCAGTGCAAAAGATAATAACCCAATTTCAGGCACAATGACATACTACGGGATTGTTGAAGAAATATGGGAGCTAGATTATTCATTATTTTATATTCCTCTTCTTAAATGTTCTTGGGTAGACAACAATACTGGCGTTAAAACTGACAAACTTGGATTCACTCTGGTTGATTTAAGCAAGAAGGGAAGCAAGAACGATCCTTTTATCATGGCTACCTAAGAAAAACAAGTGTTTTATATACTTGATCCAATTAATGATAAATGGTCCATCGTTTTATCAGTTCCCGAGCGGAAGTTCTCAGAAAAAGAAGATTACGATGAAAATTATGATTTATATCATGACTGTTTTATTGTTGGACAGTCGATACATGAATAAGTTGAGAATATTCAGGATAATGATAATGATAGCGATACCGATGATCATGATTATCTTAGAAACGACATCGAAGAAGGAATATGGGTCGATTGTGAATCGACCAAAAATAAAATAAGAAAAAGAAGAAAACATGTTTAGTAAGTTATATAATTCATTAATACTTGTGATTATTTATTTGTATAATGCATTAACACTTGTGATTATTTATTTGTATAATGCATTAACACTTGTGATTATTAATTTGTGTGTTGCAGATGGCTGATAAAAGAGATGAAAAAGAGAAACATCAGGGTCGTGGTAAAACAAGAATGAGTTACATGACCCAACAAAAAGCCAAAAGAAATAAGAAAAATCTTGAATGGAACGATTTGGGACAACCAATAGGTGATGTGTATACAACCATGATATCATATCTTGGATCTGGAGTACGAGCCACGATTTCTATCAACTCAGGTGATTGGATGAAGGTCCCACAAGATTTGAAAAACGGAGGATATCATTGTAAGAAATTATCATTATGATATTTATTTATTTCAGTGTGATATTCAAATTTAATAATTAATTTTCTTAATTATATTCTCAGGGTGGTCACAACATTCTTCAAACCTTTAAACGTGAGATTTTGAAAAAAGCTGGTCAAATAATGAGAGATTTTAAAAGTGAACTCACTCCCGAGTACATCAACCCTTTGGCTGAAATGGGTATGATGGAAGAACTCAAATTTCCCCCGAAGAAGTATAGTGATATAATTGACGAGAGAGAATGGTTAAAATTTATATCTAGTCATCTAAGTCCAGAGTTTCAAAAAGTGCATCAAGAACAAAAAGCACGTTCATTACTAATGAAGTCAAGGCATCGAACCTCTCGTAGAGGAATGGCTAATATAAGAGAATATTTGGTAAGTATAATTGATATTAAAGTTTAAATAATGGTTGATATTATCGCAATATATAACTATAATTATCTTGTACATTGCAGAAAAAAGAACTAAATATTCAAAATCCAGAGAGGTATCAAGCTTGGCGTGAAAAAAAATAAAGTTCTCATGACAGAGCTGGACCGATAGATTGCCAAAAAGATAGTAAGTTTTCTAAGGTTTTATAATCAATATATTGTTTTTATTTATATAAACTAATTTAACCAAACAATATCTTGGGTAGGAGGACGTCAAAGAAAAATTGAGTCGTGGCGAAATTACAGCTCAAGGCCGAGATGACATCTTGACTTAAGCATTAGGGACACCAGAACACCCAGGTCGTGTTCGAGCTGGCGGGTATGATACTTTATAATAGTTGTTTTCTTTTAAGAATTATTTAGATTGGTTTATTGATGGAATTTATTGATTATTTTGTAGGTTCACTGTGACCGTTTCCAAAATGTTTGGAAAAAAACATAAAACAATGACTGGAAAAGAGGAGATTGCTTGGCTAAAAGCTGAGATTGAAGAGCTAAAAAGACATAAATTTAGGACAGAAGAGGAATTAGCTCAAAATGAAGAATATAATGAGGAAAATGATGAGTGTGGATACTATGATAAATGACAATTTGACGAGGGACAATATTATGAGAATACAAGTGATGAAGTCTATCGACCTGCCCCCAACGCAGATGATCATTTTCTTCAAACTGAAGACTCTCCTTTCGATGAAGATGATGGATCATCAATTTATGAGTCTCCACCACCGCCGAGCTATGAAGTTCATTTGTGTTATGATAATATTGACAATGTAGTGGCTAAGGGTGTAATCATTGTACCAAACATGGGTAGCCAAATTACCATCCATGTAAATGTACTTGATGATTCAGTTGCGAGGGTTTGGCTTATAGATGTCTTACAAGAAGAAGCTAAGATCCCTACTCCCTTTGGTAACATACGATATGTTGGGGACGCACGAGACACATTCATGCCTTGACAAAAAAATTTAACTGTGACTTGTCAGGTATAAAATTATTTGCTTAGATATTTAAATTTTATTTTTAAATGGGTACACTATATTGATATGTTAAATGCTATTATGTAGGGTCCATCTTCATCTAAACACAAATCCCTATCACCAAGCCCACACATATCATCAGTTGGATCTCACGTAGTCATCCCCGCTGAAATAACTCAACTAGAACCTTCAAATTGATTAACAGATAACCAATGGGACAAAATTGATCTGAGTCTAAAATTTATAGTGAATGAGTATTATTCCATTAAAGGAATAGATGGGGTTGTACAAGTTCCTATTGACCCAGAGTTTATAGGAGAACGCGAGGCTATCTTCATCACTTCAGAAGACGTTTATCAAGCATCCTCCATGGATAATATTGGATCCTCAGCTATGCTGTTTGGTATGAGGTATGTATCAATTCAAATTGAACTCAATCTGTTATGTCATTACAAACTATTAGAGGAGTTTGAATATATTAGGTATTCATCTGTAGTGAAGTAAGTTCTGAGATGAAATTGTGTGCTACGGAGATAACAGAAGGTTGAGAACATGTGTGTTTTAGTGAAGTAGGTTCTGCAAATTTTGTGTGCTGTGGTGGCTTATGGTTGAGAACATGCATGTTGTTTTTTGTATGTTTTGTTTGAATTGAATTTATAGGTACTAATAATTTTGGATATGCTATAGAAATAGAGGAAACTCTGCCCAACTTTTTTTACGATATTAATTTATTAATTGAAAATTTAATATGAATGATTGATTCTACAGATGCATTTAGGAAAGCATGCACCGAAATTCACGACAATTATACAAATTTTTTGACACCGAACATCTTTCTATTGGCAATGATGAAAGTAAAAATTATACGGTGGATCTTATAGCCAAATGGATGATGACTATGGAACGAGGCCAAATATATTTCATTCCTTGGATTGTTGAGTAAGAACGAACTACTTAAATATTATCACTACTATGGTTGAATTTTAATTTTATAATAATCATAATTTATTATTGTTTTAGTCGACATTGGATGTTGGTGTTCGTGATGATGCGGGGGATGACCATAATTTTGGACCCTTTAAAAAATCATAAATCTCCACCAATAATTAAGGAGGTCATTTAAAGGTAAGTTCTTCAATTGTAATGTATGCATTGTTAATTTTTAAAAGTTGAGAGTATAATATGTATTTAATTAATTTTAATTTTTGTAGAGCATACGCAAAATGTTTGGAAAATGAATACATCGGCACATTTACAAAATTGCTGAGAGGTTCTTGTCCAAAACAACCTAAAAGTCATGAATGTGGTTATTATGTACTAAGATACATTTATGATCTTGTAAATGCACCAAATTTGGTAGAAGTTACAAGAAGAAAGTATGTATATTTTAAACTCTTTTTTTCTTAAGAAAAACTAGAGATAGTATTTAATTATCTAATCTATATTAACTTTTCAATTTTGCAGTTGTTTGACAAAAAGGAATACAATGTCAAAGAGGTTCTACTACCACTACAAAGTGATTGGTTAGCAAGATTAATGCCATTTATTTATGAAATCTAAGTTTTCATATGTATGTAAGATTAAAGTGCTAACTTATATTGGTTAGAAAGATTAAAGTCATCGATTCATTACTAGCCAGTTATTTTGTATTAGTTATAAAATGCATATATAACAATTTAACAAATTACGTTATACTATTGAAAATAATTATATATAATTAAAATTAAAAATTAATTTTTTTATTAAAAAGGCTAGGTTATAATTATAAAAATATATATAATCAGAATTGAAATTGAAATATTTTTTTTTATGAAAACCCATTTTTCTCTGCGGTTGTGATAAGCCAACCATGGAGAAAAGCCACTTTTATCAAGCCAACTGCAGAGAAAAGCCACTTTTCTCTATAGTTGGGTTATCACAACCACAGAGAAAAGTGTGGCTTTTCTCTGCGGTTTGCGTACCACTTTTCTCTGCAGTCGAATACACTGCGCTTTTCAATACTCTCGAAAACCGTAGTGTATTAAGTAAAAAAACTGCAAAGAAAAGCCTTTTTTGTAGTAGTGATTCGACAGTTCCAGTGGCGTTTTGCTTATGGTCATAGATGGGACCACATTCAAAATGTAAGTCACCATTTGAAGTGTATGTTGTTGGGAATAGTGCCCTTAAAGCAATTGTAGTTGACAAATATTTTAAATGAAATAGATAATTGAATTGAATTGAATTATTATATATATAGAATATGTCTGATATTATGTTTATAATATTAAGTAAATATAAGAAAATTCCAAAGTTTATCTATGTGGTCTTAATCTCATATTGGTATGAGAGGATTGAGATTATGATAATAAACTTGAAACAATTTGCAGTAAAATAAAGTTATGGAATCTTTAGATTAATTACTGCTAGTACGGTTTGCTAGTATTATGAATACAAGTGACCTAGATCCGAATCACTAGTGTAGCAGGACACTTTAGTGAATGTACTTTATCTATAGTGATATATAGAACTGGACTAGATGTGATTTGTTAATACTTGTTTAAACACCGTTTCATAGTAATTATCAAATACATCAAATGATGATTATATACACGATGGTCTTAATCCTGAGGTTACTATGAACTCCTATATATATCATCTGATCATTTGATTGATGCGTTAAAGTTTGTCAGAATGATCAGGCTAAGAACAATTGTTTTGGGGACTTAATGATATATATTGCTGGGGCATAGTTTAACAGATGAGGAATCTATACCTTCTGTAAAAGCCAAGGTTATTATTTTCTTATAAGCTCCTTAAATATGATCTTAGGTTGGATTTAGTTATGACTTGAGTTGTGGAATAAAGATTTCTTTAAGCTTAAATTATTTAAGTTATGGTTTTATGACTTAGAAATAATTATAGTATGGGTAATTATAATTATTTTAGCATTTGATTAAATTAGCGTATAGTTTTATTAAGTATTAAATACACATGTTATTTGAGGTATTAAGAAGTGAACATATGACATTAAACTAAGTCCAAGTATTAGAATTAAAATGAAAACCAAAATAGCTTAGTCTTAGGTTTGGCACAAAAATAGGAAAGGGTTTGACTTTTTAATTTTTTTTTTAAAGATAGGCAAGATTAGATCTATTTTGAATTAAGTGACTATGTGTCAAGAAGAGTTAGATAAATGGGGATTTGAAAGATTTAATTTAAGTAGTCAAATAAATAAGTAGAGATAGTAGTGTGATGGTTGAACTAATAGTTAGATAAGTAAATGAATTTTTCGTAACTTTAGGGTGTTGTAACTTCGAACCTAGTTTTGACCCAGATATATTATGATTTAAAAAAAAAAATAGTATTTGTACAAAGTTGTTACGAAATATAGGATAGTATTTTGGACTTTCACTAAAGTTTGAACCAAATGGAGACTTTGTGGCATACTTGGAGATGATATAGCAATAAGAAGGGAGTAAGACTAGGTTGGAAAAAACCATATAGTGGAGGGAAGGTTTGATTTTAAAATTTTAAGTTGAATAGTGTGGAGAAAATCAAGGAAGGGAGTTGGGGTTTGAAGCATATAAATAGTGACTTACCGTTCAACATTTTTCTCACACTCAAAAACTCTAAAAAACCTCTCAAATCGAAATCCATAGTCGCGAAAGCTCTCTCCATTTTGCCGTAAATACTCTACATAGCCATAGCTGAAACACTAGTCCTTATAGTGCTCAAGATCATTTTTTTCTATTTTCTTTATTTTTCCTTAAACACTATTTCCTTACTAAACCCTATTATAGTTGAAATATTGAACCCCATCAAGCCAATATATAGTCAAAATCTACCCATGTATCCAAACTCTTGGTATTGTTGTAGGAGATAGACATTAGAGAGAAGACTCGGGATTTCATCATTTTGGTTCTAGGTTGAAGGTATGAATTTATGAGGTTTAGAAAATCTTTAAAAGTGTAGTTTTATTATAAGGCTCTAATATAAATAGCTTATGTTGTATTTTAAGATTGATTGGAAGTTTTCTATAGCAAGCAATCTTTTCTCTTTCTTTTTCTCTCCACACTCAAGGTAAGGAAAATAAGTTAGATTTACGTGCTATGTGCTTTGTGTATGTATGTTTGTTCTTATGTCTTTTAGTCGCTTGGGAAATATTGTTGCTTAGATAGCAAATCCCGAGATTTTGATCATTATGGTTGACTATAGTTGTGTCTAAACCTGCCTCTAAATAGTAGCAAGAGGACTATAGAGGTTTCTATTACATAATATAGTTGTGTCTAAACCTACATTTAAATAGTAGCAAGAGGACTATAGCGGTTTCTATCACATACTATGGTAATGAGTTAATGACCATTAATATTGTAGTCCATTTTTATGTTTTATGTTATGCTTTAGTAGTTTTTCCTTACTGGGCATTAGGCTCATTCCTTTTTTATTTAGATTGTGTAGGTAAATGAATATGGGAGGCGGGACTGATCCATGACGGCTTTGGCATGTGTATCAGGTGAGGACTAAAGGAATGGACCGATGAAATCGATCGAGGATGACGTTGACCTTTGAGTCTTTTTATTATGTATTTATGATTTCCACATTTAGTATTTGAACATTTAAAAATAAAGGTTTAATTTTTCTTCATGATTTTATGTATAAACAATGAGATCCCATATTTTGGATTTTCTATAATAAAGTTTTATTATTTTATGTATATATATCCAAAAGATAGTAGTTATTGTCTTAGTAGGTTTTAAAGGCCCGAGGTCATTAAGTTAGTCAATTTTTTTTTGAAATCATAATTAATTTAGAATGAATTTAATAAATAATGAGTGAGTTCAGTGAGGGTGGATACAAATCAATGGATCGGGTTCTGTATTGAGAGTTTACGGGGCCATAGTAGTGGGAACGATTTTGCTGATCCCAGCCCTCCCTCAATATGGTAAACTTTGGAACAGCGACAAGTTTCGAGCCCGAGAATTAAGTCATATAGGGTGGTTAGAAATAGACTTAGAAAATAATAAAAATGACCTAATAGTCTAAACATAGAAACACACCCTAATTTATAAAGTTGATTTACATAAATTTTCATAAGAAATCATAATTGATAGGTTTGAGTTATGTTTTCTTAGACTAAGTTTTTTCCTTAGAAACTATTAGGGTAAGTTCTAGCGTATTTTTCTCGACAGTTAGAATTCTATCGAAGATGTCGCTCCGAAGGTCTGGACGCACTAATGACAATTCCCCAACACCACCAACAGGACACTCGAGACCCCTCCAGTCCGAAGAAATGGAAGACCTGCTGCCACTACTGCTGCTAATGAAAACGCACCACCTCCAGTTGACAACAGGGGTGAAGTTATTCGGTTACGACGACAAGTAGAATAACTACTACAACAACAATGACAACCTCAGCCGCAGCATGATCCATCAACTCAAGCACCCTATCTAGCTCATTTCATTGAACTAGTCTACGAGCTTTTTCGGAAGCGACACACTCGTATATCTCGTTAGGAATGATAGTGAACTAGACAAACCTTGTGAAATATTTAGAAATAAGTTTGTTACGGAACTTCCTCCAAGCGAAATTGTTCTATCATCACGAATAATACGGGGAATACTAATCAAAGTCAAGGGCATAAAGCTAGAAGGAGACCTGATATAGCTAAAGATCAAGGACTTCGACGTAATACTGGGCATGGACTAGCTAGCAAGACATGGTGCAACCATCGAATATCGATGCAAGCAAGTGATGTTCGAAAACCCTAAGGGTCAGAAATTATGTTTTATGGGAAAAGTTTCAAGACTACAGACACCGCTTATCTCTTCTCTCAAATCTCAGAGGATGATAGAGAAAGGATGTCACACATTATTAGCAAAACTCACAAATATGGCACAAGAAACACAATTAAAGGTTGGAGATGTCTGCATTATAAAGGAATTTCCAGAGATATTTCCTGATGACTTACCAAGGTTACCCCCTACTCAAGAAATTGACTTCATAATCGAACTAGCATCGGGAACTAAGCCAATCTCAAAGGCACCATACCAAATGGCACCTATCGAACTCAAGGATTTGAAAATCCAATTACAAGAGCTCTTAGACTTGGGATTCATCAGACCAAGCCATTCACCATCGAGGGCACCAGTTCTATTCGTGAAAAAGAAGGATGGAGGCATGCAAATGTGTATTGACTACCACGAGTTGAACAAGGTGACAATTAAGAACAAGTACACGCTACCCCAGATCGACGACTTATTTGATCAACTCCAAGGAGCGACTGTATTTTCAAAGATTGATCTACGGTCCAGTTATCACCAGCTCAAGGTAAGGGATGAAGATATACTAAAGACCACTTTTAGGACTCGATACAGACACTACAACTTCCTAGTTATGTATTTTGTTCTTACCAACGCTCCAGTCGCATTTATGGACTTAATGAACCAACTCTTCAGGGATTAATTGGAAAAATTCATTGTGGTGTTCATAGATGATATATTGGTGTACTCCAAGGATGAAGTCGAGCACGAAGAACACTTAAGACTGACCATGCTGCGACTAAAGGAGCACCAACTTTATGCCAAGTTTAAGAAATGCAAATTTTGTCTATCACAAGTAGCGTTCCTTGGGCACATGGTATCCAAGGATGGAGACACAGTAGACCCAACTAAAGTAGAGGATGTGAAGGAGTGGCCAAAACCTAAGAATGCGTCAGAGGTTAGAAGTTTTCTTGGGCTAGCAGGTTATTACTGGAGATTTATAGAAGGCTTTTCTAAGATAGCCACTCCGCTTACCAACCTGACCCGTAAGCATCAAAAGTTCAACTGGATGGATAAATGTCAAGAAACCTTTCAGGGTCTCAAAGAAAAATTGTGTTCAGCACCAATACTTTGCGTATCGACACCCAACGAAAAGTTTGTAGTATACTGTGATGCGTCCAAGCAAGGTTTAGGTTGTGTGCTAATGCAAAATGACAAGGTGATAGCCTACGCCTCAAGACTGCTGAAGGAATACGAGCAATGCTATCCAACACATGATATGGAGTTGGCAGCAGTGGTCTTCGTACTATAAATCTGGGACCACTATCTTTATGGAGAATAGTGTGAGATTTATATGGACCACAAGAGACTAACATATTTCTTCACACAAAAGGAGCTCAATTTGAGGCAGCGCATGTGGTTGGAACTAGTAAAGGACTATGACTATGAAATCCTATACCACCTAGGAAAGGCGAATGTAGTTGCATATGTGTTACGTCGGAAGAGTTATGGAAATCTGGCAGCATTATCCAGAATTGAAAAGCCACTACACCAAGAGCTAATTAAAGTCGGGATAGAAATAGCCATGGGTCAACTGGCTAACTTGTCCATCCAATCAAGTTTTTTAGATGATACGTAAATCGAGCAAGGACATGATGACACGTTATTACCACATATGACTGCAGTCAAAGAAGGAAAGACTACAAATTTCTCTATATCAGGTCATGGGTTCTTGAAATATTAGAGTCAGGTATGTGTGCCGAATGACCGTGGGATTAAGATGAAGATATTAGAAGAGGCACACACTACCCCATACTCAGTTCACTCGGGGTCTACCAAGATGAATCACAACCTTAAGAAACTATATTGGTGGCCGAGAACGAAGAAAGACGTAGTAGAGTATATGTCCAAATTCCTAATATGTTAGCAAGTAAAGGCAGAACATTAGTGACCTGCATGCTTTTTGCAACTACTTAGTATTCTAGAAAGGAAATGGGAAGACATAGTCATGGACTTCGTGACAGGACTACCACGAACAAGCAGGTAGCACGACTCGGCCTGGGTCATGGTGGATAGACTCACAAAGTCAGCTCACTTCCTGCCTGTCAAGACTACGTACACTACGGACCAATACGCAGACATCTATGTTCGAGAAATTGTATGACTGCATGGAATCCCACTACACCAAATACCACTTTCCACAACACATAAATATAAGTTTATTCAAAAAGTATTATAATATCTAATGTAAAAATAAAAGCGGTAAAGAATAATGAAAGTTAAAATAAAGGCGGGCTTTGAAATTGTTAAGTGGCAAACTCAAATGAAAACGTATTGTTATACTTTCCCAAGTCTAGTTTTTTCTTCCCTTTTCCCTCTTCCCGTTCTATTCTCTCTTAGAATTTTCCATACAATATTCAACCCAAACCCAGAGCTCTCATTTTCTCTCCTCTATTCTACCTATCTTCTCTTTCCCCATTCCAGATTTGGATTATTTTTATGTCTTCGCTAAATCTCTCATCGTGTTATCACCCTCTCTACTAAAGCAAACCCAGCCGCCTCTGTCCTTTATATTCCTCTACTCATTTCATTCCGAAGAACTCAGTCGCTATCACTCCTCTCTCTCTAAATATCACACTCTTCTCTTCACTTTGGGCATGCAACGGAGATGATGGGCATGGGCAGACCATTCGTGTGACATCCGTGAGCAGCGCCTCTTTCTCGGAGTGACAACCTAGGCGAACGGTGACAAATCTCTACAACTTTATAAATATAATTCTTACTTTCTAAGCTTCATTGTAACTTGACTGTTCTATGCTTTAATTGCAGCCTTCGGCAACAGAAAATGGTCCTTATGATTATACTCGAAGTGGAAATCCTACACGAGATGTTCTTGAAAGGTCTGATTTCTTTTGTTATTAATATGAGTCAAAGTAATTGTTGTATAATCTCAAATATTGCTACTTTTTCCTTGTTCTGGGAGATTTTTCATGCTGAGCTTTATTCTATTGTATAGCCTTTTGGCCAAGCTGGATAAAGCAGATCGTGCTTTTTGCTTCACTAGTGGAATGACTGCTCTGTCTGCTGTAGCCCATCTTGTTGGGACTGGTACTTCCCTTTTCATTTCCTTTTTCTTATGTATCTTTAATTATTTATCACTAAGTTGAAGTTATAGTATTTTCTTTTTAAAATTTTAAAATAATAAATGTAGCATGCATCAATATGGATATCCCAATGAATTGGATATATTTTTAATGAATTAAAGTGGATATATTCTTGTCTAACATATGAGATGGATTTGGGTCCTTTGGTTTATAAAATAAATTTACCATGAAGAGGTATCTCTTGGCTTGTGGATATTTTCTAATGACTAGGTTATCGTTTATGCCTTTATGGCCCTTGGTGGAATTTGTAACTGCTGTCTTATTTGAATTTTTTTTCTTAAGATATAATAATGTGATTTTAGGTGAAGAGATTGTTGCTGGAGATGACATTTATGGTGGTTCTGATAGGTTGCTGTCAAAAGTAATTCCAAAGACAGGGGTCGTGGTGAAGTAAGTGCAGCTCACTTTTCAAATATATTATGAAGCCTCAGAGTAAAATCTGAAAGTATCATGTTATAATGTGTAGACGAGTTGATACAACTAGTTTAGATGAAATAGCATCTGCAATTGGTCCCTGGACAAAGCTTGTCTGGCTGGAGAGTACCACAAATCCTCGACAAATGGTTTCTAATATTCGTGTAAGATATCTGGCTATTATATTTTCTCATTCCTTTTTATTCTCTCTTTTTTAATGTTACTTTTGGTAAATGCTTAAAATAAACAGAGAAGATAAACTTAAATTAATGCCCAAATATGACACTTGTACTCTTTGAATTATATGCTGTGTGTGGGTTTATCCTTTCTCAAAAGGCTGATGAATTACTTGGATATATATTGTAACCCAGATAGAGAACGATCTTTCCTGGTTGTCTGATATTTTCTTAGACATTAAACTTGTTTTTGATAGAATCAATAAAAGAATTAAGTAGTTATTCAATTATTTGTTGCCAGAAATGTCATAATTGAATGATTTGGTAATGTTTTTAAAGTGCAATTTTTTTTCTTTATTTATTTTGTGCATCTTCAGGAAATAGTTAAAATGGCTCATGCTCATGATGCTCTTGTCTTGGTGGATAACAGTATAATGTCTCCTGTAGTGTCACAACCTCTGGAACTAGGAGCTGGTAGCAATATAAAACATGAACTTTACATTCTACAGATTACTCTTTTTGATTTCCTCTATAAAACTGTTGGATTTTGATTCATTCAGACATTGTTATGTACTTAGCTACCAAGTTCATTGCTGGGCACAGTGATGTGATGGTAGGTGTATTGGCTGTAAGAGGGGAAAGGTTATGCATGGAATTTCTTTACTGTGAACTGTAATGTTATAATTTATAACTTCAGGCCCTTGTTATAATTTTTTTTTCAGATTAGCAAAAGAGTTCTACTTTCTACAAAATGCAGAAGGGTCTGGGTTGGCTCCATTTGATTGTTGGCTCTGCTTACGAGGAATTAAGACAATGGCTTTATGAATTGAGAAGCAGTAGGTGAAACTTCATGCTTTTATCACTTTATAATTTTCTTATAATCCTTTTTTACAACTGTAAAGCTCTGACTTGTTAAGGTCGTAATTATTTAATATTTATTTCTTGTAGTTATGAATTATAGCCTGGTCATTTATCATATACATTGTCTTGACTTCACATAACTAATTCAAAACAATATTGTAACTCTGTTATATGTACTTGAACTTGTGTTGTGCATCTTGGGTAAGTTTGAATTATGTTACACTACACCAAATACCACTTTCCACAACACATAAATATAAGTTTATTAAAAAAGTATTATAATATCTAATGTTAAAATGACAACGGTAAATAATAATGAAAGTTAAAAAAAAAAGCAGGCTTTGAAATTGTTAAGTGGCAAACTAAAATGAAAATGTAGTGTTATTCTTTCCTTTTCCCTCTTCCCGTTCTATTCTCTCTTAGAATTTTCCTTTTATTTTCCATACAATATTCAACATAAACCCAGAGCTCTCATTTTCTTTTCTCTATCCTACCCATCTTCTCTTTCCCCATTCCAAATCTGCATTATCACCCTCTACTAAAACAAACCCAGCCGCCTCTGTCCTTTATCTTCCTCTATTTTTACTCATCTCTTTCTCATTTCATTCTGAAAAATTGACCTTCCCTATCATCGGCAAACGATGCAAATGACAGGGGCTCGTGGGTCTTGTGAAAACGAGGGGCTCAGGGTCGTGGGTGGCTCGGTCTCGTGGAGGAGGTGGGTGGCTCGGTCTCGTAGAGGGGGTGGGTGGCTCGGTCTCGCGGAGGGGGTGGGTGGCTCAGTCTCGCAGAGAGGTCATGGGTGGCTCGGTCTTGTAGAGGGGTCCGAGCTCCCTCTTCTTTCTTCTTGAAATTTTGGTAAAATATGAATCTCTCTATTTAATTTCGAATGTAGTATACCTATATGATTCTATAGATATGATTTTTTTTCATAAAAGGCATACATATTTACGATATTGAGTTTGTCTTCTTAAGTTTCTTCCTCCAGTCATGGATGTGAGATTCTAACTGGTCTAGTTTTGGTTATCTGAAAATCTCATCTTCTCATCAATTTTGTTAAATCAAACATATCAGATTTAGCTAATTTGTGGGTCACTCTTCAAGGAAAGTTAGCTCAGCCTTGTCAGTCTAAGCTTCATTTGAGAATTTTCTTGGACAATACAAGGGGTGGTAATGTTGTTAAAGATTATTTAAGTAAGATGGAGAAGGAGGTGGGGAAGAAGGTAAATAAAACTCTTAAACTTTCTAAATTATTTCCTTTTCTTTTCTTCTTCTACTAAATGTCCTCTTGCATTCCTTTCATATATCTCTATTCATGATTTGTAATAAAAATTATTGCAGATAAATGTTCATTCTCCTCAAACTAACTCAGCATTCCAAAAACTTTTTGGACTTCCACCAGAGGAGTTTCTTATCAACGACTTTACTTGTCACTTAAAGAGAAAGATGCCCCTACAGGTGCTTTATTGTAGCTACATTGTGTTGAGAGTTTTAAATATACTATATTTGGGTGACAAATGTATCTGAAATGTGCTTTCAATATTTATATCTCACAAACTTGCATTTGTTCCTTTTCAGGGTCGTCTATTTCTCTCACCAAGAATAATTGGATTTCATGCAAATTTATTTGGACACAAGACTAAGTTCATTTTTCTCTGGGAGGACATAGAATACATTCAAGTTGTTCCTCCTACTTTATCTTCCATGGTCAGTCCAACTATGATCATGACTCTTTGGCAAGGCAGGGGTATGGACGCAAAGCTTGGTGCGAAGACACAGGCTCAGGAAGGCAGGCTGAAGTTCCATATCCAGTCCTTTGTATCTTTCAATGTAGCTAATAGGTAGATCTTTCTGGCATCAACTAATAGCATGCTTTTACGTCATGAGCCCTTCTCCAAAATTTCCTAAACATTTATTGGTGCTGAATAGGACAATAATGGCACTGTGGAAGGCTAGATCCTTGAGTCCTGAGCAGAAGGTGCAAATTGTTGAAGAAGAATCTGAAGCCAAAAGCCTCCAGAGTGAAGAAAGTGGGTCATTTTTGGGCCTTGATGATGTCAGCATGTCTGAGGTTTATTCTTCTGTTCTTTCAGTACCTGTAAGTTTTTTTTTTTTTTTGCAGGCCTTCAAATATGTCAGTTTTCCTGTTTAGATACATGTTATGGTAAGATATATTATACAGTTTATTATTTTGATCACCATTTAGTATATGTTTGTTGCTTAAAAAGCCAACCTTGTATCTGGTTTTGTAGTTAAGAAGTGCTATTTTGGGTTACAACTCCAGTGATCTTATTTTCAATATGTTTTAGATGTATTACACTTTCTATTTTTGAATATTAACTTTTACATCTCTTAATAAATTAATAATTCTTTGGTTGTTGATAAATCTTGTGGCTTTGATAGTTTGAGCCAAAGAATTCTTAAGTAGCTTTGGATGTATGTTATATACACAGGAAGTATGCAAGTATATGTTTATAGGTTGGCTAATCTTCCATTCTTTTATATGCAGAAGAAATACAAGGGACAAGTAGTACTTCTGGTATATTCCTTCTTATATGGTCTGACTGCGAAGGAAGCACGTTGGCTTGGTGCTACCACATTAGCTGCTGTTATTATTCTTGGTTTGTTGGATTGCTTTCACTTTTTATCTAGTTTTTTTACTTTTCATAACACTAATATTAAGAGTTAGAAAAAAGTGAGGATGTTCTTAGAGTCATACACAAATTCTTACACATATGTTTAATTTTACAGATTGGAACATGGGAGCATGCTTGAATGGTTTCCAGCTTCTTCAAAGTCATGTTGTAGCACTATTTGTTGCTGGCACTTCACGGGTTTTTCTCATTTGCTTTGGAGTCCATTACTGGTTTGTAATTGCCTGTTAGATTTTTCCAAATAAATGCTCTCTTGGTTTTGTTTTAGTTTTTGTAAGTTGTTTCCGATTTTATTTCATGCTAGGTACTTGGGGCATTGCATTAGTTGCGCAGTTGTAGCTCCTGTGCTATTGGGGGCTGCCATTTCTCATCATTTTTCAGTTTCAAACCCATTAGCTACAAGGAGAGATGCCTTACAGAGCACTGTTATTCGCCTTTGAGAGGGGTTTCGTGTTTGAATTTTGGGATTGCAATGCTGCTACTGTCTCTCTTTATTTGTTCAATAATGGCTTTTCTACGTTCACTTCGAGTAGATTAAATGGCTATGACCTCGAAATCTCGCAAGGTATGCTTCTCTTCTAGGCTTGAATTTGCTAAATGAATATTTGTTTTGGGCATTTAATTTTCAACAAACATAACTATGCATGCAGACAACACAAAGTTACTCCAATAAGCTAACAAAATAAAAACCCCTAATATTTCAAAAGTTGGTTCTGAGTTGAAAATAACTAAACGACCCAAAAGAAATGAACAATTAAATAAATCAATCAGAAGTGAATGATATAAGTTTGATTAAATAAAATTTAATACACATCCAAAGAAAATGTCTAAAAAATTTTGTTGGACACTTTTTTTTTTAAAAGAGTTGGGCACTTATTTTTAGTAGGTTCCTGTATGTATAATTATTTTAATATATAATCATTAGTTTTTAATAAAAATGAAATTAGTATTAATGAGTAGTGATAATAAAACAAATAAACAATTGTGGAAAAGGAAATCAGACTATAAGAAAATAAAAATAAATTTTAAAATAAAAAGCTCCTATCCTTCACAGAATCTTTTACATCAATTAGCCAAAGAGCCAGTCTAAATTTAATTTTGGCATAAACAGTCCACATTGTCTTCAACATCTTTAAATTTTCTCTTATTTCTTTCTGGTCATTTTCTTGATTCTGAATGCATCAGAATATATGTGAACATGTTGAGTTTTGACACTTGAATTCAAGTATTCAACTTTTCTAATGTGCAAGTAAATACGTGTATATATTTTTACTTATCTTTAAATTCTCATAAAAGGAAAATCGTTCTTTTACGATGTATGAGACTGTGCAGTGACTTGTGCAAGTTTCTAAATACTCTTGTATGTACCAATTTGCAGTTACATAAGAGAGAGAAGAGATGGAAGAGGAGCTATTAATGCAAAGACGTGAAGAGGAGGGTAGATGTAGAGAAAGACGAAAGGCTCTCTTGGAGAAGGAAGAACGTAAATGGAAGGAGATAGAAGCTTCTCTCATATCCTCTATTCCTAATGCTGGAAGCAGGGAAGCATCAGCCATGGCAGCTGCTGTTCGTGCAGTAGGAGGTGATTTTGTTCTTGATGTTTCTAGCATTGCTCGCAGGATATGTTCAACTCAGTTAGCTCGTCGAGCCCTTCAGGTTTGTTTATTATTATCACTATATAAAAGTGTTTAAGTTGTGTAAGACACTTGAGACTCTATAATTAGTAAGTTATACATCAGCCTCTCTAGCATGCTATTGCTTAAATTTTCATTTTTTAAATCAAACAAAGTGTGGTTGCATTAAAGCTCATTATTTCTTTCTCGAATCCACATATTGTCCAATGAGGTTTGAATCTTAATTAGCCATCTCAATACTGACTTGAACAAATAAGCTCAAACATTTTTTTTGGCCCTAAGAGCATGATAATCTCCACTCTTACCTTTGTTTTTAAGTTGCTAAAATATTGTTTATTTTAGTATTTTAGTACTACACCAAATACCACTTTCCACAACACGCCGCCTCGTGTGACATCCATGAGCTGCGCCTCTTTCTCAGAGCAACAACCCAGGCGAACGGAGACAAATCTCTACAACTGAAAAGGAGAGGGAGAAGGCCTGGCTCGAGGCCATGGAGATGAAAAGGAGGAAGATGGAAGAAGAAGAAGAAGAATATGGGTATAATCTAATATTTTCTTGAATTCATTGTTTATAATTTTGTCAAAAAGTCAATTACTGCCGCTTCCTCTCCTAATTAGTCACTGCGGCTGTAAGAGGAAAAAGTTGTGTTGATTTCTTAAAGAATTATGTGGTTTAGGCTTTATCTCTATGCTTGTGTCTCGTTAATTTCCCCTTGTTGATAGATAGGGCCGTCTTTGTAGCCCTTCCTTAATTGGGGGACAATGCTTGCAATAACTTGCACTTTTCTGTAGATCAACTTTTTAATAAGACGATTTTCTTTCAGGTTTTACTTAGTCAGTGTCACTGATTTTGAGCGCTGGTTCTTCTTGGAAGATTCCTTGATATGGGACCCTGGGCTGTAGATCTGGTACTTTTTGGCTTCTATATAGCGGGTCTAAATTATTTGGTGGTAAAATGTGATGTTGTAGTTTATTTTCTGATCATTTTTTATTTTGCAGGCCCTGTCTGTAGGGATATTTCCATATGTTCTGAAGTTATTGTAAACAACAACACCAGAACTTCGACAGATTCTTGTGTTCATCTGGATGAAGATTCTTGCTCTTGATAAGGTATTCATGTGATTTGAGCTATACCTTGGTCTAAATGGCCTCGTAATTTCGTTTGTAGTTATTTATAGACATGCTGTCTTTGTTTTATAATTATGCTCTGACAGTTGATTGTTTTGATTGTGGATTGATAGTTCATGGCAGTCAATTCGCTGCTGGTTTTGTTGATGGTTCTGTCAGACTCTATGATGTGCGAACACCTGAATCGTATGCCACCCATTAATCCTTAAATGTGACTGTTATCTTGCAAATTGGTTATGAGTAGACTGATGAGCGATAAGCCAGGGGAGTCGATAGCACACCAACTTGCAAACTCAAACAGTAGCAAACTATGAGCAGAGACGAATAAAGGTCAGTAGCAGTGAGTTACTGTTACCAATGTCTTATAATTTAGTGTTTGGTTTCTTTGTTTGCTTTGGTGTAGTTGTGAATTCATTATTTTGTATGTGGTGTCCTCTCTTGGAAATAATTTCCATAGCATTTTTCTTGAAGTAATTTGTGATGCTAGATAATAACAATAAAATATTTCTTTGTTTATTTTGCAGATGTGACAAGCGAAATAGAAAAGGATACTTAATTTTGAAGGTTTTGTGTTGGGCAGCTTTAGAATATTTTGTGCTGAAAGTAGTAACTTTTCAATATGTTGAATATTAAGACTACTTGAATGTTGTTGATGACAGTGTCGAATGTTTTAAACTAATTTGTGGATTGTTAATATAATGTTGAATGTTTTTACTTTTTGTTATTTGAAAATCAAGTTCATTTGATGATGCTAGTATATATTAGAAAGCTAATTTTAATTATATAAATAAAAAATAAAAATATAATAGAATAAATTAGTGTTATATAAATGAATATATAATGAGAATTTAAGCTTATCTAAATATTAAAATAATACGAAAAATGTGTTATAATATCTTTTACAATAACACTTTTTATAAGTAAAGAATTTTGTTGTGCAAACTTCATTATATAACACAAAAAATGTGTTATACTAAAGTGTAGTATAACACAAATTTATAAGTATTGAAATGTGTTATATAATCGACTATAAATAATATAATTAAACACTTATCTATTTATTAAAATAGCACAGATTGTGTGTTATCGTTGACCGTATAATAACACATCTGTATAACAATGATAAAGTGTTATGTAAAGTACCCTGACCTACGATAACATAGTCGGTCTTAACATGTCAAAAAGTGTTATGGTATGTTTTGATAACACATTTTTGGTCTTATTAAAAGCTTTTTTTCTTGTAGTGTTAGTAATTAATGCTTTACATTCTAACTTAACATGAGATTCTTCAAATGCAAATATTTGTTGTACCATCTGCTCTTTTACATTGATTTCAAAGTTGTAAAGTTAATACTTATATGGAGTACTATATTGTATATTTTAATGCATTTCTTTCTTTGGCAGAGTAATGCACAAACGATTGCTGAGTTTCTGGCGTCCCATCCACGGGTGACGAAAGTTAACTATGCAGGCCTTGTTGATCATCCTGGACATGATTTGCATTTTTGTCAGGTACTAGCATCAGATGTAACCTGAGATTGTTGCTGCAATATATCAAACCAATTCACTCCAAAACTTAATTGGATATGTTTTTCAGGCTACAGGTGCAGGATCTGTGTTGAGCTTCTTGACTGGCTCAATTGCACTATCAAAGCATATTGTCGAAAGTACCAAGTACTTCAGCATAGCAGTCAGTTTTGGTATGCATCCCTGTTGAGGTTTCACATATGGTTGGGCAAGGGAACTATGTTTTGTTAATGTCTAATCCTCATGTGATTAAAGGGTATCGTACTTGTCTTATTATTCCATCAAAACAAGTATCGTTCCCTAAATAAAAAAATAAAAAATAAATAAATATGGTTGAGCAAAGGAAGATATAACTAAGGTTTAAGTTTGATTCAGGTTCAAGGTATTTTCCTTATGTGGAATAAGGCGAATTCCTCAGATTCAGATTATGAAAAAAAAAAACTAAAACTAATTTGAATGCCCAACTTATGCATTTTATCAGGCCATGTTATTCAATAAGCCACATATTTGACACAATTTTTAGAGCACAATTGTAAAAGTTGATGCAAAAATGAATCATCTATTAATGCTCATTCAATATTTATTTAAAATATAAAGAATTTATTTATTATTATCCCACAAGAAATAAAAAAGAATTAAAAAGCCTACATTTACATTTAATGCTAACACTAAAAAATAATAAATTAATAAAAATAGCATAAAAGTAAATAATAAGTTATTAATTAATGTTATCTAAGTATGCATCATGCTATATTGTGTGCTAAAATTTTATTTGGCCGAGTTTTTGGTACACTATTGGAACAATTTTTTTCTAAAGTGAGTTATATTTTAGCACTGCATCACCAATTTGACACTTCATTGGAGATGCTCTAATAGTTTTGCTGGGGTGCACGCTTTGTGCACCTCAGATAATCGAGGTGCTTGAGATGATTAAGACATTGAGTGGGGTGAGAAGTGGTATTTGAAACAAAGGGATGTAACAATTTCATACCATCTATAGTCCTATTCCAAGTATGAATCGTTCTATATTGTATTTGGTCTCTGCTATTTTCTGAAAATTTCTAGCTCGTATTTGAAATTGAATGTAGCTCTTGTTTACTCTTAACTATAAATATTTCATGGCCGAACTTTTAAGTTTGCAAAATAACTTGAGATGAATAAAGTTTTGGCTTTGAGTTTGACAAATATGCTAATTGCTTCAAAATTTTGCTCACCTTCAGCACTTACAATGCAGTTTTCATCTGTTAACAGGGAGTGTGAAGTCTCTCATAAGCCTGCCCTGCTTCATGTCTCATGCTAGCATACCAACTGAAGTGCGCCAGGCCCGAGGTTTAACTTAAGATCTTGTTCGTATATCAGTTAGGATCGAAGATGTGAATGATCTGATTGCCGATTTAAACCACGCACTTAGAACTGGACCTGCATGACAATGTTCATTCTTGTTTGACTGTTAAAGAACAACTACTTGCATCTGCCGCAAAATGCGTGCATATATGCTGAAATTTATGGAAGCTGTTAGTTTTAGCGGCAATTCTTAATATGATGTTTTGCAGTCATCTCCCAATTTTATTTCTATAGCTTTGGATGACCAATGATAGCAAATAGTTTGAGTGTGATTCATTTTGAACCAACTTCATGGCTTACCTGTGTGATTATATATTGATGTGATAAGTGAATATTCAGCCAAGAGTATGGTCGCATAAAATGGTAATGTTATTTGCTGTGATAACATGAATGTTGTGTATGTATGTTGTCAGGGAGAAAAAGGTTGTGAAAGTGAAGGATGATAAAATCAAGCAATTAGAGGAACAGGTAATACAAGATTTTGATAACATGTTATCTTTTTGTTTGTTAATAATAGTTTGGGTTGCTTTTGCTAACAGAACTTCCATTGGCTATTATTTCACTTTTCACAGGTTCTATAATATAATCTATTAGGTTCATATGGGGCGCAATTGAAGCAAAAAGAGAAAATCTATGTCATGACTCATGATTGTCCAATACATAATTTGGGGCAAAGTGAAATATATACAAATATATAATGGTATGTAATCTTCATTCTTGTATTTTCTTTGATTAGATTGTGATTTTATTTATTTATTTCTGGACTTGGTCACCTCTATTTTTCTTTTTGAAGTTCTTTCTGTTGAATTTATTTACTATAATCATTTCTTTTTTGGTATAGGATGCTTTTAGAATCTTAATCATGCAGTTTGCTAACTGTAATTCTATGAGAAACGTATATGTTTTAGGTTTTACCTCGTGTCTTGGGATATCAATACCTCAAAATTTTATCATTTTTCCAATAGAAAATAAATTTGGCAGGTAGCGTTGACTTTTAGTATCATTTGTGTCCCTGTAATAAATTTTGATGTATACATATGTACAAATTCTATTTTTTTTTTTTTAGGTATTGGACAATCATAATTCTTTTTATAATCTGCTTTGTGGGTCAGTCATAATTATTTTTCAGAAAATTTTGGTGAGAGTTTACGAATTCGTTCCATTCTGTGTTAGTTTGGGTGTTAGATTCACTGGTTGTTTACTTAGTTAAGAGATAGTTTTGGAAGCAATAAAATATGTGTATTTCAGATTCTAGAATGCCAAAATAATGGTTGGTTGTCTGGATTGTTGTTATAAAGCTGCAATTTTACACATTATTACAATTTTAATATGTGATTTTGATAAATTGCTTAATGTTGTAATGTGAAAATTAATATTTGGTTTTACCACATACACTGTTATTGATACAGTTGATGTGATTGCAATTCCGAGGCATAGATAAAAAGGATGAGTTTGTGAAAAAAATTGCAGAAGCAGCCGAAAGTAAGTTCATTAAACAAACTGAAAAAGGTTGAATAAAACAAAAAAAACATTTATACTCTACTATCACAAAAATGTACAAGACTATTTATGGATGATCAAATAGAATTAAATTAGATAATCTTTAAGTAAATGGCTAACTCATTAGAAGAACAAACATTTCTCTCTACTAGCTGGACATGAATCTTAGGTTTGAGACTGAAGCTTTGAAACTTCTTTAGCCAATTAAATTCTAACTTCTAAGTAAAGTTGCTAGCTTTGAAAAGTATGGTGGATTAAAACAAAAAAACCTTCACAAAAAACTATATCTAACTATAAATATAATCTCATAGTCAAATACATAAAATACATAAAGTCAAAGTCATAAACAAACATGTGTCTAATTTTCTACACGTAATTTTTGAGTTAGGCAAGTCAACCCTGTAAACGACCCATTTATTATACAAGTTAGAAACCTCAACTTAAAACTAATTCAACCCCCTTATAATTAAAATCCAAACCAGCAAACTTAATGCAAGTTTCAAGTCGTATTATCATGTTTGACCTATTTTGCCACCGTCAATCTTGACCAAAAAGTGGTCAGAAATCAACTATATCTCAGATAAAGTGTTTTTCCTCTGCCTGTGATATTCTTCTATCTTTCCCTACAATCTTTATTCTGTAACAAAGGAAAACACTTGATACCTATGGGAACCAAGATACAGAAACATTTTAAAGTTAGATACTTATAGTCTAAAGAAGAAGAAACTAAAGAAAGCATTAATATTCATGTACAGAGTCATTCGTTACAACTATACTTGAAAGATATCTTTGTGATATTACAGCTATACTTATACTAGAGAAAGTAGATTCATATTGTTTTATGCATAATTTTATGAAATATATGAATATTGCATCTGGTCTGGGATTTCTTTTTCTTCTGTTGTTATAGATTATGCCTGGTCTGGGATTTAGATGTGTATATATATTTAAGAAATGTGAATATTGCACATGTTCTTGTATTGCTGGTATGTTTTATTCATTAGATTTTTGTTTTTTGGCCTATGTAATTTTCAAAGATTACCCCCAAAACAGAAGCTTTTGTTTATTGTGAGTGTTGTCTCCATGAAGTTTAATAAAAAGGTCCAATTATTATGAGACATGTCTAGAATCCATTCTTTTTTGTTTTTCTTCTTCTTTTTTTATATAATTCTTTTGGCTGCTCCTTCTCATGATTAATTCAGTATTGATTATATTTTTTAGCTCATTACAAGTGTTGAATCACAAATATTCAACACTTGCATATATTTAGATAAAGTTTAGTTCATTCATTCTCTATTCTCTTTGATGAATGTGGTGCTATTTGGAGAGACCAGTGATAAGGAACACAACATAATGAAAATTTCATACGTTTGCCATAATGGAGTTGTATTGTATTGTATGTATTTGGTTTCGATTCATGTTAGGGTGATTGGTGCAGGATAATTGGCCTTCTGTGATGTTTGCAAAGGCAGGAGGTGTGGTACTTAGCCTTGGAAATCTCTCAACTCAGTATGCTTGGGCTTTTGTTGGCTTATCAGTCACAGAAGTGATCACTGCAAGCATAATAGTTGTTATAGGTCTTTTCTTTCACTCTCTCTCTCTCTCTGACCATTTCTAAATGTTGATGTTTGTCTGTGTTGCTCTTATAGATACTGAATTTTTTGCTTCTGTTGCGATCTTTAATGGTGACAGGAACAACCTTGAATTACTTTTTAGACAATAGAATTAATAGAGCCGAGATCCTTTTGCCTGGTGTGGCTGCTTCTTGGTTGCAGTTTGCCTTGCTTCTACTGTCCACTCATCTAATGCAGCTGATAATAAAGAAAAGCTTGAAGGTTTTTAATCTAAAGAGGGGTATGTTTCATTCATTAAATGTTAAGGTTATCAAAGAATTATCTTGTTTCCAGGTGACATTCTTCTTTCTTTTTATTAGAAAGAGTTCTTTTTTCTAACTTTATTTTTAGTTTTATTGCAGAAATTGGGCTAAACCTTATATTAAAGATGCTAAAGAAGTTTCCAGGTGCATTTTTATTTTATTGTTTTTCTTTATGATTTTGTTGTATAAGAAGTCAAAGTGTGATTCTGTTTTTATTCTTTAATTTTTTTGGGGGATATATTGACAGAATTTAGAGTTCTGGAATCAATTCTTCCTCACATACTTTTTGATCATTGAGAATGATATATTTGTTATCTTGATACATTTCACAAGCCTTGTTTTAAGTTGCATGTTTTGTTGCTTCAGTCGTTGTTTTGCATGGTAGTACATCTTGCTATACCCTACTATTTCGTCAAGTTTTGGAGTTATTACAAATTTAATTTAAACTTTATGTGCTTACAGGTGGAGACTAGCTTAAGTCTTATGTTCTTAATAATAAAAGGACTTTTTTTTACAATGTGCAGGTATATTGAGATGATTTCTTTGGAGCAATTCTTGACAACATTTGTAGTTGAGGCCTTTAGAATGGAAGAATGTATTTCACTAATTTTTGTATACATTTCTTGTTTTGTATTTAGTGATAAAGGAATCTGAATTGGGCATAAATTATGTTGTAATATGATTTCTTAAGCCTAGACTAGTAGACTAAATATTGTAATTACATTTGAGTAATTAATAGAAATCTATTTATGTTACTTTATTTGGCTTCAACTTTCATATTTGTTTTCTTAGTTTTGTGTAAGTAAAAAGAGATTATGTTTCTCTAAGCTAATATAACACATGTGTTATACTAAAGTGTAGTATAACACAAATAATGTGTTATACTAAAGTGTAGTATAACACAAATAATGTGTTATACTAAAGTATAATATACACAAAAAATGTGTTATACTAAAGTGTAGTATAACACAAAAAAGTATTATACTAAAGTGTAGTATAACACAAATTTATAAGTATTGAAATGTGTTATATAATCGACAATAAATAACATAATTAAACACTTATCTATTTATTAAAATAACACAGAAATTGTGTTATCGTTGACAGTATAATAACACATCTGTATAACAATGATAAAGTGTTATGTAAAGTACCCTGACCTACGATAACATAGTCGGTCTTAACACATCAAAAAGTGTTATGGTATGTTTTGATAACACATTTTCGGTGTTATTAAAAGCATTTTTCTTGTAGTGTCCCTAAGACCATAGTATCTTATAGAGGTTCGGTGTTCACATCGAGATTTTGGGGAAGCTTGCAGCAAGCCATAGGGACCAAGCTAAGGCTCAGTATGACATTTCATCCTCAGAACGACGGACAGTCCGAGCGTACCATACAGATTTGAGAAGATATGTTGCGCGCTTGTGTACTAGACTTTGGAAGATCATGGAGTAAGTATTTTTCCACTTGTAGAGTTCTCCTACAATAATAGCTACTAGGAAATGATCGGTATGGCTCCCTATGAGTTACTTTATGGAAGGAAATGTCGATCGTCGTTACATTGGGACGAGGTAGGAGAAAGAAAACTTCTTGGACCCGAGGCTGATAGCGAGGTTCAAGACACAACGGAACTGATTAGAAAGCGTATGCTAGCTGCTCAGAGTTGACAAAAGAGTTATACGGATGCCAAGCAACAAGATGTGGAATTCAAAGTCTGAGATCAAGTCTTCTTAAGAATATCTCCAATGAAAGGAGTGGCGCGGTTCGGGAAGAAAGGCAAACTTAGTCTTCGATACATAGGTCCTTTTGAAATATTGGACAAGGTGGGACCAGTAGCGTATAGATGAGCCCCGCCGCCAGTTCTTTCAGGCAACCACAATGTGTTTCACATCTCAATGATGTGTAGACATGTGTTAGACCCATCCCACATTCTTAGATACGATACGTTAGCACTCTAGAAAGACCTAAGTTATGAGGAACGATTGGTTTACATCTTTGAGAAATGGGTGAACAAATTATAGTCGAAGAGTATTTCGATAGTCAAGGTCTTATGGAGTAATAACACAGAACGGGAGGCAACGCGGGAATTGGAGGAAGACATTCTAGCACGGTATCAGAAATTTTTTGGTAACTAAAATTTCGAGGACGAAATTTTTTTATGGGGGGAAGATTGTAATAACCAAGGTTATTATTTTCTTATAAGCTCCATAAATATGATCTTAGGTTAGATTTAGTTATGACTTGAGTTGTGGAATAAAGATTTCCTTATGCTTAAATTATTTAAGTTATGATTTTAGTAATAACCAAGATTTAGTTATTTAAGTTATTTAGTTATTTAGTAATAACCAAGATTTAGCTATTTAAGTTATGATTTTATGACATATAAATAATTATAGTTCGGGTAATTATAATTATTTTAGCATTTGATTAAATTAGTGTATAGTTTTATTAAGTATTAAATGCATATGTTATTTGATGTATTAAGAAGTGAACATGTGGCATTAAACTAAGTCCAAGTATTAGAATTAAAATGAAAACCAAAATAGCTTAGTCTTAGGTTTGACACAAAAATAGGTAGGATTTGACTTTTTTTTATTAAAATTTTAAAGATAGGCAAGATTAGATCTATTTGAATTAAGTGACTATGTGTCAAGATGATTTAGATAAATGGAGATTTAAAAGATTTAATTTAAGCAGTCAAATAACTAAGCAGAGATAGTAGTGTGATAGTTGAACTAAGAGTTAGATTAGTAAATAAAGTTTTCGTAACTTTAGGGTGCTGTAACTTCAGACCTAGTTTTGACCCAGTTATATTATGATTTTGGAAAAAATAGTATTTATACAAAGTTGTAGATAATTTAATTAGCTATCCAATGATAATAAAAATGGTCTAAATCAAAATTGTACAGCTCCAGTTACGTTAATTTTACTACATGAGGGTCCAGAGTTACGAGATATAGGATAGTAATTTGGACTTTCACTAAAGTTTGAACCGAATGGAGACTATGTGGCATACTTGGAGATAATGTAGCAAAAAGAAGGGAGTGAGACTAGGCTGGTCAAAACAATATATTGGAGGGAATGTTTGATTTTTAAAATTTAAGTAGAATAGTGTGGAGAAAATCAAGGAAGGGAGTTGGGGTTTGAAGCCTATATATAGAGACTTACCCTTCAACATTTTTCTCACACTCAAAAACTCTAAAAAACCTCTCATATCAAAATCCATAGTCCCAATCTTCGATTGAAGTCCTTTAACGAACTTAGTCACCCTCAGAAAGTCAGTTGGAACCATTTTCGGTGAAAACTTGGTTAATCAGTCGAACTTCCAAGCATATTCTGCTACTGATAAACTCCATTGCTTCAGACCAGCGAACTCCTCGACTCTTGAAGCGATGACTGATGAATTATAGTACTTTTTGTGGAACAGCTCCACAAATCTGGTCCAAGTCATGGTGGCGACATCATGAGTCTGCTGAACTAAGTCCCACCATATTCTAGCATCTTTCTTGAGCAAAGACGAAATGCAGGATATGCGGTTCGCGTTGCCGAGATTCATGTGCGTCAGGATTGGCTCCACATTTCTGAGCCATTCTTCTGCCTCGAAGGGGTCTGTTGTCCCTTCAAAGTTAGGAGTGTGTTGCTTACGAAGCTGCTCGTAGATTGGCTCCATGTACTAAGCTGGGTATAGCGCATAGTTCGCCATTGGCCATCCCCCATAAGGACCTACTTGATGGGGTGCTTGAGCCATTTGCTGAGGCTGCGGCTGAGTCTGTTGTTGTTGTTGCTACAGGAATTCCTCCACTTGTTGTTGTAGTCTAACAATTTCTACAATGTTGTCAACCGGCGGCGGCGGCGCACTTTCATTAGCAGCAGCATTGGTTGCACGCCTTCCCCTTCTTCGAACTGGAGGGGCTTCATAAGTCTCAGGAGCGACGCTGGAGGCATTGACATTCGTGCATACAGACCTTCTCAGCGACATCTTCAACAAAAGTTCTAACAGTCGAGAACATGTTATAGATTACCCTAATAGGCTCTAAGGCAAAACTTAGTCTAAGCAAACATAACTCGGACTTATTAATTATGACTTCTTATGAAAAGAATTATATAAGCCTTCTTTATCATTAGAGTGGGTTTCTGTACTTAGAAAAATAAGCCATCTTTATTATATTCTAAGTCTATTTCTAAGCATTCTGTATGACTTAATTCTCAGGCTCAAAACTCGTCGTTGTTCCAAAGTTAACCATATTGAGGGAGGGCCAGGATCAGTAAAATCGTTCCCACTACTATAGCCCCCTAACTCTCAATATGGAACCTGGTCCATTGATTTGTATCTACCCTCACCGAACTTAGTCATTATTTATTAAATTTATTATTTATTATGATTGTAAAAGAAAATCAAACTCATACATGTCATCAAAATAACAATGATACTTGTTTGGGAAAATAGTTTTTCACTAAGTACAATCATAAAAGAAAACAAATAATAAATAAAATAAATAAAGAAACTAATCTTTTCTAAAAATCGGGATCTTCTACATTTGATCCTTCATCTAACATATCATCGTTTATTTCTTCATAGTCATCATTATCATGAGCCTCAAAATTCCCCCGAGGAAGATTCGTAAAAATTCTATGTTTTTGCTCATTTGTGAATTGGAACTCCATCTTAGAGGTGAACCTAAGTATGAGAAAGTAGTATCTCATAGCTACCGGTAATTCATCTTCATCATATATCATCTCCCATATGTCTTCTAAGGCTGCAATTATAGTAGGATAACTTTAAAAAGTCTAATTACTAAAACATATTGCTCCGTAGCTCTCATCATGATTTGCTTAGTTTCTTGGAGGTGACCTATCTCCCTGTGGAATAAGAGTAATCTTCGAGTGATTCTTTCTAGCACTCCTATGGTGTTTCGTGGCTCTCTAATTCTTTTCAAGGCCTTAATGGCTCGGATATCCTCATAAGTTAATGCTCCATTCATTCTTAACAGAAAACATAAAGGCTAAAACCTTAGGTATACATATAAACATAATAACTATCACATAAAAACTTACATTGGCGGTTAGATTCGGAGCTTGAGTGTGTGTATGGAGAACTTCATGCGAAAGGACCGTTGCTCTGATACCAACTGTAATGAACCAACTATTTCTAAGACTTTGGACCATTAAAACTACTTATACATAGATACTACTTTTGAGAAAACATACATAAGAAATATTCACAACTTTGTTAAAAAGCCTCAATGTAATTATTGAAATACATAAATGAATGGTATGAGATCCCATTGTTTGAAAATAAAACATAACTTTAAACTTTAAATGAAATTGTTTACAAACTAAATGCGGAAAATACATAGAAACATAATAAAAAGACTGAAAATAACATCGTCCTCAAATCGTTCACGCAGTCCATCGAATCCATTCTTCCTCAATACACAAGCCAAGCTACCATGAATCCTTCTGACACCATATCTATTTTCCTGCATACATAAAAATAAAGCAACGAGCCTAATGCCCAGCAAGGAAAAGCTACTAATAACATAAAACATATTCATAAACTATATCATAAACATATACTATAAACATATGACATATACTACAATGTCCATTATACTACTTGGGGCTTGTTAACTAAACAAGTCATATGCCCAATAGATTGATGGGGCTTGCTAGCCAAGCAAGTCATATGCCCATAATTTACTGCGGCTTGTTAGCTATACAAGTCATATGCCCAAGGTCTATAAACATACTATACATAATGTAAACATAACATAACATAACATAACATATCATATAAACATATATAATTCTATCCTATTTTCCTTACCAAAATTGGGATTTATGAGAACAAGGACGGGATTTGGAACACTCCTAAAACCAACAATAAGAATGTGAGTATTTCTAATGAAAGAGATGATAAAGAAATGAACTAAACCACCAAGATGAAACTTACCGAAAAGAAACCTTAAGTTCAAAGAACTTAAATACCTAACCAAGAATTGAAAACAATGAGTTAGGATCTAAATGAAAACTAAAGCAAACTAAAGAATTAAACTGAAATGAACTTAAGATTAGGAATACCTTTGAATGTACTAGAACCGAACTACACCTCGATATTGGAAACACACTATTTATCTTACTTCCCAAGTGTTTATAAAGCTCAAGATGATAAAGCTTATACCCCAACCCAAGTGTTTATCACTCTATAGTAACCCTAGCAGCTTGAAGGCTCTGAACACAGCTTGAAGAATGAGAGAAATGGCTGGGAACTAGGTCCTATTTATAGAGTTCAAGGAGTGAACTACCTCCTTTTAGCTTGAATAAAAATAATGAATATTAATTGAAAAATATTTGAATATTCGTTCAATAGAGGCTTAAGACTCAGTCAAAACATTTAGAGGCTAGTCAAGAGGTTAAGGAATGAATTGAGCTCGGTTTCAAAATCATTTGAAAACATAACCATAGGGCCGATATATCGCCCATTATAAGCGATATATCGCCTGGGCTCATGCCCCGAGTGCTCGTCGATTCGTTTGTGAAAAGTTCATGTGTTTTTCGTTTTCCCCGTGTGGCGATACATCGGCTCCTAGGCTGTGATATATTGGCATACGTGAATATATTAAACACGTAATTTCACATTTTCAGCATAATTGAATTGATTAATCAGGTCTGACTAAGTGATACGAGATTCCAGCAAAAACTGGAAGGGTCTAGAGCTTCTAGAAACTTCTATTTTTGAATTATCCACTTAAAATGCTTAATTCCTCAAATAAACAAGATTGTTACAAATGTCATGCTCTTAATGGTCTTGGAAGGTTCTATAGTTTTCTAGAACTTTCTTTTACTTAAACTATAATTAAATCCTTAAATAAACATGCACACAACAAGTGTCATGATCTTATTAAATCTATTTAAACCTTATAGTATAATAAATGACATCTTTATAATCAACTATATTAATCAAACCTTATGTTATAATTAATATTCTTAAACTATAGGTTAAACTTATAAAATCTACAAGTGTTTCTTCGAGTGTTCAACTAAGTCCCAGCTTGAACCAAAATCCACAGAATAAAACATACTATAACTACTACTAGCTATTACTACTACTACTACTACTATCTAACTAGCTAAGTAAAATTCTGGGACTCTACACCCATCAAGCCAATATATAGTCAAAATCTACCCAAGTATCCAAACTCTTGGTGTTGTTGTTGGAGATAGACATTAGAGAGAAGACTCGAGATTTCATCATTTTGGTTCTAGGTTGAAGGTATGAATTTATGAGGTTTAGAAAATTCTTGAAAGTATAGTTTTATCATAACGCTCTAATATAAATATCTTATGTTGTATTTAAGATTGATTGGACGTTTTCTATAGCAACCAATCTCTTCTCTTTTTTTTTCTCCACACTCAAGGTAAGGAAAATAAGTAAGATTTATGTGTCGTGTGCTTTGTGTATGTATGTTTGTTTTTATGTCTTTTAGTCGCTTGGGAAATATAGTTGCTTAGATAGAAAATCCCGAGATTTTTATCATTATCGTAGACTATAGTTGTGTCTAAACCTACCTCTAAATAGTAGCAAGAGGACTATAGTGGTTTCTATCACATACTATAGTTGTGTCTAAACCTACCTTTAAATAGTAGTAAGAGGACTATAGTGGTTTCTATCATATACTACGGTAATGAGTTAATGACCATTAATATTGTAGTCCATTTTTATGTTTTATGTTATGCTTTAGTAGTTTTTCCTTACTAGGCATTAGGCTCATTCCTTTTTATTTAGATTGTGCAGGTAAATGAATATGGGAGGCGGGACAAATCCATGACGACTTTGGCATGTGTATCGGGTGAGGACTAAAGGAATGGACCGATGGAATATCGAGGATGACATTGACCTTTGAGTCTTTTTATTATGTATTTATGATTTCCGCATTTAGTATTTGAACATTTAAAAATAAAGGTTTAATTTTTCTTTATGATTTTATGTATAAACAATGAGATCCCGTATTTTGGATTTTCTATAATAAAGTTTTATTATTTTATGTATATATATCCAAAAGATAGTAGTTATTGTCTTAGTAGTTTTTAAAGGTCCGAGGTCTTTAAGTTAGTCGATTTTTTTTTTTTTTGAAATCATAATTAATTTAGAGTGAATTCAATAAATAATGACTGAGTTCAGTGAGGGTGGATACAAATCAATGGACCGGATTCTGTATTGAAAGTTTAGGGGGACATAGTAGTGGGAACGATTTTAATGATCCCAGCCCTCCCTCAATATGGTTAACTTTGAAACAGTGACAAGTTTCATGCCTGAGAATTAAGTCATATAGGGTGGTTTGAAACAAACTTAGAAAACAATAAAGATGGCCTAATAGTCTAAGTATAGAAACACACCCTAATTTAAAAAGATAACTTACATAAATTTTCATAAGAAATCATAATTTATATGCCTGAGTTATGTTTGATTAGGCTAAGTTTTTGCCTTAGAAACTATTAGGGTAAATTCTAGCGTGTTTCTCTTGACAATTAGAATTATGCTGAAGATGTCGCTCTGAAGGTCTGCACACACTAACGGAAATGCCCCAGCACCACCAACGGGACACTCGAGACCCCTCCAGTCCAAAGAAGGGGAAGACATGCTGCCATTGTTGCTGCTAATGAAAATGCACCACCTCCAGTTGACAACAATGGTGAAGTTATTCGGTTACGACGACAAGTAAAAGAACTACTGGAACAACAATGACAACCTCAGCCACAACCTGAGCCAATAACTCAAGCACCCCAGCAAGAGTAGAACGAAGGATATTCATACGAGGGATGGCTGATGGAAAATTTTGCACCCTATCCAGCTCAGTACATGGAACCAGTCTACGAGCATTTTCGGAAGCGACACACTCGTATATCTCGTTAGGAATGATAGAGAACTAGACAAACCTTGTGAAAGATTTAGAAATAGGTTTATTACGGATCGAGAATAAGATAATAAACTTCAAACAGTTTGTAGTAAAATAAAGTTATGGAATCTTTAGATTAATTACTGCTAGTATTGTTTGCTAGTATTATGAATACAAGTGACCTAGATCCGGGTCACTAGTGTAGTATGACTCGTTAGTGAAGGTACTTCATATATAGTGATATATAGGACTGAACCAGATGTAATTTGTTAATACTTGTTTTAATACCATTTCATAGTATTAATCAAATGTAAAATGATGATCATATACACGATGATCTTAATCTTGACGTTACTATAAACTCCTATATATGTCATCTGATCCTTTGATTCATGCGTTAAGGTTTGTAAGAATGACCAGGATAAGAACAATTATTTTGGAGACTCAATGATATATATGACTGGGGACATAGTTCAACAGATATGGAATTCATACCTTCTTATAGATTGAATAATGGTTCCTTATTGGGTCGACTTTTGGAAACGAAAAGGTTATGAGCGCTCACGTCGCAAACTTGTTGTGACACAACCTTCACTAGTAAAGCCAATGGTACATTAGGAACAAGAGATAGTAGAAAGTGTAAAACAATAATTTTATTCTCTTTTAATTATGAACCATTAATAGAGGATTAACATTTTATGTAATGATTATATCAATGAACACTTTATTCTTTAATCTCATATTATCAAGAGATTTGTATGTCTATAATTATCAAGAGTTCAATCTCATATTTGTAGTGGAGTAATCATGAGATTAATAAATATGATTATTTAATCCAAGAGCATTGATTAATAATCTAATATTTATTGGAGCTTGATATTATTGGTCCATAGGTCCCCAGGGTGGATCTATCAATACCATATCAATGTAAGAGTTGATACAATGGTAAATCAGTAATTTAGAAATTTCATAAGAAATTTATTATTCGGGTCAAATATATAATTATATGATAATTGAGGTTGAATAATTAATTATTAAATTTTCGAAAATATGTATATTAATTTAAAAAAATATATATAAATTAATTAATTAATTTTTTAAAGTAATTTTTTTATTTAAGTGGGAGAAAATAAAATTGGTAAGTCAAAATAATTTTTGATTTATTGAATTTTAAAAGATGATGATAACGATGATCATCAATTTAAATTTTGAAATATGGTTGTGATATTTTTCCTTAAAAATATAATATCATATTTTGTGGGAATGATTGATTTTAATTAAATAAATAAATAAAAGAAAATTGCAATATCACTAAAAAGGGAATACTGCTACACGCATCTAGAGACTGTGCCATGCGTGTTAAACGGTGTAGATAATGTATCTGTGTTGTTTTATTTATTTATTTAATTAATTTATAATTTGAAAATAGATATTTTCAAATTTGGTAAGTTAGATATTTACCTAAATCAATTCCTATCATCATTATGATATTATTATTATATTACTATTATGATTATGAATAATAAGGTAATATATAATCTATATATATTTTATGAAATGACAAGTAGAAAACAAGTCAGTGGTAATTCAGAAAAAATTTCAGAATTTGTCAAACATGAAATTGTCATTATCTTCTTCTTTTATTCTAATCATTCTCAAGCCATAATCCAAGTTATCATGTGTGGAGATATACTTGTGATTCCTAAATTACAAACCAATGTTCTCTATATGCCCACACACATCTTGAGGTGTAGAGAACACTTCGTAAGATAATGGTTTGAGTACTCAAAACGTTGGATAGGAAAGTTGATATATATACAAAAAGACTCAAGGACACTTGATAGACTTCAAGAGGTAAATATTTCTGTTATTGAATATTTGTATAAATGTGTATATGATATATATATATATAAGTATGTGCATCTTTATATATATAAATGTTGCATGATTAATGATATTGCATATTAATTTTTTTGTCTAGATGTTTTCTTGAACATATAAACTGTTTATATGAGAGATGTAAATTTTTTGTGTTTATACACTGGCCCACAATGCCTATTTCGTTGTGCACTCTGATTGTTTTACCTACAATTGGTACCAAAGCAGGTCATTAATCTCTGCATATTATTAATTGTTGTGTGGGACTATGTGCATTTTTATATTATACGTGATATATGTTTGAATGGATGGATGTTTGTATTCATGATGATAGATTCTTAAGGGTTATTTATAATGGTGCTTTTGGGTTTAGGAATTGTTTTTAAAATTTTCTAGATGAAAAATGCACGCCATTTTTGGGGCATAAGAACTTTGTAATATTTATTATAAAATTCTTGATGAAATTATAAGATGGCCTGAGCCCCGAGCCCGAGCCCGAGCCAAACCCAGAGCCATGCCCCTGCACATGCGCATGCCTGCGCGCCTGCCTGAACAGGCCCGTACCCTTGTCGCGCCCAGCTGTGCTAGTTGCACACCCCCTGCCACACCTGCACCCGACCGGTCCCCATGCCGCAGCTGCGCCCAGCCACAGCCCGTGCCCGCCTAAGCCCAGTCGCACTCCATGCCCGCTTGCGCCCGACCACACCCAGCACCGCCGCACCCTTGCCGCCGCCTCACATTGGTACACACCTAGGGTTTGTATCTTACAAAACCTAATTTGTTGTTACTGTAATTTTTTTGATAATTAATTTAATTAAAACATTTGAAATTGAATTAAAATAGTTCTAATTTGGAAATTTATTTAATTGAAATAATATTGATTATTTTCCTTAATTAAAAATGTTTTAATTGTTCTCTTCCAAAATTAAAATTGTTTTAATTAAAATATCCAAAATCAAAATTATTATTAATTTTAATAACGTTTAATTTTATTTTTGGAATGAAATTACTCAAATTAAAATTGGGCCTAGAAACTATTTGGCTGTTAAAACTCAAAATTTAATTATTTTATAAGTTTGTTAAAAATAATTAAAATGTTGTATAATTGAAAATGGATATAGAAAAGGGTGGCACTGGCTCAACAAGACTATATCTCAAGGTTCAAGATTAAGGTGCTCTTCATAAGGCCTTAGATAGTCTAGGTTACATTTTCATATATTTTTTGCAAGTCTTGTAATTTTTCTAGAAATACCCAAAAGTTACCAACCCGCTTTTACTTACTTATTATAAATGTTTGAATGTGATTAAAGTGTTTAATATTTTGTCATGCATTATAACATGTCATTCATATACCCCTACAGTATGCAATTAGCATGCATTACATTCGTGTAGAAACATGCTATTAGGAATGACCTATACTTTATTATATGTTTATATATGATACTTCATATAATAAAAAATTTAGTCCTAATTAGTTAAGATGGTAAATCAAAATTAAAGTTGTTTAATTTTTTTGTTTTAATGAAAAATGTTTTATTAAAATGAAAATGATATTCTCTTAATTAAAGAAAAATTAAAATTAGAATTAAGGGCACAATATTTTATTTTTGCTTAATTGGATTAGTAATTATTAGAATATCATTTGGTAAAAATAATTAAATTTATTTTTACAACTAAATTAAAAAAAATTGATTTTGTGAAAAACACACTTTTCCAAAATAGTGAGTGGGAGAGGGGGTTATGACAATAAGTCCCATGGTCTCCATCATTGGTTGAACACCGAGAGGCATAGGAAGGGCCTCGTGTCGCCTCCTATTGCGGCCTCCCTAAGGAAAAACTTCCGAATATGTTTATTTTATCTCAAGGTTGACTTCTCTTCTGAAAATATAATTAGTGATGTATTTCAAGTTTCACTGACCCTAAGGCACACTCTTAAGTTAAGTCATTAATTGAAAATAATGGGTTACACTCCGATGGTGTATCTAGGCTTTCGAGTACTACTAGTTCATCTTGACCAAACTAGCAGTAGTTCATAAGTCAAAAGAGAAAAATGCATTTTTAAGTTTTCACTTGTGAAATTGAGATTTGTCTCAAAATTAATTTGGAGTTCGTCTGATCTACCCCAAGGCTGGTCCATTAATTTTCAAATTAATTTATCGTGGATTAGTATATAATTTTTATGTGATTTTATATGTTGCATTCATGCATCATTTTACTTCTCCAAATAAAACTAGTATTTATTATATGTTTTAATTCATTATATTTTAATTATTTATTTCTAACAACAATGGTTAATTCTCTTAATCATAATCAAGGTCCTCAAAATGTGAAAAAACGAGTGAATCTTTATGACAACTACCTAAGTACTTTTTATTTAGAATTCAACAATCTTGATGATTGGTATAGAAACATACACATAGTTCTGAGTAAACTAAAAGTGTATGATGCAACCATTGATGTGCCTCCAGATGAGCCATCAACTTTATCTGATTATGATAATCATAAAAAATATGCAAATTGGATGAGTTCTGATTATTTGGCTCATCATTGCATACTAAGGACTGTGCATGATGATATTAAATCAAGATATGTAAACCTTAGATCTACATAGGAGATATGGGAAAGGATCAAAAGTGACTCTTTTGATCAGTTGAGAAGTTTGCAAGAAGAAAGGGTAAATACAATTTGTTCATCTCCTTTTAATAAATTTGAATAGTTGATTAAAAAATTTATGCTACAATCCATATTTTTGTCTTGTTTTTAGGATCGCATTATTCAAGAAAAGAAATAAATGCGAAAGAGAAACAAGAAAAATGATTGCAAATTGGTAGACCAAGAAATAACTGGCATGAAATTTAGTTTTTTATTTTAAACTTTGTATTAAGTTTGTTTGTTTAAATTAGTTCTAGATTTCTTTCTAGAAACTATATTTTAGATTCCTCTATTTGATGAGTGAAAACATTTGATATTTCTTTTGAATAATAAATTCAGTTGTTATTTTTGAAATATATTTGTTCCACCTATTTCATCAATGGATTTAAATGATAATTATGAATTAGTCATTACTATGCAAATCATAGATTTAATAAATAAGACATATTATTCCAACCGCAATAAAGTGAAACATATACGTGAATTATACTTTAGATTGGCTTGTAATTAATTAGACACATAAAACAAATAAAAGACAGTATTTTATTGGACCATTCATTGGTTCTCTCCCTGTTTATATAATCTATTAATTAAAGTTTACCAAAAGACATTTTTCTTCTTCTTATAAAGGCTCAAAAATTACATAATCGTTTAGCTAATACATAGAGATGTATGTTGAACCTTTTAATGTTCAAAGCTGAAAGAGATAATAAATAGTAAGTCAATATTGATTGATATTTATTTAAGATATGTTTATTTTTGTTGAATGCAAAGAAAATTTCTAGAAATTTTTATGTAACATTCAAAGTGAAGTCACTTAAAGACTTGTTTGATTTGATAAAAAAGAAGTCTAAACTCGAATTTGGAATTCAAGTAAATTGCATGTGAACTTGGAATTCAAATCCAACTCACATACAACTAGAATTCTAAGCAAAATTAGTATTTTAGAAATAGAATATAATCATATTAGATAAGATTAAATAGTTAATGAGTGATCATTAACGTCTTTATTATTTCTATAATTTTAACACTTGTTATACTCTGTACATGTTTGATTGTACAACATCAAATATTTACAAATTCGGATTCACAAGTGGTTATGTGAATAAATTGAAAAGAATTCATGAAGTCAATTAGTGAAACAATTTAATAATCATAAAAGATTACAAAATAGTTTTTATCTCTTAAATGCTACTTTAAAGAAGCATAATTATTATAATAACTATATTTTTCTAGTTAACTTGTAATAGAAATAATGATTTCAAGTCAAGTAAGCAAGTTACTGATAATTTACAATGATAAAACCAAAGAATATCACAAATTCTGTAAAGCATTATTATAGTGGGAGCATTAGTTAGTAACTACTCTATTACAAACATAAAGTTTAGTTAATTGTGTGTAACACAATCTAACTATATTTCATTCCCATACTAGCATGAAATGAAAAGGTTTTTACAGAAAACAATGGTTGAAACACCATGAATCAAAAAATGGAACTTGGAATTCTATGACATATAGATTCTTGAACATCCAACTAAAGTTCATTAAACTTTGAAACATGATATTCAAAATGAAGAGGAGAACAGAGGAAAGTACAAACTTTTCAAAGTAAGGTTAATTGCCTAAGGCTATAATCAGAAAGAAGAATTTATTACTTGTGGATGCCAAAAATCCACCCAAAAAAAAAAAATATCTAGTCCCTAGTTGGAACACAAGGATATAGCTCACTTAGTCATGCTATCGGGCTCGAGCCTGTAGGCCTTCTGAATACAGGAGATTGTCGCAAGGGAAACAACACGTTATGAGACATGAGGTTTGGCCCTGCTAAGCTAAGGGGCCAAAATAAATATTGCAAGAGGATGGGTGCACAAGGCCCTCACATAGTGAGGTCCAGCGTGCCCGCACGAAGTTGACATGCTCATGGGTCAAGATGCACTCACATGCGTAAGAGTTACCAAAGGCACCCAAGGCATACACCTATCTACATGCAAAGGGCACCAAGTACCCAGGCACCTCACGAGACTCCCCGTCTCGCGAGCCTATCACCCACATCTCGCGAAGAGGCACCTGGGGTGCTGCGGGTGTCTTGTGCAAATGACCCACGACCCCACCTTGCATCTCGAGAGCCTCGTGAGGGACAGCCTCGCATTCAGAGGCATGCCGCGCGCCAAGGGTGTCACACACCTCGCCTCGCCCGCGTGCATCTCACAAGACATGGCCTCACTTAGGCGCCTCGTGCACCCGGGTCCATGCTGCGGGAAGGGTCTCGCACAGCAAGGCGCACTTCGACTTGCGCCTCGGACCCCTAGCTCCCCCAGGCAGTATCTCACACCTTGCACCCTCATACAACCTTGCATAGCGAGGCCAAGCGCCTCGCGGAGCCTCGCACACCCAAGCGTCTCGTACAACGCAGAGCATCACACCCTCGTACAGCCTAGCATAGCGAGGCCAAGTGCCTCATGGAGCCTGGCACACCCGAGGGCCTCGCACGCCTGAGGGTCTCGCACCACGCTGAGTCTCGCACCCTTGTACAGCCTCGCATAGTGAAGCAAAGTGTCTCGCGCCTCGCACACCTGAGGGTCTCACACCACGCAGAGCCTCGTACAGTGAGACACAATCAGCCTCGAACCCATGCATGCCAGGGACCGCACATGCCTCACGATCCTCAAGACGTCACACACACCAGCCATGCCTTTAGAGAATTCACGAGGGATGGCCTCACCATAGCCTCATGCCTAAGACCCTGCGAGACGGGTTCGTACCCAAGCTCTCCCGCAAATTGGCCTCGTGCTTGGGCACCCCGCGGGACCTCTCACACCTTACCCCTTTAATCCAACCAGCTGAGTTTATCTCCCATATGTATCCTTTCCCGTCAATAAACAATCTGAGGCTTAGATAGACATAAAGGGGCTAGATCAACATGCACACCTTCAGAAGGAGAAAACATCCACTAGGTGCAGGGTACACGCACAAGCATGGAATGTACCTACAAACCTAGAGGAGTCAGAGTATGGATACGGTGTCCCCGCCAGATAGGTAGTGGCAGTACAAGAATGGTACATGGTAAGGACTCCCTGCAAGCTTGTGAGGTCCGTACCCGACAAGTAGTGGAGGCATAATATGGTACCAAGGTAGGAGTACTTTTGCAGACCCTGACATGTACTGGAGCAGACCACCACTCTTCCAACACCACTACCACCTGTACTGATACCCTGACAGTGTACTCATGTACTATCTTGTCTCTTGGGAGCACAATGTATGAGGAGCCATTAGAGCCCCAATATAAATAGATCATCACTGTAGAGTCCAAGAACTTTACTTAGCTAATTGTTTAGTAGTATTATAGTATGTTTAGTGTTATCATTGTTACTTTGGATTTTTGGTTCAGACCGGGAGTTATTTGGACACTCATAGTAGTACTTATAGATTTTCTAAGTTTAACCTATAGTTTAAGAATATTAAGTATAACCTAAGGTTTGATTAATGTGACTGATATTAAGGATTATATTATTATATTATAAGGTTTAGACATCAACCAATAGGATTTTAAGCACATGTTATGAATGGTAATTAAGGATTAAGTATTTTTGAGGATTAAATTAAATAAGGGTAAAAGTTTGAATGTATAGGGTCAGTCAGCAGCTTTGAGCACGTTGAGGGCTTAGTCAAGGCTGTTTACTCCATTCAAACTCAGCTAAAAATGTGTAAATTCGTGTTTAAATATTCAGCGTATGCCGATATATCGCAGCTATAGGGGGCGATATATCGCAGCACGTAGATACGGAAAACACGAATCGATGCACGGTCGCCTCGGGAACAAAGGTCCAGGCGATATATCGCCTATAGGGGGCGATATATCGCCTCCACCAGCATGAATTCAAATACTTTTGAATTCTTTTCCTTTCAGCCATTCAAACTCCTTCAACAGTCCAGCATCCTCTGAACGAGTCTTCAGCCTCTGCTGAACGATTATTCAAATGATTTTCACCTAAAAAGCCATTATTTTTATTCAAGTAAAATCAAGATATTTTCATTCCCAAACTCTATAAATAGGACCTAGTACCCAGCCATTATTCACCATTTGCTCTAAGTTCAGAGGCTGCTAGTGTTAAGTGAGTGTGAGAGTGTAAACACTTGGTTTGGGGAAAAACTATAAGCTTAAACATCATAAGCTTATCAAACACTTTGGGAAGTGAGTTCTATAGTATTTCGGTGAAGGTTAGATTGATCTTGCAATCTTTGAGGTAAACCCAAATAGATTATGGGCATATGACCTGCTTAGCTAGTAGGACCCCACTAATCTAATGGGCATATGACTTGTTTAGTCTATGGGACCCCAAGTAATAATGGCCATTATAGTATGTGTTATATGTGTTATGATATGTTTTTATGTTGCACTATGAATTCTTATGTATATGGCTATATGTTAGATTTTCCTTGCTGGGCATTAGGCTCATTCCTTTTTGTTTGTATGTGCAGGAAAATAGGTCTTAGTGGCGGGGAAGGTTCTTGGAAGCTTAGAGAATGTGTATTGAGGCGGAATGGATTCAAAGAGCCGAGAGTTTCGATTCGAGGATGTAGTTTTATTTTTATGGCTTTTACATGTATTTTTCCGCATCTTATTATGTAAATCTCTTTTTAATAATATCATGTTTTGATTTTAAAACAATGGGATCCCATATCCTACTTGAGATTTTATGTAAGTTTAACTCTTATTTTTACAAGTTTCTTAATAAAGTTATGGTATTTTCACTTGTAAGTTTTATTAAGGATTAGTATGTATAGTTTCCGTTAATGGTCCAAAAGTCTAGAGTATTTGGGTCATTACAATCACCCCTCAAGCAAGGGGGTTGGAAAATTCATTATACACTCAAGCTATTAAGTAATATACAAAGGCTCCCTCCATTATTGATCTGTGTTTATCTATTCATAAGTTCATTCCAAGTTCCGATCTAATTATCTCCATACTTATCTTTGAGTTTTCCGATCTAATTTTGTTGATGAGATTTCACCGTCAATAGTTTGGCGCCGTCTGTGGGAAGAACAAGCATCAAGCCAACGTTCTTTTATCACTTCCAACAAAGAAAGATGCTAAGACATTCAAAATGCCTACGTCAACTACAAGATGATGAGGTTCGCAGGGACGAAATAGAGCGAAGGGCTACCAAGAAAGACCCCCCCTCCGCCTAAGAATGGAGGTAGACCGGAGGAACCTCTTCCCCCAAAGGAGGCCGAGGAAGCATCGTCCCTGGCCATCCGGCCCAACGGGAATCATTCAGAGCTGCCAGTACATTCCCTTCACTGGCCCCCGGTAGCACCACGCTTTGGCCAACACAACCCAGGTCCATCGACACACGGGCCAGGCAAGGGCCCCAGGGTACGCTCGGTAAGTTCCAGCTCAAACACTCACTCATACAAGGATGAGATTCGCGAGATACATAAAAAGACTCAAAGGCTGGAAACAACGATAGAGAACATGCATGAGATCTTAAATGACCTACTACAAGGAAAGTCAAGCATACCCCTTCCTAAGCGTAAAGAGAAGGAGCATGAAAAAGGGGAAAACGCTGTCCCCGTAGATGATGGGAGAACCTGAATTTCCACCAGTAAAACTCCCCCGACAAAGTCCCATGGGGGACTTAGGTCGACGAAATACCCCCAGGAGCAAAGGCGGAGGGAAGACGATGGTCATAAGAACGAAGTAGAAGTCACCTCAAAAGAAGCGCCCCCTAGCTTAATAGAAAAGCTTGATGGAAAAAGGTCTGAAGTAAAAAATGCGCCCCCCGCGGTTCCCCCGAGGAACACAACCAAAGCAAGGGTTCAGTCTGAGGACCCGCAAGACTCCTCAAGCAAAAAGAGGAGGGGACTAGACACCAAATTGCGATGCCCTCGAGGCAAGATTACTTGTAGAGTCCAAGAACTTTACTTAGCTAGTTAGATAGTAGTATTATAGTATTTATAGCATTATCTTTGTAACTGTGGATTTTTGGTTCAGACCGGGAATTATTTGGACACTCATAGTAGTACTTGTAGATTTTCTAAGTTTAACCTATAGTTTAAGAATATTAATGTTAACCTAAGGTTTGATTATATGACTGATATTAAGGATAATATTTATTATACTATAAGGTTTAGATAAGGACCAATAGGATTTTAAGCACATGTTATGTATGGATGATTAAGGATTAAGTATTTTGAGGATTAAATTTAATAAGGGTAAAAGTTTGAATGCTCTAAGGTCAGTCAGCAGCTTTGAATACGTTGAGGGCTTAGTCAAGGCTGTTTACTCCATTCAAACTTAGCTAAAAATGTGTAATTTCTTGTTTAATTAATCAGCGTGTGCCGATATATCGCAGCTATAGGGGGCGATATATCGCAGCACGTAGATACGGAAAACACGAGACGATGCACGACAGCCTCGGGCATACTGGCCCAGGCGATATATCGCCTACAGGGGGCGATATATCGCCTCCTTCAGTATATTTCAAAAGTTTTTGAATTCTTTTTCCTTTCAGCCATTCAACCTCTTGATAAGTCCATCATCTTTTGAACGAGTCTTCAGCCTCTGCTGAACGATTATTCAAATTATTTTCACCTAAAAAGCTATTATTTTTATTCAAGTAAAATTAAGATCCTTTCATTCCTAAACTCTATAAATAGGACCTAGTACCCAGCCATTATTCACCTTTTGCTCTAAGTTCAGAGGCTGCAAGTGCTAAGTGAGTGTGAGAGTGTAAACACCTGGGTTGGGGAATCATAAGCTTGATCATCATAAGCTTATCAAACACTTTGGGAAGTAAGGTTCTATAGTATTTCGGTTCGAGGTTTAGATTGGTCTACAAGTCTTCAAGGTATTTCCACACTCTAGTTCATTGGTTTTATGTTATTTTCTTTCTTATAGTCTTCTACTCAGTCTTCTAACCTCATTCTTATTTTGGTTAGGAAATCTAAGAACTTACACATAAGTTTTTTTGGTAAGTATGTTTCTAAACGGTTTAGTCATTCCATTCCTTCCATTCTTTTCATTACTTTTTCTTCAATCTACTCACCCTGTTATATATGGTTTTAGGAGTGTTCCAAAAGTCCCAACGCTGTCCTCTTATCCCGGTAACTTTGGTAAGGAAAATAGAATAGAAATGCATATGTTATATGTTCTATATGTTATCTTATGTTTCTTATGTTATGATAAGTGTTATGATATATATGTTTGTAGGCTTGGGCATATGACCCATATGACTAACAAGACCCCAAATAGATTATGGGCATATGACCTACTTAGCTAGTAGGACCCCACTAATCTCATGGGCATATGACTTGTTTAGTCTATGGGACCCCAAGTAATAATGGCCATTATAGTATGTGTATGTAATAATTGTTATGTTATGTCTTTATGTTTATTATGAAATTTATGTATATGAAGTATGTGTTAGATTTTCCTTGCTGGGCATTAGGCTCATTCCTTTTTGTTTAAATGTGCAGGAAAATAACTATTAGTGGCGGTAAGGTTCGTGGATGCTTGGAGATTGTGTATCGATGGTGAATGGATTCAAGGAGTCGAGAGTTCGATTTCGAGGATGTAGTCTTTTATTTATGGGTTTATGTGTAATTTTTCCGCACTTTCTATGTAACTCCTTTTTATTTTAAATTATGTTTTGTTTTTAAGACAATGGGATCCCATATCCTACTTATTTTATGAAAGTAACTCTTATTTCTACAAGTTTCCAATAAAGTTCTGGTATTTTCGCAAATGTAAGTTTTATTAAGGATTTGTATGTATAGTTTCGTTAATGGTCCAAAAGTCTAGAGTAGTGGGTCATTACATTACTACTGCACTTGGGGGGCACAAAGATGACAAAGAATTTGACCGTTATTCACCCTTCATAATGGAGATCCAGGCTAAGAAAATGCCCACCGGCTTTAGAGAGCCTTGCATGACTCCGTACGAGGGCACTACAGACCCAAAGTATCACTTAGACTCCTTCAATAACTTGATGAGGTTAAGAGCGGTCAACAACAGGGTAAAGTGTCATTGCTTTGTCGTTATGCTTTAAGGAGTTGCTTACAAGTGGTTCAAGAGGTTAAGACCAGAAACAATTAAGTCATGGCAACAATTCTCTGATGAATTTCTTCAGCAACACCATGCAGCCTATGATTACGTCATGCCAATAACCAGCCTCGCTAACCTAAAATAAGGCGAGAATGAAAGTCTGAAGAACTATATCCATAGGTTCAATATAGAAGCAACAAAGGTGGGTAGTTTAACGAAAGTGGAGCTCAAGATGGCTATTACAGCCAGAGTTTGTCCAGGGAGCAGCTATGGGATAACATGCTGAAAAGAGAAGTTTTAAATTTAGATGATTTCTTTGAGAGAGCACGGAAGTACATACGGGTGGAAGAGGGTCGTAAGAACTCGCGTGTTGAAGAAAGTGAACCTTCCTCCAGTCACCCTACGACCAATACGTCTAAAGATTCCATATAGAAGGGGGCGTCGTGCTAGAGGGGTCGCTGACCAAGTTTGAGATTGAATGAAGACCATCTAGCCATGAAAGTCCCGACCTGAGGGGAGATCACCTCAAAAATTGCAAAAAGGGTCTCAAAAGTAGACGCCTGCAAAAAGGGTCTCAAAAGTATACGCTTGCAAAAAAAGTCTCAAAGTAGAAGCTTGCAAAAAGGGTCTCAAAGTAGACGCTTCCCAAAAGGGTCTCAAAGAAGACGCTTGCAAAATGGTCTCAAAGAAGACGCTTGCAAAAATAGTACTATGCCTAATGACGAGAAGGACGCTTCTCACAAGAAATAATAAGCGCGCGCAAAAGTATGTAAAAGGATAACTAGAACCCAAGGGGTCAATATATCCTTATAGATACAGTCAAGGTGACCAAAGAGAGACCTACCGAACCCCCTTTCGCGTGGGTTCCAAAGGACCTCAAGAATGATAAATACAAAAAAAAATATATAAAAAAAGAATAATAAAAATGAAGAGAAGAGTCTAAAGGCCTAAAGGCCTCCCTAAAGGCCTCCCTATAGACTGGGGGGTAAGTGTGGATGCAAAAAATCAACTAAAAAAAAATCTCTAGTCCCTGGTTGGAACACAAGGATATAGGTCACTTAGTCATGCTATCGGGCTCGAGCCTGTAGGCCTTTTGAATACAGGAGATTGTCTCAAGGGAAACAACACGTTATGAGCCATGAGGTTTGGCCCTGCTAAGCTAAGGGGCCAAAATAAATATTGCAAGAGGATGGGTGCACAAGGCCCTCACATAGTGAGGTCCAGCGTGCCCGCGCGAAGTTGACATGCTCATGGGTCAAGATGCACTCACATGCGTAAGAGTTGCCAAAGGCACCCAAGGCACACCTATCTACATGCAAAGGGAACCTCGCGAGACTCTCTGTCTCGCGAGCCTATCACCCACATCTCACGAAGAGGCACCTGGGGTGCTGCAAGTGTCTTGCGCCAATGACCCACGAGCCCACCTTGTGTCTCGTGAGCCTCGCGAGGGACAACCTCGCATCCGGAGGCATGCCGCATGCCAAGGATGTCGCACACCTCGCCTCACCCACGCACGTCTCACAAGACATGGCCTCACTTAGGCACCTCGTGCACCTGGGTCCATGCCGCGGGAAGGGTCTCGCACAGCAAGGTGCACTTTGACTCGCACCTCGGACCCCCAGCTCCCCTAGGCGGTATCTCACACCTTGCACCCTCGTACAGCTTCACATAGCGAGGCCAAGCGCCTTGCGGAGCCTCACACACCCAAGCGTCTCGCACCACGCGGAGCATCGCACCCTCGTACAGCCTCGCATAGCGAGGCCAAGCAGCTCGCGGAGACTCGCACACCCAAGCATCTCGCACCACGTGGAGCATCACACCCTCGTACAGCCACGTACAGTGAGGCCAAGTGCCTTGTGGAGCCTCGCACACTAGAGGGCCTCGCACGCCCGAGGGTCTCGCACCACACTGATCCTCACACCCTCGTACAGCCTCGCATAGCGACGCCAAGCATCTTGCGCCTCGCACACCCGAGGGTCTCGCACCACGCGGAGCCTCGAACAGTGAGACACAATCATCCTTGCACCCGCGCATGCCAGGGATCGCACATGCCTCGCAACACCACCTGGGGCATCCGCGCATCAGGGTCTCGCACCAGCGCAAGCCAAGTATTGCGCCTGGCCTCGCGACACCATCATGGACCAGCGTGCCTGGTGTCGTGACACCACTTGGAGACGGGCGTCTCATGGCCCTCAAGACATCACACACACCAGCCACGCCCTTAGGGGATTCGCGAGGGATGGCCTCACCATAGCCTCGTGCCTATGGCCCTACGAGACGGGTTCGCACCCAAGCTCGCCCGCAGGTTGGCCTCGTGCTTGGGCACCCCGCAGGACCTCTCACACCTTACCCCTTTAATCCAACCAGCTGAGTTTATCTCCCATATGTATCCTTTCCTGTCAATAAACAATCTGAGGCTTAGATAGACATAAAGGGGCTAGATCAACATGCACACCTTCAGAAGGAGAAAACATCCACTAGGTGTAGGGTACACGCACGAGCATGGAGTGTACCTATAAACCTAGAGGAATCAGAGTACGGATATGGTGTCCCCGCCAGACAGGAAGTGGAAGTACAAGAATGGTACATGGTAAGGACTCCATGCATGCTTGTGAGGTCTGTACCCGACAAGTAGTGGAGGCATAATATGGTACCAAGGTAGGAGTAATTTTGCAGACCCCTGACATGTACTGGAGCAGACCACCACTCTTCCAACATAACTACCACTTGTACTGATACCTTGATAGTGTACTCATGTACTATCTTGTCTCTTGGGAGCACAATGTATGAGGAGCCATTAGAGCCCCAATATAAATAGATCATCACCCCTCAAGCAAGGGGGTTGGAAAATTCATTGTACACTCAAGCTATTAAGTAATATACAAAGGCTCCCTCCATTTTTGATCTGTGTTTATCTTTTCATAAGTTCATTCCAAGTTTCGATCTAAATATCTCCATACTTATCTTTGAGTTTTTCGATATAATTTCGTTGACAAGATTTCACCGTCAACATTACTCGAATAAATATCTTCTACTGTAACCAAGCTTAAATCTGTTTACATACTCTTAACCATTTCTTTATGGATGGATTATGAGATTAATTTAAATGGATGTCTAAGTAGTCTTTAATGAATGACTAACATGACAAAACCATTTGAATATCTCAATCAAAAAGATTCTATTGTGATTCTTACTCTTAATACTGATAACATTCTGATCATTGGGAATGATGTCGATAAATTATCTATAGAAAAGAAATGGTTACTTGAACATTTCTAAATATAGATTTAGAAAAGCCAAGAATGTTCTATACATTCAAGTCTATAGAGATTGAAAGAACAATCTTTTGGCACTGTCTCAAGCGACTTATATAGATAAGAAGCTTAAATACTTTAGTTTACAAAAATCCAAGAAATTCTTTTTGCATTCCCAGTCAGGAGGATGTATTATCTACATAATAATGTCCATTTATTCTTTTACTAGAAAAGAATGACATGAGACAACATTCCTACAACTCAGTGATGGACTGTTTAATGTATCGAATGTTATGTTTTCAAATTAACCTTTTTTAAATGGTGAGAATAGTCAGCAGTTGTCAATTTAATGATGGATTGAGTCATTGAATAATTATAAGGACTTAATTTTTGAGTACCTTGAATATAATGGAGATTATATGTTTTTGTATTTATGAAGTGACCTAAAATCACAAAGGATGAATTGATTTTAAACCAGAAAGAAATCTTCAAAGATTGATATCAGAATCAGTTTCCATAAATGTTGAGGAAACACATTAATCTGGAAATGTATTGGACATTTCAGATTTGTATATTTCACCATAGAAGCCGAAATGTAATAGCTACGAGCAGTTAAATTGGCTATTTGATTTAGTTGAGTTCTTTACTGTAGCGACCCAAATTTGCTAATAAGGCTTGGAGCCTTGATTAGTGTGCCTGGAGGGCAATAATTGTTATATTGTATTAATTTATGTGAATTTAATGAATATGTGGTTAGAATGCATGTTTAGGTGAAATAAATATGCATGTGGGCCCCATTTGGTTGTTAAGGGAAAATTGGTAATTATAGCCCGTTGAGGGCATAAATGTAATATATGTGATATAATGGTAATATATTTGTGATGCACATTCCGAGACGGTCCTAGAGAGATATTCCGCTTAAAGTCACAACGGGATTTAATACCCGGCTCGCGAGGAGCCTCGGGGTATTTCGGGATTATTATAATTTAGTTGGGGACTTTTTAATTAATGGTTAATGGTATTTTAGTAGCTTGGGGTAACCATAGGTAACCATTGAGGATAGTTACTCTAAATGAGAAAATGGTATATTTGTAAAAGGATAGGAAAGGTCTAAGTTGCCCTTGAGGACTAGTTAGAATAAGGGTTAAATGGAAGGGTAAATGGGTCTTTTGGCTGGGATTTAGATAACTATAGCTGGGTGGAAGGTTACTCACGTTTTCTACATTTAGACAAGTTCAGCTCTTGCTGAAAGTGAAGGAAAAGCTAAGAAACAAAAGGAAAGGGGAGGAATGGCTAGTTTCTTGAGATCAAGGAGGGAGTTCACAGCTGAGTTTGGGGCAGCTAGAGTCAAGCTTAGGCCAAGATTGGTCCAGAGGTAAGGCATCATCTCTGAATTTTAGCTTCTTGCAAGTTTGATTTTGGGGATTAGGTTGAATATTGAAAGTTGGTTTTGGCTTAGTAATTATGGAATTCAGCTAGAGAATCAAAGGGTGTCAAGCTTGGAAGTGGATTTGGTGGTGGCTCAAGGTCGAATTCCATCTTGAGGTATGAATTTCATGCATATTTGAAAGCTATTTCTGGTTTAGTATAAGAATTCTGAAGGCTGGTTTAAACTTTGCAAGGGCTTGTTTAAGTTTTGAGAATTTTGAACCAATTTATGAATTGTAGGTTTGATTGTGTGTTTGAGCTTGTTGTTGATGTTTTTGATTTGTTAGATGGTTTATTTGGGGTTTTGAATTGAATTTGGGACTTACGTATGCCTTGGTATTGATTTGGGAATTTTTGGCTCGGGGAAAATGTTTGGAGAAACCCAGATTTCTAGGTTTGCGAAGGGGCGTCGCGGCCCTGTTCTTCTGTGCCACGGTGCTAGGCTGCATCAGTGGACGAGGGCCCTTCTAGGCGTCGCGGCCCTCATAGGGTGGCACCACGGCTAGGCCATTTCTGGGCAGAGGAAAATTGTGGTTTTTAGGCTTTTGCCCAGGGGGCTCGGGGGACGCTTCCGCCACTTTGTGTGGGGTTCTGAGAGGTCCCGAGGGCTCGGGTTTGGTTCCGGGAGACGCTTTTGAATTGGTTAGTAATGGGGATGCTATTTGTGTGTTGTGATTAGGTTCTCAGAGAGGCTCGGATTAGAGGACCGTGCTCGAGGGTTCAGTGCTCAAGAAGCTCGAGACACAGGTAAGAAAACTGTTGTACCCATAGAGCAGGGCGAGGCCCCAAAGTTGTGTTGCAGGGCATGGCCCTATATGATTATGTGTTGGGTGTAGCTCATTGAATATGTTAGTATATGTTTAAGTTATGTTTAAATTATGCTGTGTATGCATATATGTGAATGATCGACTAGGGCCGGGAACGGCGAAGGCCGATAATGGCAAGGGGCCGGGAGCAACGTTTAGCACGCAGAGTGCGAGTTGCCAGGGTAAGACCCTAAAGGATACCTGGGATATCCTTACGGTGTAGACCACAACTCAGGGCCTGGTAAAGCACCTGAGACGGCGTGGTCGTATGTGTTTAGTTTATGGACAAATTGGTTATATGCTAAATGGTTCATATGCGTATGTTATCTGTTTATGTGGAGTTTTCTTGCTGGGCTTCGGCTCACAGGTTCTCTGTGGTGCAGGTAAGGGCAAGGAGAAAGTCAACCGACCATGAGTATGGAGAGCGTGACGCGGCGCGTACATGTCTGGTCTGCCTGGCTGCCGCAGCCAGGGGTATTTTTCAGAAGTTGTTTGTAAAGAACCCTATTTTGTCGTTTAGTCGACTTAAAATATATTTTGAGTTGTAAATATTTATAAAGAGTCTTTTGGGATCCCAAATATTAAATGTCTTATGAATTTCGGTGAATGGAATTTTTTTCAAAGTTTATGTCTCTATTTATGATTTAATTACACATTTACCTTGAAACCTCGATTAGCGAGTTAAACGCACGTTTTAAGCTCACTTAGTAACGAGTCTAAGGAAGTAGGGCGTTACAACTTGGTATCAGAGCGAGCCAAGGTTTATTGGTTCTAGAGATTGACCGAACATGTATGCTCGCTGTCAGTGACAAGCTCGACTCAGGGTTGGTTGGTATGGTTGATTAATATGCTTGAATATGTACTTGAATGCCTTGTTTGCCTTCTTGTTTCATATAGAGCATGATGAATGAGTTAGCATATGCATGATGCCAGGGCATGGCCCGTTGTGTGTTATATGCTATCTGTATGTTATCTGGATTTTTTTTCATGGTTGGTTGTTGTGATTGGGAGGTGGTATTGGATTTTGTTATCATGCCTGATGAGCGACGTCGTTGGTTGCAGGCATATAGTTGTGACGCCTCGACAATCATCTAGACTCCACGATAGTCGGGCCGAGGATGACAGTCAGGGTCAAGACCCTCCACCTACCCCACGAAATTGGCAAGAGATGTTTGCTGAAATGGAAGCAAGGTTGCATAGAACAGAAGAAGAGCTTCGTCAGTTGAGGCAGCAGGCCCATCCACAGGTCACTGGGCTGCCAATTCAGCAGGGTGCGGCGCCAGTGCCGGTTCAGCCTGTGGTTGAGAATGGGTGGGAACCTCTGTATGAAAGATTTAGGAAGCAGCATCCTCCCACCTTTAAGGGTGGACCAGACCCACTACGGGCAGAGCAGTGGATGAATATGGTTTCCTCTATCCTGGATTTCATGAGGGTTGAAGGAAACGAGAGGGTTGCATGTGCCAGTTATATGGTTAGACAAGATGCCCGCATCTAGTGGGATGTTGTGGTTCAGAGAAGGAATGTGGCAGTCATGACCTGGGAAGAATTAAAGAATATCTTTCATGAGAAGTATTACAGTGTCCGAGTTGCAAAGGTTGATGAGTTCATCAACCTGACCCAGAATTGGTTGACCGTGACAGAGTATGCACTGAAATTTGATCGATTGGCAAAGTTTGCACCAGATTTAGTGTCGACAGATGCGGTAAGGAGAGACAAATTTGTTCGGGGGCTAAATGTTATGATCGCCCGTGATGTGAAGATCACTTTGGATCCAGTGACTACTACCTATGCCCAGGTTTTGGATAAGGCCCTTACAGCAGAGGGGGCCGAGGATCAGATCTGGAAGGAGAGTGCTGTTAGGCGCGATGCTAGGAGGACAGTGCCTCCTTTGGTGGGACCCAGTCAGGGTAGTGGCCCCAGTGAGCAGAAGAGGAAAGCCCCAGATTCTTTCGTTCCTCCCAGTTCTGATAGGAGGGTGCGGGGTACTTTTAGTGGCCATCAGGGCAGAGGTGACAACTGGAGGAGTTTCCCAGTGTGTCCTCGGTGCAGACGACGACATCAAGGTGAGTGCAGGATCAGGGCCTACTTTGTCTGTGGGAGTGCCAATCATTTGAAGAAGGACTGCCCACAAGTCAGGAAGGAGGAGTCAAATCAGGGAGACAGTCTCGCTCCTGCCAGAGTGTTTACCTTGACTCAGACTGAGGCGGAGGCTAGCCCCTCAGTTGTGACAGGTCAAATTTCTAGTGCTGGGTCTTTCTATACTGCATTGTTTGATTTGGGAGCTACCCACTCGTTTGTGTCTGCTAGGGTGATAGATCAGCTGTGTAGACCTAGTGTTGTGTATGCTAAGGGTTTTCAGACTTTGTTGCCAATTGGGGAACTGGTAGTCTCTAGGAGATGGATCTATTTTAAATGAAATAGATAACTGAATTGAATTATTATATATATAGAATATGTCCGATATTATGTTGATAATATTAAGTAAATATCAGAAAATTCCAAAGTTTATTTGTTGACAATGAGAACTCGTCAACGAAGTTAAGTTAGAAAAATCAAAGTCTACTGCTTATCAATGAAAAGCTTCAACAATGTAATCAGAAAGTTAGAAACTTAGAAAATAGTTGCAGAAGAAAAATGTGGAAAAGAACTTGTATTCCTTTGTTGTCTCAAGCTGCAGTGATTTTCCAACACCCTTCAATGTTGAAGTTGGGTTACCATTATAGTGGGCACTAATGGCCCCAGATACATTGTGGTCCAGGGGACCAGATTTTACATAAATACACTGTCAGGGGAGTGGTATCAGGTGTAGTGGTGTCAGCTCCAGTACATGGTCAGAGTTCGTGGAAGCACCTCTACTTTAGTACCCGATTGTGCCTCCACTACTCGCCCAGTATGAGTGCAGAGATTGGCTGGCGTGGACCACAACAGATACCTCACTTGTACGACCACTACTTGTCTGGCGTGGGCCTTGTGTCAGTACTCTAATTCCTCTTAGTTTGAAAGGGTGCTCCATACTTCTTCTGACTTTGTGTGAATTGGTATAAGGCCTCCCCAATTTTTCCTTAATTGTGTGTGTTATAGAGGTCCTTGATCTTTACCTCTTGTTAGACCCACAGTAAGAGTGGCACCCTATTGGTGGCGCTTATCTTAAGGGGAGAGACAAGGCCCCTCCAACGAGGCCCATTACGTATGTGACCCCTAATGGCGCGGATATGATGAGGCGAGGTGAGGGCGTCTCTCGCGAGGCCCTTAGGCACGACTGGTGCACGGGGCAGTGTGAGGGCATCTCTCGCGAGGACCTTAGGGATGCGGCCGCATGTGCATGGCGAGGCGAGGTGAGACAATGGTCTCGTGAGACTCTCTTGTGCGAGGCGTGGCCTCACTTGGTGCACCGAGAGGAGGCGCGAGGTGCATGACGCAGCTCGTCCAAGGCAAAGTGAGGCAAGGGTCTCGTGAGACGCTCTTGCACGAGGCGTGGCCTCACTGGGTGCACCAAGAGGAGGCGCAAGGCACATGACGCAGCTGGTGCAAGGCGAGGCGAGACAAGGGTCTCGCGAGATGCTCTTGCGCGAGGCGCATGACGCAGCTGGTGCGAGGCGAGGTGAGACACGACTAGTGTGAGGCAAGGTAAGACAAGGGTCTCGCAAGATGCTCTTGTGCGAGGCGTGGCCTCGCTGGGTGTGCTGAGAGGAGGTGCGAGGCAAGGGTCTCGTGAGACGCTCTTGCGTAAGACGTGACCTCGCTGGGACGCTGAGAGTAGGCAGCTATGAGATGATGGTGGCCTGAGGGCCTTGCGGCTCATGCATGTATTTAGGCGTTTATGGGACCTTAGCATGTGCTTTGGACCTTTTACAAGCATAGAATTTTGAGCATCCACACTTGCCCCCCAGTCTAGGAGAGGGCCTTTAGGAGCACTGGTAGACTTTTTGATATGGTGTCTTAAAAGCATGGGTGGTGTTAGTGGTGATCCTTGTGATTTCTTGAGATTGATCGCGAGCCTATCGTCTTGCTTCGTGGATCCCAATCTAGAATCCAAGCTCCCTTCTTGGCCATTGATCAGTCTTTAGGTTCAATGGTTAAGATGAGCTTGCGGCTCCTATAAATAAGCCTTCATATCTAGCCTATTATTTACACTTTACCTCTTCAGCTTAGTGGTTTTGGGATCCTTGCTCCTTTCAAGAGTTAAGGGTTTCAATCCCTCACAACCTCACTTTTGCTATCTTTTTTTTTAGTTCATTTCTTGTATTTCTATATCCATGCAGGTACTTGAGGACTAAAACACATTTTTCCTTTGTTTTTGCAGACGAGTACTTTCGACCACTTGCTTCTCTTCGACCGCGACAGTGCTTTCGGCCCTCGACCTCCTTTTGACCACAATAGCGCCCAATTTTACTTGCTTTAGGTATACTTTCTTTCTCCCTTATGTTTATTGGGCTAAATTATCACCACTTGGGATGGGGTACTTTGGCCTGACCTTGTCGTGAGTGAACCCAGTTGCATGCCCTTATTCATACCCCGTAGTTGGTCATTTAGAGCGCTTGTGCCTAGAGGTTTTGAGCCCATTCCTTTGTTTTTTGTACCAATCCCCTCATTTATACGTGAACCCTATTTATTTATGAGACGAGGTCCCATGGCATGTGAAGGATCATTCGGTACTCCTCCAGGGGTCGAGTTCGTAGACTTATCTTCAGACTCGGAGTCCCCTGAAGACAACCTTCACCAAGACTACGACACCTTGAGGCATGCCCGTATTCGTCATCTTGAGCACATGGCTGAACTTAGACATAAATTCTAGGTGGTAGAGAGCAAAATAGATCAGTTCTGAGGGGAGACGGAGTATCTTTCCCCGTTGACCTTAACGACCATATAGAAAACCTTAGGGTGACCCTTTTAGATTTGCAGATGGAGTTGGAGTTTATGGAGGAAAATCTCCCGCCTGAGCCTCCTACCCTGTTTTCCCCTAATTACTGTCATGGGGCCATCCCGTCTTCTCCTCAACCCTTGTTCTCGGTCTACCCTTGCTTAGCGTTTTCACACTCAGTGCCTCAGTTGAAGACCATTGCTAAGAAGAAAAAATGGAGGGTAAAGTGCCTTGTTTCTACCTCACCTTTCTCTTTTGGTTTTGCAGATATGTCGGAGAGAGTACGACGATAGGTGGCCCCTGAGCAACAAGAATTTGTTCCCCTGTTGGCATCTACTTTGGTGTCCCACATGTCCGAGAACAAACTGTTAGAATTAGCAGAGAAATACTGTGTTAGCCCGAAGTACAAGCTATATATTCCTTCGAACAAGTGCCGGGCTGATAATCCTACTCAGGGCTATGTGGCCATGAGTGAGAACATCTTAAAGGCGGGTGGTACAATCCCATTACACCCATTTTTCGTCATGGTTCTCAACCATTTCGACATTGCTCCGCTCTAGTTGGCATCCAACAGCTGGCTGACTTTGAGCTGCCTCTTTATGGCGTATATGGAGCATAACTGGCATGCTCCCTTGGCTCAGGAGGTGCATTATATGTACAATCTCATGCCCACCCCTAGATCCAAAGGCTTTTATTTCCCGCAGAAAGCCAATTCTACTATCTCCTTGATAGAGGGTTCTGTGTCCAACCCAGGGACCTGGAAGCAGGACTTCTTCTTTGTGAGAGGTCTCATTTCTGTTCGTGAGCACTTTTGCTCGACTCCTAGTAAGTACTTCAAGTTTTTTTTTTATTTTGAACTTACTATTTTGGAACTTACGTTCATATTGGCAATTGTGTTGATTATACAGAAAACTTCATCGTTCCCAGCATTTCCGAGTCGGAGGCGAAGGCGGTGAGAAAACTTCTCGACGCTGACCCTACCGAGAAAATGGTTGCCCGTCTCTTCACCGTGATCAACCTCAACCGTTACAACCTATCCGCGGTTTCGGAGCCTGGGTTGCTGTAGCATATTTCTGAGTGGAAGAAAAAGGTTGTTTTGACTGAACCTCACTCGAATGGGGGTGAGGCAGAGTGTGTGCCAGAGGGGGTCTCCTAACCTCGTCGATCATCTTTGTCTCCCAGGGGGTGCCCTCCTTTAGCCCCTACAGACCATGACATGGCCTCTCACTCCCATGATCAACAGGCCATGCCGAGGGGCTTTGTATGTTCCTATTATGAGGATTTCGATGCTTTCCCTCGAGCTTCCCTCAATCTTGGTCCATCGGGGGCTCATTTTTCTGATCTTCCTGCGCCCCTTCCTCCTTCGATGAGCGGGTCATCTGTCCTTACCCAGCCAGGCACCCTTGGCTCGGAGGGGACACCTTGGGTGGTCCGCATGGTGACCTCTTATGGGCAACGGTATGTCCAGGTCGCCATGGATCTTCTTCAGGCTGAAAGGGGAGGTCTTGGGAATTTCACCATGTCGGAGCTTGGGGAGACTCTTGTGCGCTCCGCCACTTGGGTGAATTCATGCATCTTACATTGGGCTTACCCTTTTTCTTTCTCTTTTTTTTTTTTTTTTGCTTATCATCGTTATTGTTATTTTTCTTGTGCAGAATTATACAGTGGCTCAACGATTTGCCAACTCAGCTCAGGACCTCTTCGCGTCGAATGCTGAAAGGGACCGTCTAACGGTCTAGGTCCAGGGGCTCGAGAGGGAACTTGCTGAAACCAAACTTGAGCTTGAGAAGGCCCTGGCGAAGGCCTCTTCATCATCAAAAAAGAAAAAGAGGGCGTCTGCCAAGGCCATGATGCTACGGGAGAAGGTCACTCGCTTAGAGGTCGACCTTGAGGGTGCAAAGGTCACAATCGCAATGTTGTAGGGGAGGGTCGCATCCTTAGAGGCGGATAAGGTTGATATCGAGTATAGATCCATAGAGCGCGCCCTCTACAGAGTATGGAGGCAAAATCCTAACTTCGATTTCTCCTCCTTTGGTGAGCACACCGTTGCCACGGTGGCTGAGTGGAATGCCTTTGGTAGGAGGCCTTGAGATCTTGCTTTTGCGATTTTTGTCGTTCAGTCCAATGTGGTTGTATGCTCATTTGAGCCTTATTTTGCTCGTAATTTCTTTGAGTCCTATTACATTATCAAAACTCTTTTTTATACATATATATACATATGTGAGCCCACACAATGGAGTTCGATAAGTTCTTTTTATTATTATTTATCAGGCTTGAGGTCCTTTGGAGCCCATACGAAGGGGTTCGATAGGTCTCTTGATTGTATCTATAAGGATATATTGACCCTTTGGGTTCTAATTATCCTTTTATATATTTTTGCGCATGCTTATTATCTTTTGCGAGAAGCGTCCTTCTCGTCGTTATTCATAGTACAATTTTTGCAAGGGTCTCTTTTAGGACCCTTTTTGGCTAGACAGCTTGGTGACCGCTCTAGGCTTATTGGTGGGTGCTCTTCCTAAGGCCCTTGCTCTCGTGGGAGCATCTGCCTTTATTAGGAGGCTTTTCTTGTAGGACCTTTTAGCCTCCTTGATGTTCACAAGGGTAGCTAATCCTCGTGAACTCAAGTGATGCCTTGCAAGGTCTTCTTCCTCATTTATAAGGGTTCATCATTTTTTTTTATATATATATATATAAGGGTCTCGTTTAGGGTCCTGATATAAGGGGTCCTTTTAGGATCCTCTTGATGAGGGATCCTTTTAGGATCCTCCTGATAAGGGGTCCATTTAGGGTCCTCTTGATAAGGGGTCCTTTTAGGGTCCTCCTCCTCCTCTTTGCTATATACTCTGCCCCCCAAGTGGTTGGCGAGATGTATTTTGGCAAGCACTTTGATCATTCCATTCACAAATCTTGATAATCATCTTGCTTAAACAAGAACTTTTACTACATGTTCGTCTAATGTCACATCATATTCATTGGAAGCAGGTGAAATACATGGTAACTTAATATGACTTCATTCTTACAACATTTTAAGGAATCTAATTTAGCCTTCTACGTCATAGCTATTACATTAGACTTGCACGTTAGAACAATAACATTCTTGCCTCAGACATAGGGCTCATACTGATAATATTTTTTTAGATGTTCCGCGTTCCATGCTCTAGGTACCATGGTATCATCCAAGCATTCGAGCTTGTAGGTGTTAGGGAGAATAACCTGGGCAACTTGGTAGGGCCCTTCCCAGTTTATTCCTAACACACCCGCGCTTGGATCTCGAGTGTTAGGCAGGACTTTCCTCTACACGAGGTCTCCAACTCTTAACGCCCTCTCTCGCACCCTCGAATTATAGTATCTCACGGCTCGTTGCTGATATGTGGCTAGCCTCAATTGTGCCATGTCTCTCTTAGCTTCCAACATGTCCAAATTCCTGACTAATGCTGTGATATTGGCTTGGTCATCATATGCTTGTGTACGGATGCAGTTAATCTTCATTTCTATTGGAAGGACAGCCTCGCAACCATAGGCTAAGGCAAAAGGCGTCTCTCCCATGGTGGAACGAGGTGTGGTCCTGTAGGCTCAAAGCACATTGGGAAGTTCTTCGACCCAGGACCCTTTAAACTTTTCCAACTTTGCTTTCAAGTTCCTTTTTAGGATCTTGTTGATGGCCTCCACTTGTCCATTGTCTTGTGGGTGTACTACAATGGAGAAACTCATCTTGATTCCTTTTTCCCTGCAATATTCCTCGAATACTCCTCCTTCAAATTGTGTCCCATTGTCGGAGATTATCTTGTAGGGTACTCCAAACCAGCAAACGATAAATTTGTTGACGAAGTTGGTGATTTGCTTAGCCGTTATGTTGACTAGAGGCTCTGCTTCCACCCACTTAGTAAAATAATTGACTGCTACCACCACATATTTTGCTCCTCCTCTTCCTGCTGGCAACACTCCAATCAAGTCAATCCCCCACACAGCGAAGGGCCACGGACTGGTCATGCTCACCAACTCATTTGGTGGCTTTCTGGGGTAATTTGTATGCCTCTGGAATTTGTCACACCTCTTTGCGAAATCACTCACGTCCTTCTCCATGGTAGGCCAATAATACCCCTGGCTGATGGCCTTTTTTGCAGTGGACTGCCCCCAGCATGCTTTCCACATTCCTCTTTGTGTATCTCTTGTAGAATTTTTAAAGCCTTTCCCTTAATTACGCACCGTAGGAGCAGGGTAGAAAAGCCTCTCTTATATAAGACCCCGTCTACTAGGGTGTATTGGGCAGCTTTGTAAGTCAGCCTACGGGCATCTTTTTTGTCCAAAGGCAAGGCCTCGTCATTTAAGTACTTCGCGATGGGTGCAAACCATGACTCCCCCGGGCTATTAACCATATGGATCATTTTTTTTGCTATGCTCGACTTGGAGAGGTATTCGACGGGGATGGACTCAAGCATGTCTTCATCTCGAGTAGAGGCGATTTTTGCGAGTGCATCGACGTTTATGTTTTGCTCCCTTGGGATCTATTCTATGGTGCATTTTTTGAACTGATCCAAATACCCCTTCACCTTGGCGAGATATGCTGCCATTTTTGGGCCTCTAGCTTGATATTCACCCTTCACCTGAAACACCACCAGCTGTGAGCCACTAAAGACATGCAAATGGGTTACCTTTAACTCCTTAGCTAGCTGCAGGCCAACTAACAGTGCCTCGTACTCTACTTCATTGCTGGAAGCTTCGAATCCAAATCTCAAGGCACAATACATCTTGTGCCCCTCAGGTCCCATCATTACTATGTCAGCGCCGGCTCCTCCTTCGGTAGATGCCCCGTCTACGTGGAGACTCCATTCTTCAGGGTGCTCTTCCCCTTCATGCACCGGTTCATTCTCTTCTACTTCTCCCTTCTCATGGGGTCGGTGTGCAAACTCGGCTATAAAGTCTGCAAGTGCCTTCCCATTGATTGAGGTCCTTGGGCTGTAAGTGATGTCAAATTGACTCAATTCAATCGACCACTTTAACAACCTTCCTAAAGTTTCCAGCTTATGCAAGACTTGATGCAAAGGGGTATTGGTGAGCACCTTGATCGCATGAGCATGAAAATAGGGTCTCAGCTTTCTAGAGGCCACTATCAAGGCATATGCCAACTTCTCTATTTCTGGGTATCGGGTTTCTGCGTCTACCAACCCCTTGCTCACATAGTACACGGGCTGCTGATGCTTCTTTTATCCTTTGACCAAGGCGGCACTTATAGCATGCTCTGATACAGCTAGATACAAATACAACTTTTCCCCTTTTTCTGGCTTGGCCAAAAGTGGTGGTTTTCCAAGGTGTTCCTTTAGCTTGGTGAAGGCTTCCTGGAAATCATCATCCCAAGAGAACTTTTTGCTCCCTTTTAGGATGTTGAAGAATGGGAGGCATTTGTCAGTGGACCTGGAGATGAACCTATTGAGTGCTACCACTCTTCCTGTTAGGCACTGCACCTCCTTCTTGCTTCATGGTGGGCTCATTTCTAGTAGTGCCTTAATTTTGTCAGGGTTAGCCTTGATACCTCGGGATTTCACCATAAAACCCAAAAACTTTCTTGATGAAACTCCAAAGGTGCACTTGAGTGGGTTTAGCTTCATTATGAACTTTCGGAGGGTGGCGAACATCTCCATGAGGTCGTTTGTGAGCTCTTCTACCTTCTTTGTCTTTACCAGTATATTGTCCACGTATACTTCCATATTCCTTCCTATTTGATTCGCAAAAATTTTGTTCACTAGCCTTTGATAAGTAGCACCTGCGTTCTTTAAACCAAAAGGCATCACTTTGTAGCAATAAAGCCCTTTGTCTGTTATGAACGAAGTGTGCTCTTCATCGGCCGGGTTCATGGGTATTTGGTTGTACCCGGAATATGCATCCATGAAGCTAAGTAGCTCATGCCCCGCTGTGGCATCTACTAACCGGTCTATCCTAGGGAGCGGGAAGCTGTCCTTAGGGCAAGCCTTATTGAGGTTAGTAAAGTCCACACAGGTTCTCCACTTTCCATTGGTCTTTGGGACTAAGACTGGATTTGATACCCATAGTGGGTAGAATGCCTCTCAGATAAACCCATTTGCCTTCAACTTGTCAACCTCTTCTTTTAGGGTCGCGTATCTCTCTGGGTCCAGCGCTCTCCTTTTCTGCCTCACGGGCCTTGCTTTTGGGTTGATGTTTAAGTGATGACACATGACTGATGGGTCTATTCCTACCATTTCCTCGTGACTCCACGCGAATACGTCGAGGTTGGCTTTCAGAAATTCTACTAGCTTCTCCTTCACGATACCCATAAGGTTTCTTCCTATCTTTAACTTTCTCAATGGATCATTCATGACCGTGACTTCTTCCAACTCTTCTACTGGCTCGGCTCTAGGTTCTTCCATGACTCGCGGGTCCAACTCGTGTGGGTTCACGCCTTCATGCACGACCATTGCCATAGGCACCGATGGCTTTGTGACCGCGTGGAGGGATGTGTTATAATATTCCCTTGATTCCTTCTGCTCTCCTTTCACGCTTGCTATTCCCCCGAGAGTTGGGAATTTCAAAGCTAAGTGGTACACAAAAGTTATCACCTTCAATTCTCTTAGGGAGGGTCTCCCTAATACCGCATTGAAGGCTGAGGCGCAATCCACCATGAAACAGTTTTCCATTATGGTGGTTTGCCTGGGTTGTTCTTCCATGGTGAGGGCTAACTCAATTGCACCTACGGGTTGAATCGAATCCCTTTTAATCCATAAAGGGAAGTATTGCAGGGATTCAGGTGTCAAATGTTCAATCCCATCTTCTCCAAAGCAGGGCGATACAAGATGTCTACAGAGCTTTCATTATCCACCAGGACCCGATGTACCCTCATGTTCGCAAGCTGGACAGTCAGCACCAAAGGGTCATTATGAGGGAAATGTACACCCCGTGTGTCTTCTTTGGTTAAGGTTATCGAGTCATTCTCACCCTTGAAACTCTTCGGGGGGTGTTGCTCCAAACTTAAGACGCATGGTGGTGGACTTCGTCTGGCCTCCCTAGCATATTTGTCTTGCCCCTTCCTTGATTCGCCTCCGAATCCTGGCCCTCCGAAAAATGGTCCTGATTTCTCCTTGTACCTCCGGGGCCACCTCTCGTGCCCATGGCGAGGATACCCCTTCTTTCGGTCTTTGGTTCTCTTTGCGGACGTATCTGCCCAAATGTCCCCTACGTATAAGCTCTTCGATCTCTATCTTCAAATGGTTGCATTCTGCAATGGTGCGACCGATATTTTTATGATCCTAGCAATATTTACCGAGGTCTCTTTTTGACCGGTCCTTTTTCATCGGCGAGGGCCTTCTGAAAGGGACCTGGTTTTCATTCGTGATGAAAATAGGTTCCCTCGAGTGGGTGAGGTCAATGTAAAAGGTGTAGGGGCCTTGCCTATGCTCATCCGTGCGCTGGGGCTTCCGAGGCCGATCCTCCCTTGTTCTTTCATAGACCCTCTTCTTCTTTGCACTGCTTTGGCTCTCCTGGATTGAGGGTTTTGGTGGGGAGTGGTCTTTTCTGTCCTTAAGGCTTTCGTGACCATCCTCTACGCGAATATATTTCTGTGCTTGCTCGTAGAAATCGTCTAAATCTGTGACCTATCTCTTGAGCATATTATCCCATAACTTGCTTCCCAGGTGTACTCTGGCCGTGATGGCCATTTTTAGCTCTCTACGGGTCAAGCTCCCTGTTAGGAACGAGTTTCCTAATACGCAGCGGAAAGGTGGTGTGGTTGGTCCAGTGTACAACAAAAATTTTTGTAACATATTTAAACTACCTTTAAATATGCGGATCCATTAATATACATACATTAATCATAAACAAGATACTAATAGAAATCATACCTCTTGAAGCCTATCAAGTGTCCTTGCTATCTTTTCGTATATAGAACGATCTTCCTATCCAAGCCGCTCCCACGTACTCACACCAAGATCTTCCAAAGCGTTCTCTACACCTCAAGAAATGTGTGGGCACTTAGAGAATGAAGGATAGTTTATTTGTGATTCTTCTTGATGTACTCAACTCATGAGATCAAGAGAATAGGCCTGAGAATTGGTTCTTTATTTTCAGGGAGAGAGAAAACTATCGTTCTATTTTTTCACAGAGCGAATGTTCTTAGTTGTCTTATCTGAATAATTTTCTGATCAGTCATACTTATCAGAAAAAATTCAAAATTTTAAAAAATAAAACTGTAACCATTTTACAATTTAATTTTAATTAATTAATTATTCCATTAATGGAAAAATACGAAAAAACCAATTTTTTGAATTATCCATTAATTAATTAATTAAACAAATAAAATTGAAAATCCCATCCCTGAAAAAATACTGCTCTACACGCCACACACAGTCTATGGACTGTGTGTGAACTATAGCTTCCTAATTTCTAGGGATATTAGTTTTTCAAATTTTATTTAATTATTTATTCAAATTTCTATGTCAGATAAGATCTAACAACCTGATAGCTAATTCAAATTTGAATTCAAATTAACTATCTTTTTAATTAATTATCAAATATAATTAATTATTTGAATAAATATCAATCTTTTAAATTCAAATCCAATTTGAACTTATCAGATTATTTTCTCCCACTCAAATAAAGATATTTAATTAATTCTACAAATTTAATTAAACCCAAAATTTTTGAAAATAAATATTTAATTAATCATAATTTCGAAAATTACAATTAATTAATTATTTAATTAAATTTCGAAATTTAATTTAATTATTTAATATAATTTCGAAAATTATATATAATAATTAAATATTAATTAATTTTGTTAACTACAACTAATTTGTAATTAATTAATTAATCACTATTATCATATAATTGCATATTTGGCCTGAAGAACAAATTTCTTCCTAAATATGTCTTTAAACTATTTTCCCTTCATATCAACTCTTACCTTGAACAGTGTTGATAGAGCCGCTATGGGGACCTATGGACCTATAATTCCAAGCTCCAATAAATTTGAGATTATTAATTAAACTCTTTAATTAAATAATCTTAATTTATTAATCTCATGATTATTCCACTATAAATATGAGACTGCACTCTTGTAATTATAGACATTTCATTTACTGAGTACTTTATAATCATAAAGCGTCCATTGATATAATCATTGCATACAACTTGACCCTCTAATAATGGTTCATAATTAATCGGAAATAAAATTACCGTTTTACCCTTTTAATTATGTCTTGTTTCCTTAAGTACCATTGACTCTACTAGTGAAGGTTAATTCATAACTAAATTATGAATTTGAGCTCAATAACCTTTCAGTCCCAAAAGTCAACCCTTAAGAGAACCATCATTCAATCTCTTGCGAGAAGGTATAGATTCCATATCTGTATACTATGTCCCCAGCCATCTATATTAATGAGTTCCCAAAACAAAAGTTTTTAGCCTGATCATTCTGACAGACCCTAACAAGTGAATCAAAGAACTCATATAACATAAACAGGAGTTCATAGTAACCTCAGGATTAAGATCTATTTGTATATGATCATCAGTAGATATATTTAATTAATACTTCGAAACGGTATTTAACTAAGTATTAATAAACATATCTGGTCCAGTTCTATATATTCTCAATATATAAAGCACCTCCACTAAAGTGTCCTACCACACTAGTGATCCGGATCTAGATCACATGTATTCATAATACTAGTGGACCGTACTTGCAGTAATTAATCTAAAGATTCCATAACTTTATTTTACTGCGAACTATTCAAGTTCATTTATCTCAAACACAATCCTCTCGTACTAATACGTGTTTGAGATTACATACATGAACTTAGGAATTTTCCTGATATTTACATAATATTATCATAGAATAATATAGTCCATAAAATATATGCATAACAAATTCAATTTATTTATTTATTTCATAAAAACAATGTCTACTACATATGCTTTCAGGGCACATTTCCAACACTCCCTACCTTGGTTGCCTCCATATTGAACCTATGGATGTTGCTCTTCAGACTCTCATTTTCTCCTTGTTTCACGTTAGCGAGACTAGTGCCTGGCATTGTGTAATCACGTACGGCGTGATGTTGCTGGAGAAATTCATCAGAAAATTGTTGCCAAGACCTGATGGACCCTGGCCGAAGTCTTTTGAACCATTTGTACGCAGGTTCTTTCAAGGTGACAGCAAAGCAATGGCACCTGGCTCCGCTACTAATCCCCCCTTACTTCATCAGATCGTTAAATGCGTCCAGATGGTACTTGGGATCTGTGTTTCCTTCTTATGGGGTCATATGAGGCTCCTTGAATTTGGTTGGGAGTTGGATGGCTTGGATTTCCTTAATGAAGGGCGATTCATGGTTAAACTCATCCTCAATGGCTTGTCCTCCAAACGCGGTGACGATCTTGCTTCGCAGGCTCCTCATTTTTATGTCTAGGTCTTGTCTCCTCTTGGTCAAGGAGTCTCTCAATGTGGACAGGTTGACCTTTCCTTTTCCTTTGTCCTCACGGGGTGCCATGAGAGGGGTAGTCCTTTTATCCTCCCTTTTCTTATTGAGCTCCTCTTGCAAGTCTGGGGGCATTTTCTTCGACATGACCTCGACTTCGCTACGTGGATCAACATTGTTCCTCTGCTTTTTCCTCTGGGGCTGCTCAGGCGATCCGGGACGTTCGTGCTGCTTCATCTTGGGGGTATTACTGGTGGAGAGTCGAGTTCTCCCCTCGTCCACTGGCACTGTGGTTTCTACCCCCTCTTGTCCATTCTCTTTTCGCCTAGGCAGAGGTATGCTCGATTTTCCTTGTAATAGGCCATATAACACCTCTTTCATGTTCTCCAAGGTGGTTTCTAGCCTTTGGTTCTTGCAGTGCAGTTTGTGTATATCCTCTTCGTAAAATCGAGATTTAGAACCCGAGCTCATGGAATGGACCCGGCGATGCTTGTCAGGTCTGTGCGTCGATGGGCCCGGATCTTGCCGGCCGGAGTTCGGCACCTACGGCGGCCTCAGGAGCGGGAAATCGCCGACATCCCTTGCAGGGGAAGTTGCTGACTTTGGACCATTAGGCAGGACGGTCAGGGATGAGGCCTCCTTCTCATCTTCGTGGACCTCGGGCTCCTTTGGGGCCTCCACATATCTGGGTGGAGGGGGATTCTTCATGGAGGCCTTCAGCTGGTCTCCATCAAGGTGGACCTCCACCTCCCATGGCTCTCTCAGTCGTTTAGAACGTCTTAGCATTCTTTCCTGCCATAATCAATGGAAGAACAGCGGCTTGGCACTTAGTCTTCCCACAGACGGCGCCAAACTGTTGACGATGAGAACTTGTCAGCGAATTTAAGGTAGAAAAATCAAAGTCTATAGCCTATCAATGAAAAACTTCAACAATGTAATAAGAAACTTAGAAAATATATGCAGAAGAAAAATGGGGAAAAGAACTTGTATTCCTTTGTTGTCTCAAGCTATATTGTTTTTTCGAACCCCCTTCAATGTTGAAGTGGGGTTCCCTTTATAGTGGGCTATAATGGCCCCAGATACATTGCGGTCCAAGGGACCAGATTGTACATAAATACACTATCAGGGGAGTGGTATCAGGTGTAGTGGTGTCGGATCCAATACATGGTCAGAGTCCATGGGAGCACCTCCACTTTAGTACCCGATTGTGCCTCCATTACTCGCCTAGTACGAGTGTCAGAGATTTGCTGGTGTGGACCACAATAGATACCTCACTTATACAACCACTACTTATCTAGCGTGGGCCTTGTGTCCGTACTCTAATTCCTCTTAGTTTGTAAGGGTGCTCTGTACATCTTCTGACTTTGTGTGAATTGGTAGGAGGCCTCCCCAATTCGTCCTTAATTGTGTGTGTTAGAGAGGTCCTTGATCTGTACCTCTTGTTAGACCCACAATAAGAGTGGTGCCTCGTTGGTGGAGCTTATCTTAAGGGGAGAGATAAGGCCCCTCCAACGAGGCCCATTACGTATGTGACCCCTAAAGGTGCGGATGTGATGAGGCGAGGTGAGGGCATCTCTCGCGAGGCCCTTAGGCGCGGCTGGTGCGCGGGGCAATGTGAGGGCGTCTCTCGCGAGGACCTTAGGGATGCAGCTGCATGCGCGGGATGAGGCAAGGCAAGACAATGGCCTCATGAGATTCTCTTGCGTTAGGTGTGGCCTCGCTGGGTGCGCCGTGAGGAGGCGCGAGGCGCATGACACAGCTGGTCCGAGGCGAGGCGAGACAAAGGTCTCGTGAGACACTCTTGCATGAGGCGTGGCCTCGCTGGGTGCGCCGAGAGGAGGCGCGAGGCGCATAACATAGCTGATGCAAGGCGAGGCGAGACAAGGGTCACGCGAGATGCTCTTCCGCGAGGCGTGGCCTCGCTGGGTGCACCGAGAGGAGGCGCGAGGCACATGACGCAGCTGGTGCGAGGTGGGGTGAGATAATGGTCTCGCGAGGCGCACGACACAGCCGGTGTGAGGCAAGGCGAGACAAGGGTCTCACAAGATGCTCTTGTGCGAGGCGTGGCCTCGCTGGGTGCGCCGAGAGGAGGCGCAAGGCACATGACGCAGCTGGTCCGAGGCGAGGCGAGACAAGAGTCTCGCGAGATGCTCTTGCGCGAGGCATGGCCTCGCTGGGTGTGCCGAGAGGAGGCGCGAGGCGCATGAGACAGCTAGTGTGAGGTGAGGTGAGACAAGGGTCTCGCGAGACACTCTTGCGCGACACGTGGCCTCGTTGGGTGCACCGAGAGGAGGTGTGAGTCGCATGACGCAGCTGGTGTGAGGCGAAGCGAGACAATGGTCTCGCGAGGCGCACGACACATCTAGTGTGAGGCAAGGCGAGACAAGGGTCTCGCAAGATGCTCTTATGCGAGTTGTGGCCTCGCTGGGTGTGCCGAGAGGTGGCATGAGGCAAGGGTCTCGTGAGACGTGGCCTCGCTGGGACGCCGAGAGTAGGCAGTTGTGAGACGATGGTGGCACGAGGGCCTTGCGGCTCAAGCATGTATTTAGGCATTTATGGGACCTTACCGTGTGCTTTGGACCTTTTACAAGCATGGACTTTTGAGCATCCACATTATCTATGTGGTCTTAATCTCATATTTGTATGAGAGGATCGAGATTGAGATAATAAACTTGAAATTGTTCATAGTAAAATAAAGTTATGGAATCTTAAGATTAATTATTGCTAGTACGGTTCGCTAGTATTATGAATACAAGTGACCTAGATCTGGGTCACTAGTGTAGTAGGACACTTTAGTGAAAGTACTTTATATATGGTGATATATAGAACTAGACAAGATGTGATTTGTTAATACTTGTTTAAACATCATTTCATAGTATTAATCAAACACATCAAATGATGATCATATACACGATGATCTTAATCCTGAGGTTACTATGAACTCCTATATATATATCATTTGATCCTTTGAATCATGCATTGAGGTTTGTCAGAATGATCAGGCTAAGAACAATTATTTTGGGGACTCAGTTATATATATGGTTGAGGACATAGTTTAACAGATATGGAATCTATACCTTCTTATAGATTGAACGGTTTATACCTTTTGGACACTGTGTTTTGTCTCATTACCTATTTGGACCCTGTGTTTTGAACATTTATTTTTTGGACCCTATGTTTTGTAAAATGGTTCAAATAGAACTCTAAACTCGATTTTGGTGAAAGTTTTCTCAACTGAAATCACAAATAATTCACCAAACTAAAAATTAATAACAAAAATAAAATCATTCTGCTTAAAAACTGTATTGTTATATTCAATTTTTTATTCATCAAAATTTAGTTTATGGAATTATGAATTGAAAGCAGATTTTATCTGGTATTGGAGGAAGCTTTGTCGTCTCAAGGATCATTTTAGACCTGCTGCAATACTCACTGCTGGTGTGCAAGGGAAGTTTCAGTCTTCTCGATTGTATAACAGTCTTTTAATACAGCAAAGGGTTGATTATTATAGGACTATTTGGAGTAAACCAATACTCCCTAAACATAGATTTATGCTTTGGCAGGTGGTTAACTCTCAGCTTTTAACAAGGGACAATCTCAGAGGCTGCATGTTCATATGCCTTCAGTGTTATGTCCGGTTTGTGAGAGATGTAATGAGAATCATTCTCATCTGTTTTTTGATTGTAGTCTCTCTAATCTGTTGGCTAAAAGCATCTTTGATTGGTTGGGGTTCGTTGCTTGGCCTCTTGATTTTTACAGCTGGATGGTGTGGCTGGCTAGAGCCCGAAGTGGAGTAAAAGCTGTTATTGTTAACATGGTTTTTGCTGCTGTCATTTACAGTATCTGGAGAAACAGGAATAGGTGCTTTCATGATGGTTATTCCTCAACTGTTTTGAATCTAGTTCAGGAAGTTAAATACACAACTAAATATAGGCTATACATAGTGTCCAATAGTTAGATTTCTATTAAAGACCAAATGTATATTCGGCATCTTCAGTGTAATTAGCTGTTATTGGTCTATTTAGTGGTTGGCAGGTGCTCCTGCTTGTGTTTGAGTCCTTGAATCTAATTTGTATTGTTCATTTGTTCAATGAAGTTCTTTTATTCTTCTTGGTCAAAAAAAAAAATTTAGTTTATGGGTCTATTTGAACCATTTTACAAAATATAGGGTCCAAAAATGAATTTCTTAAAACATAGGGTCCAAACAGGTAATCAGAAAAAGCACAAGGTCCAAAAATGTATAAACCCTAGATTGAATAATGGTTCCCTACTGGGTTGACTTTCAGAACTAAAAAGGTTATGAGCGTTCACGTCGCAAACTTGTTGTGACACAACCTTCACTAGTAAAGTCAATGGTACACTAGGAACAAGATATAGTAAAAAGGGTAAAACAATAATTTTATTCCCTTTTAATTATGAACCATTAATAGAGGATTAACATTGTATGTAATGATTATATCAATGAACACTTTATTCTTTAATAAAATACTATGTAAATATATGCTTACAATTATCAAGAGTTCTATCTCATATTTATAGTTGAGTAATCATGAGATTAATAAATATGATTATTTAATCAAAGAGCTTTGATTAATAATCTAATATTTATTGGAGCTTGATATTATAGGTCCACAGGTCCTTAGGGTCGCTCTATCAACACCATATCAAGGTAAGAGTTGATACAAGGGTAAATCTGTAATTTGGAAATTTGAGAATAATTTTATTGTTCGAGTCAAATATACCATTATATGATAATTGAGGTTGAATAATTAATTAGGAATTAATTATTATATTTTTGAAAATATGTTTATTAATTTAAATATATAATTTCCAAATATATATAAATTAATTAATTATTTTTTTTTATTTGAGTGGGAGAAAATAAAATTGGTAAGTCAAAATAGTTTTTGGTTTATTGAATTTTAAAAGATGATGATAATGATGATCATCAATTTGAATTTTGAATTTAAAATTTAAATTTCAAAATATGGTTGTGATCTTTTTCCTTAAAAAGATAATACATATTTTGTGGGAATGATTGATTTTAAATAAATAAAAAAAATGCAATATCCCTGAAAAGGGAATACTACTACACGCATGACACAGTCCAGGGACTGTGCCATGCGTGTAAGACAGTGAAGATAATGTATATGTGTTGTTTTTATTTTATTTATATAATTAATTAATAATTTGAAAATATATATTTTCAATTTTGGTAAGTTAGATATTTACCTAAATCAATTCCTATCATCATTATGATATTGCCATTATAATTAGGAATAATAAAGTAATATATAATCTCTATCTATATATATTATGAAATAACAAGAAGAAAACTAAGTCAGTGGTAATTTAGAAAAAATATTAGAAGTTGTCAGACAATAAATTGTAATCATCTTCTTCTTTTATTCTAACCCTTCTCAAGCCATAATCCATGTTCTCATGTGTTGAGATATACTTGTGATTTCTAAATTACAAACTCATGTTCTCTATGAGCCCACACACATCTTGAGGTGTAGAGAACACTCTAGAAGATTGTGGTTTGAGTACTCAAAGCATTGGATAGGAAGATCGATATATATATACGAAAAGACTCAAGGACACTTGATATACTTCAACAGGTAAATATTTCTATTATTGAATATTTGTATATGTTGACTGCGTTTTTAGCCAACGACGTGAGAACGTCAAATACGACAAGCCTTCAAGAGAAATAAAAACAACACAGACGGTTTAAACAAGAAAAGTAAATAACACAGGAGATTTTTATAGTGGTTCAGCCCCGATTGTCGGTAATAGCCTAATCCACTTAGAGTTATGATTTATAGATCTGTACTCAAGATCAGATGGACTGAGCCAACTAAGTTTCTTCAGTACAGATGGTAAAAATACAAGAATTCTCTCTCTAGAATACTCAGACCCAACTTTCTCTCTCTAGAATACACAGTCCCAATTTTCTCTCTCTAGAAAGAAGAAGCCCTCTCTCATCCCATAAGCTCTCTATTTATAGGCCTGGGATCCTCAACTGATATCCCCTTATGATAGGGATATTTTATTATATTTATTACATTTAAACATTCAAAATTCGAAATGTAACAAACCCCCCATTTGTGGGAAGAATGAGAGATTCCCGCGTATGTTGTTGAAGCTGTCTCTGGGAATCTTGACTTAGTCTCCTCTAGCTAGTTGATCCACCTCCTACTGACCACTCATGCAAGTGTTGGTCGGACGTGCATGGTGGTAGGACATGCATGGTGGTAGGACATGTTTTCGTGGGTTGAACGTGCATGGTGGTAGAACATGCACTTCTCTCCTCTAACATGGCACTCTCCTCTAGCATGCCATGTTCCTCCTTGAACCAATCTCCTTGGCTTCTCCTCGGACCAAGGTGGTCCGAGGCAACCTCCTTGGCACCTCACCTTGGACAACATTGAGGCAACCTCCTTGGCACCTCACCTTGGACAGCATTGAGGCAACCTCCTTTAGCATCTCCCAAACATGTCCGATCGAACATTGTATAGACTCTCCTTATCAAAATCTAAGTCTCCATTCTCTTGCATGAGACTCCTCCTCCTTAGCTACTTACCTTGGACACGTTCGAGCCAACACTTAGGAAACCTTGGGAGGCTTGCCTCCTACACACCCTTGGGGTCTCTTAGGACCACATCCCCCTTGGGGTCTCCTAAGACCACTTTCTTGAGTTCTCCTCGGACCTCATCCTTGGGTTCTCCTAGGATCACTCCCTTGGGGTCTCCTAGGACCACTCCCCTTATCTCTCCTAGAATGCATTCTCCTTAGCCTCCTAGGATGCATTCTCCAATTTTTGGGTATAACAGTATACATATGTATATGATATATATAAGTATGTGTATTTATATATATATATGTTGCATGATCAATGATATTGCATATCAATGTTTCTGTCTGGATATTTTCTTGAACATATAAACTGTTTATATTAGAGATGGAAAATTTTTGTGTTTATAAACTAGGCCTACCACGCCTATTTCTCTGTGCACTTTGATTGTTCTTTCCTACATATGTCCCCAGAATGAGATAGGAAGTGAAGAGTATCTTAACATAGACCTAACCATGTCCAACAAAGTCTTATTTCTTCTTTCTGAAACACAATTTTGTTGTGGCGTTCTAGGTGCTGTGAGTTGGGATAAAATACCATGCTCCGACATGAAATCTTTGAATTCCAAATCCAAATATTCACTACCTCGATCTGATCGAAGTATTTTAAGAGTCTTACCTAATTTCTTCTCAGCCTCAACTTTGAAGTATTGAAACTTACCAAAGGTTTCAGACTTCCTAAGCATTAGGTAAGTATGACCATATCTAGAGTAATCGTCGATAAATGTGACAAAGTTCTCATATCCACCTCTAGCTTGTACGTTGATTGGACCACAAACATCACTGTGTACAAGCTCTAAAGACTCTTTAACTCTATTGCCTTTCGCTGAGAAATGACGTTTGGTCATTTTCCCTTCTAGATAAGACTCACAAGCAGGATGAGTTCCAAATATTTGTTCTCTCAACAGTCCATTTTTTTTGTTAACCAGTTTATCATGTCTAGTCCTATATGACTGATTAGTGCTCAAAAATATCATTTTATTAGTTTTAAAGTTTTAATTAATATTTTCATGAATTTATTGTAATATATTTTATATTTGAAAATATTAATCTTAATTTAATTTGTGTTCAATTTTCAGGAAATAAAATGTATTTTTGACACAAACAAAAAGAAAGAAAATATAATTGAAAAAATGATGATAAAGTGGCATTTTTGAAGGTGACATAGGCCCAAAAGTCGAGCCCAAACAGCCCAGGCCCAAGCTTTCAGGAAGTGCCCAAGCTGCCACGTGGAAGCCTTCCATTCGCATAGCCAAGCCACTTGAAGCAGAGTCGTTCCTCCAACAGTCGACATGTGTCCCCTTCCGCCACCCGCCTGACGCAAGCTAGCCACTCCAGCTGAGTCGTGCGCCTACCAAACGGACACGCGTCCCCACACAGCCTATCACTTGCAAACCAGATGTCCCCACACCGCCTGCCATGTTCCCCACTCCACTGCCACCTTTTTGGCTGAGCCACTCACCACACGACACATGACTCCTTGTCCCCTACTCCACCAGTAGCCACTTGTCCCATTTTCATAAGCTTTTTGAGCTATTTTCCCATATCTTTTGTGCACGATTTTACAATTTTTGGTTCCTATTTCCACTATAAATAGAGAACCAAATGTAGGGAAAAAACATCAGATTTTAGAGTGGAAAAAAGACACTTTGTTATTTTTGTTTCTTTTCTTATTTCTAGCTTAGTTTTGCTTGTTTTAGGTGACAAAAATAAGTGAATTATTTTAGAAATATTGTTGAGGTTAGAGTGTAGTTGTTGTACTTCTCATTCTCAATAGTGATATTGATTCTTCTTATGCTTCATTTCCATATCTGATTAATTATTTTGTTTCTCATCTTCTAATTTCTTTTCTAAAATTATTTAACATCTTTTACATAAGCTCAGTCATGCTTTTCTTAAGTAACTTAGATTGTTGATTTATTTTAGTATATTTGTTATATTGCATGTCTTTTACTGCATTATGCCAGTGGTATTTTGTCGCTCTTGGATATATAATATGATATGCTATGAAATTAGGAGTTAGATTCAATATAATCTAGATTATTTAATTTGTGCTTTTAACACATACGTCTTCCAGTTGAAATTAATGGTGTAGAATTGCAACTATGTTGTGAATTAATATCAATATTAGAATATGCTTTACAATATTGCATCTCTATCTTGCCATGCTCTTTATCTGATCGTTTTCCCTAATCTATCATTTTAATTTCACGAAATCAATTGCTTCAATTCTACTTTATTTTTATCTTTTATTTACTATCAAATCTTTAGTTGTGTTTACCTCTCTGTGGATACGACATAGCCCGATTACTACTGGGACCGCTTAGGAGTTTATTAGGCGATATCAATTTTCGGCGCTGTTGCTGGGGAGGTAATTCTACAATTAAATGTTTGCATAGTAAATTTTTTTTTTTTTTAAACTGAAAAAAGTGGTATATATTTTTTTAATTTCTCTTTTATTTATTTTTCCTTAGTAATTTTATTTTTAGTTTCTTTTTATTTATTCATTTATTCTTTTTGTTATTGTTATTATTTTATTTTATTTATTTATTTTACTTTTAGGTTTAAAATTTTATTTTCTAGATTAATGTTTTTTTTTCCGAAAAAAGCATAAAACTTTGAATCATAAAATTTTAAAAGCATAAAAAAAAAAGTATTGAGAACATTTGTGTAATTTTAGAAATCAGTAGAAACCAAACTTGTTCTGTCTTAGAAAAATTGGTTCTTAAATAAGGTTTGCGTTAGCGTTACCCTCCAACCTTTTCTAAGAACCTCGAGGAGTTCTAGAAAAGCTCTTGGGCCTAAAGTGGTACCTTGGCAGCCTTCCCAATTGGTCTGGGAACATTTTTGGAGTATACTTATTACGCTATTACACACTTGCGCTTATAATACTTACAAAAAAAATAACAAATGAATGAATAAGATCATCGATGTTTTGAGTAATATTATCCAATATATCTCTCTTCACTTCAAAACAATAAAAAAATCTAGTGCTATTGAGGGTACTAGCATATTAAGAGGTGTTCACCAACTTAGCGAAAGGTAGTACTTTAAATCTGAAGTAGAATTCAAAAACTTGAAAGCTAAGTATGGTCGAGAAAGTAACGAGGTCATAAGGGTAGAGTATGATGAACCATATTTTGACTGTGAAAGAGTCGACCATTTTGCTCAAGATTACTCAACTTTTAGAGAAAGGGAGGAAGCCTTTCAATACTATTCTTACTACAAGAACAATAATCTTAACTGGAAAAATCTTGTTGCTTCTAGTTGGAAGTCTAAGTACAACTACAGTGCACTGATTGGTTGGGAATTGGCACCATCTAGTAGGAATGTTGAGCACGATTTTTCTAACTCTTACCATGAGCCTTCACATAATGTCTGGACTAATACAGATTCCTTAGAGGAAACATTATACACAATTATGGAGGAACAAATAAACTTTACTGAACACATAAGACACATTACTAAACACATGATGGAGGAACTTAGAGAAATTCGGACTTAGTTTTTAGAATTGACCGTCAAAGTTAATTCACATTATTTCAGCAAATTCCAATCAGATGAGGAAACAATGGCACCAATCTCTAATCCTATTTCCTACAAATTTGATGAGGATAATGCCATTACTATTCAGAGTGAAAATATTCCTCATGCTGAAATTCTTCCAACAACTCCGAATGAAAACAAGTGTTATCATACTGATGTATAAACCTTATTGTGGAGGAAATTCAAAAAAAATTCTCAAAGAATCAATCACACAATTTCCTCCATGATACTGAAAACGAACATTTTCTTTATCCTGAGAATGTTACTAATACTTCCATTTTTGAGACACAGGATAAAAGAAAATTCATTTTTGATACTGGATAGTCAAGAATATTGAGTTGGTGAACCAACCTGAGGAGACTTTTCTCTGGTTTGCCAAGACTAATTAGGTTCTATCTTTCCTTGCTTTCTTTATTTCTGGTATGTTTTATTTTTGTTATTTGTTTTGTTTTTCCTTTTTATTTTATCACGATAGTTTTTCTTGTCATTTATTTTTCTTTTTTCTAAGAATCAATATCATATCATTTTTGCATTAGCTCACTCTCTACATGTTCTCATTTCACGCTTTTCGTGTATATATTTTTAAACAATGAGGACATTGTCTGATTTTGGTTGGGGGTGGTGAGCAGATTCATGCACGTTCATGTTGATTTTTGTCATACTAATATTTTCATGGTCAATTTTTTTTTAAATTACTTATTTATTCTTGCAAAATGTTACTTTTGAGTCAATTTTTGCTATCTGTGTTACTAAGATTTTCTCTAGAGTTACCTAATGCACATGTCAAACGTTGTGGTAAGATGGTTGTTAGCACATATTTGCTTAGAAATTTTCCATGTTTAAGAATTCATTCTTTTTTGTGAGAGGTGAGACTTGAGAAAACAACTCAAATTTTTTTTATTGATTCTTAGAAATGGTTATAATTATTTGGACAAGGTATTGTGGTATGAATGGATGACGTTTTAGGGATAATATTTTCTATAGAAAAATCTTATTAGAGATCCTTTTATTATGTTTTTCATGAAAAAAAAGAGAAAAAAAAAAGACAGAAGAACAATAGTTCTATCATTTTCAATTATGTTGTCTCTTGTGTCCAAGAAAAAAAATGTGTTTATTAATTTCATGTTTTATTTTATGGCTATTAGAATAAATGTAAAGATTGTCTATTTAACCTAAAAATCCCGAAAAACTTGTTTTGTGCTACTCTTTATGGTGGTTGTCCAAATAGTTATTTCCTATCTTCGTTTCTATAATTATTTAAGAGTTTGTACTAAATATGTACACATCCAATGAGTGCTTACTTCTTTTCCAACTCCATGAGCGAAACCCTTAAACTTTAAATATTTTCAATTACATGAGAGGTTAATGGAGTTGAGATTTTTACTTGACATAATTTCGAGGGTTTTATGCGCTATGGTTTGCGGTAAGAAGGTACAAGTTTGGTGCACACACTCACAACTCTAGATTTATTCGAAGTAATTTTGATAACTCTTGCTGACTTGTTACTAACATTTTGTGTTAATACTTAAGTTCTTTTATAATTTTTGACTGGAAATATATCAAGTTGACATTTATTATTTCGCTTGAATTGCTAGAGACTAGCAATAAGCTGGTTGAGGGTTGTGATTAGTGCTCAAAAATATCATTTTATTAGTTTTCAAGTTTAAAATAAATTAAGTTTTAATTAATATTTTCATGAATTTATTGTAATATATTTTATATTTAAAAATATTAATCTTAATTTAATTTGTGTTCAATTTTCAAGAAATAAAATGTATTTTTGACACAAACAAAAAGAAAGAAAATATAATTGAAAAAATGGTGATAAAGTGGCATTTTTGAAGGTGACATGGGCCCAAAAGCTGAGCCCAAACAACCCAGGCCCAAGCTTTGAGCAAGTGACCACACTGCCACATGGTAGCCTTCCATTCGCATAGCCAAGCCACCTAAAGTCAAGTCGTTCCTCCAGCAGCCGACACGTGTCCCCTTCAAGCCACCCGCCTAACGCAAGCCAGCCACTCCAGCCGAGCTGTGTGCTTGCGAAATTGACACGCATCCCCACGCAGCATGTCACTCGCCAGCCAGCTATCCCCATGCCGCCTGCCATGTTCCCCACTCCACTGCCACCTTTTTGGCCAAGCCACTCACCGCACAACACATGGCTCCTTGTCCCCCACTCCACCAGCAGCCACTTGTCCCATTTTCATCAGCTTTTTGAGCCATTTTCCCATTTCTTTTGTGAATGATTTTACACAGTTTGGGTTATATTTCTACTATAAATAGAGAACCAAATGTAGGGAAAAACATTAGATTTTAGAGTCGAAAAAAGACACTTTATTATTTTTGTTTCTTTTCTTATTTCTAGCTTAGTTTTGCTTGTTTTAGGTGAAAAAAATGAGTGAATTATTTTAGAAATATTGGTGAGGTTAGAGTGTAGTTGTTGTACTTCTCATTCTCAATAGTGATATTGATTCTTCTTATGCTTCTTTTCCATGCCTCATTAATTATTTTGTTTCTCATCTTCTAATTTCTTTTCTAAAATTATTTAGCATCTTTTACATAAGTTCAGACATGCTTTTCTAATGTAACTTAGATTGTTAATTTATTTTAGTATATTTGTTATATTGTATGTCTTTTACTACATTCTGTCCGTGGTATTTTGTCACACTTGGATTTATAATATGATATGCTATGAAATTAGGAGTTAGATTCAATTTAATCTAGATTATTTAATTTGTGATTTTAACATATACATCTTCCAGTTGCAATTAATGGTGTAGAATTACAACTGTGTTTTGAATTAATATCAATATTAGAATATGTTTAACAACACTATATCTCTACCTTGCCATGCTCTTTATCTGATCGCTTTGCCTAATCTAGCATTTTACTTTCATGAAATCCATTTTTTCAATTCTACTTTATTTTTATCTTTTATTTACTAATCAAATCTTTAGTTGTGTTTACCTCTCTATGGATACGACATAGCCCGATTACTACTGTGACCGCTTAGGAGTTTATTGGGCGATATCAATGACCAAGTCTAAAATGGAAAAGATATGTGGCATCCTCATTTGAAACCTTTTGTAATTTATTTCCTTTGGTTTAGCTACTTTAAATAATTCCAAATTATTTAGCGATCGATCATTTGGCTTAAGCATATACAGTCCATTTGTATGTTCCGCTTCACAAATTTTCAAACCAATTTTTGAAATAACCATCGCATTATTATTAAAAGAAATATCAAAAGATTGTTCATGCAACATAGATAAAGAAAATAAGTTTCTAGAAAATCTAGGAATAAATTAACATTATTCAAAACAAGATAATTGTTCCCAAAAAATAAACAGACTGCTCCCTTTGCTCTTGCTGAAATGAGCGCTCTAGTAACAACTCACATAGTCACCTTGCCATTAGCAAGTTCTATTGATTGCTCAAGTATCTTTATAGAAGAACAAACATGCTTAATGGATCATGAATCTAAAACTCAAGATGCCATATCGTCTTCCACTATACAAGCTACAAGTACAAGTAAATCAGATATACCTTTCTTGTGCCAGCTATATGAGTTCCTCTAGAGATGGTTACGTCTTCCCCATCTATTGGAGGTGGCTGGTTAACTTCCCGAGCTGGTGAGGCTGCTAGTTGAGGTTGTGTTGCCCTTTGGTTCTATTGGACCTGTCCTTGGTTGTTCTCCCTGTTCCGAACATACTGTCCGAGATAACCATGCGAGATCAAGTTTTCGATCTAGTCCTTAAGCTGCCTGCATTCCTCGATGAGGTGGCCTATGTCTCTATGGATCCTACAATACTTGTTTTGGTCCCTTTTAGCTCGTTGATTGCGCACAGGTTCAGGTTGCCTAAATTGGACTTGGTTATCATTTTCCACATAAGTGTTTTCTCGAGACTCTATTAGCTAGATATAAACAATATATATGGGGATGTACTTATCTCCTTTCTTCTTCATACTCCCTTTTGCATCAGGAACCTTCCCCTCATTCTTTTTCCTTTTTGTAGTGTTGTCATTGGAGGGAGGCACGACTGCTGGAGCAACTGTGCTTTCAACTGTAGTTGCACTCAGATTTAACGTAGTTATGGGGGTCGGAGATGTTAACTCTATGGATAATCTGGCCTCCTCTACACTAATAAATCTTTGAGCTCATTCAATAAACTCCATAATTGTTTGAGCTGGTTTCCTTTGCAGGTCGTCTCAGAAGGCACTTCAAGACGTAATTCTAGATCGTATAGCCATCAAGTGGCTGTTGTCATCCACATCCCTAGCTCTAGCAGCCTAAATATTGAATCTCCCAATTTACTTCTTGAGAGACTTTCTGGGCTGCTATTTTATGTTGGCCAAAGAAGCATCCTCGGGTTTAATACTTCTTGCATCTCGAAACTGCATCTTAAAATCCTTAGACAATTGTTCCCATGAAGAGACTAAGTGTCTACGGAACTTGTTAAACTAGCTCTTTTCTAGCCCAGTGAGAGTAGTTGGAAATATCATGCATCGGAGCTTGAGCCGTATATTGCTTGCCCTCATCATTGTGTTAAAAGTATTTATGTAGCTTCATGGATTAGTACTTCCATCATAAGGTGCTACGTGGGGTATTTTAAACCCATGGGGGAAAGGTGTACTCAATATATGCGAAGAAAAAGGTTCGAGCTCCTCATCTAAGTCATAGGCTTTCTCTTTATTCTTTCAGTCTCGTAGGAACCTGAATTGCTCATCAAGTAAATTTAGAACTGGATCGATGGGAGGAGATACTTGTACCCTTGGGAACTAGTTATTGTTAAAAAAAAAAAAAAAACTCCTTCTCCTTGTAGTATAGGGTTGTAATTATTCCCATATATTGGTGGTACAGGATCTCCTCGCTGGGCATTTAAGTGCCCTCAAGTCCGAGTCTGGCTTATTAAACTGCCCCCGATTTTGGTTTAAATTGTATTGAAGGTTAAGGACGCAAAAAAATTCCCACCCTTAAAGGACCTTCATTACATGTCCCCAAAGGCATCAGATAAGCATAGGAAACAAAAAGAGTATAATCCGGCACCAAGCGCACCTTGAGTAAGGTCACCTAACACCTTACGCCTCTGCGAGTCCATCTCGCCATGCACCTTCACGAGGCCGCCTCGTCTCGCGCCCCTGTGAGGGCGTTTGGCCATGTGCCACGCACAAACCGCTTTGTCTCATGCCTCTGTGAGGCCATCTTGCCTCGTGCCTCTGCGAGGCCTACTTTCGTTACACGCCTGACCAGCACCTCGCGCGACACATGCCAGCCTTCCGCCTAGGATCTCACAAAGTTCCCCTTAGGCCTGATGTCACACCTCGCGCGAAGGCTCTAGCCGCCTAGATCTGTGCAACACATGCCTGACCAGTGCCTCGTGCGACACATGCCCGCCTTCTGCCTAAGATCTCACAAAGTGCCCCTCGCGCGAAGGGTCCAGCCATCTAGATCCACGCGGCACATGCTTGCCTCATGCCTAAGATCTCGTGAGGTGCCCCTCGCGTCTAATGTCGCACCTCGGACAGAGGCTCCAACCACCTAGCCTCGCACTAAAGGCCTCATGTAGCACATTCCTACCTCATACCTAGGATCTTGTGAGGCCCGCCCTTGCACCTGGTACTGAGCCTCACTCTCATAGGCCATCAAGTGAGGCCTTTTCTTCCCAAACCTCTTGGAGATGTGCACCTTGCTAACGAGGCCATGCCCTATCTTCTGAGGTGAGTGTCACCAGCGAGGCGCACCTCTCATATGTATATCCACCAAGGCCACAAGTAGTCTGATACTTAGCAGAATATAAAGTGCTCAAAGCACAGGCACATCTTGGAAAGGTGAAAACATCTATGGGGCACATGGAACACGTATGGGTACAGAACATAAGTATCAACCAAAAGAAGACAAAGCACATATATGATGTCCATGATAGACAAGTAGTGGTAGTACAAGAATGGTACATGTCAAGGACTCCCTTAGCACGCCTCTAATGTTCGTACCAGACAAGAGGTGGAATAAGACCATGAGGTTTTTGCAGGACTCTGACCATGTACCAGAGCCGACACCATGACCTTCTACACCACTACTACCTATGCCACCACACTGACGATGTACCCATTTACTATATGGTCCCCCAAGACCACAATGTATCAGGAACCATTATAGCTCCACTATAAATAGATCCTCACCCCTCAAACAAAGGGGTTGGAAAATTCATTGTATACTCAGGCTATTAAGCAATATATGAGTTTTTACTCCATTGTTGTTCTATAGTTATTTTTCCTCAAGTTAATTCTAAGTTCTTTCTAAGATTTATTTTTACTAAGGTTTGAGTTTTCTGACCTAACATCGTTGACGAGTTCTCACCGTCAATAGTGTGGCATCGTCTGTGGGAAAAACAACAAACAAAATGTAGTTCCTCCATTAATTTCATTAAGGAAACATGCCAAGGCGTTCAAAACGCATACAAGACCACCAAGAAGTGGAGGTTCACCTAGACGAAACCCAGCTAAGGGCGTCCATGACGGATCCTCCCCTGGCGATGAATGGAGTTGCGTCGAGGCTACCCAGAGACAATGGTGAAGAGGAAGAAGTATCATCCCTTGCCATTCATCCTACACTAAACCCTGCAGCAGATGCCACCACTCCAAAAAGGGTCGTGCAACTCACCCTCAGCCATGGTCCCCAGTGGCCCCAATTCCACGAGTACACTGTGTGAGTTCAAGTTCTCAAACTCGTCGCTACAAAGATGAAATACGTGACCTGCACTTGAAAAACCAAAGGTTGCAGACCATTGTGGATAACATGCAAGAGGTACTCAATGACATGTTACACGGAAAGTCTGATGCTCCCATCTCTAAGCATAAAGAGATGGAACATGTACGAGGAAAAACCACCATACCCGTGGACGGTGGTAAAATACAACTCTCTACTAGTGACACCCCTCGCCTAAGACGCAAGGAAGATTATATGCCAATGTTTCAACCTGACGCAAACCCCATCAACGAGAGGTGCGAACCCAAGACCGCCTCCAAAAGAGCTCCACCCAACTTAAGGGAAAAGCTTAACCATAGAGGTTCTAAGGTAAAATCGCACCCCCAACAGCTCCCCCGGAGGATACAACCAAAGCAAGGGTTCTCCCTAAGGACCTAGGAGACTCCTTAAATAAAAGGAGAAGGGAACTAGACACTGAAATCCAAAGAATCTGAAGCAAGATGGTCACTGCATCTGGGGGGCACGGAGGACATTATGAGTTTGACTATAAGTCACCCTTCACAAGAGAAATTCAGGTTGAGCAACTCCCTGCCAACTTTAAGGAGCCTCGCATGACTGCATACGAGGGCACTACAGACTCTAAGTATCACTTAGACGCCTTCAATGACTTGATGAAGTTAAAGGAGGTCAACAATAGGGCAAGGTGCCATTGTTTTATCGTTACACTCAAAGGAGTTGCGTACAAGTGGTTCTAGAGGTTAAGGCCAGGAACAATTAGGTCATGGCAGTAGTTCTCTGGTGAATTTCTTCAACAGTATCACGTGGTCCGTGATTATGTTATGCCAAGTACCAGCCTTGCTAACATAAAACAAGGCGAAAGTGAAAGCCTGAAGAGCTATATCCACATGTTCAATATAGAAGCAGCTAAGGTGGGAAGTTCAACTAAAGCAAAGCTCAAGATGGCTATCACAGCTGGAATTCGTCCAAGAAGCAAGTTATGGGATAACATGCTCAAGAGCGAGGTCACAAACTTAGATGACTTCTTCAAAAGAGCACATAAGTATGTACGTGTGGAAGAGGGACATGAAAACTTGCATGCTGAAGGAAGCAAACCTTCTTCTGAATCCCCTTCTACCAATACGTTCAGAGACTGTGCATAGAAGAGATCATTGTGATAGAGAAGTCGCTGATCAAGTTGAAGATAGGAAGAAGACTTCAAGAAAAAGCTAGTGGAATTCATCAAGGGTAACCTCCGATAAGACTCTCTTTATTTGGTGTCGCTTACGAACCAAAGAAATCACCTCAATTGGCCACCACAAAGTAGTAGTAGTTTTTCTTTATTTGAGTTATGCCGCACAGAAAATCAAAAGTTTCACCATAGTTGGCCTCCCGTAGATGTAATTTATCTTGGTAGGAGTCGAAGAGGTCACCTAGTTTACCCCAGGATGTAACATGGCAATGAAATTGTGCCTACCTTTGCACATTGCCTACTATCGTTGATTTCAAGCACCTATCTTATATATTATATCTCTCATCTCTAAGGACACTTATGTGATGATATACTGCCATTGTTAATTGAAATTGTCAAAACCTATAGAAAATAATGAAAAACAAAGTGCTTGGAAAGATAGATCCCATCAACCACTTGAGAGGTATTATACCCAACCTCATTGGGTGCCTGGCCTTGTGCAAAATATATGCAAGACTCATGAGCCTCAATAGGTGCCTAGCCTAGAGAGCCTCAATAGGCGTCTGGCCATGTGCGAAACATGTGCCTCACCTCGTGAGATATATATAAAAATACTTATAATATATATATATATATATATATGAATGGTGAACCTTATAAGATAACATTTGAATCTATAAGGAATAGCTACCCTTATAGAGTCTAAGAAAGTCAAAAGGTACCTCAAAAGTGACTTCCTCACAAACACACCCACCCTACAAAGGGACTGCTTTGTAGAAGACAAAAGGGGAGCCCAAAGAGATCCTTAAGTCTAGATTAACCAAGTCACCTAACCTGGGGAGAAAAGGCCCTAGAGGAGGTCTTTGAAAAAATCACTCGTAATCAATAAAAGGGCTTTGAAAATAGGCACTTGCGAGGCTTCACAAGGACCATCTCCCTATAAGGGTCCCAACCAAAGGGGAGATCACATCAAGGACCAAAAAAGGTCCTCATAATAATCCTAGGTCAACCAAAATCACCTAGCTCGAAAAGGGTCTCAAAGAAGATGCTTGCGAAAATGGTCTCAAAGAAGACACTTGCAAAAATGGTCTAGAAGAAGGCTTTTGCAAAAATAGTACTATGCATAGTAATGAGAAGGATGCTTCTCGATCAAAAATAAAAATTCAAAAGCGCACACTTGACGAATACAAAAAAAAAAGAGGATGGGAGATACCCAAAGGGTCAACACATCCTTAAAATAAATCAACGTCCATACATAAGAGGAGCTCAAATTCTCCTCCAATGAGCATGAAACAACAAACAAGACACCAAGTGTGTTTCTTCAACGAGCAGGTACTAGTAGACTTCGCGGTCGAGTCGACCTACTGCTTTGATAGTGAAGAGGAAGCCAACAAGACAAAAGGACCATAAGAAAGAATTGTTAAAGAACTTTTCACTCTGAAATATAACAAGCACTAGATACACATAAACCACCCAGGCGAACATCTTAAGAGCACCACACGAGAGCCCACCTTGTCTAGAAGATACTTCTTTGGCCCTTTCGAGTAGTGGGCCTCAAGCTCCTTCCTGCAGCCCGATGTTTTGTACAACAATGACACTAGCGGGATCTGTACAAATGAATGATTGGTGTTAATTAAACTTCAAAGAAGTCTTGAGGATCACCACTCATGAAGTATGCTTTTCCTTATCTCATAAGCAAAGAAACACACTTATACCATGCATGTCTTAAAGATGGCACAAAAAAAGTCTACAAGAACCTTTGTTACATGTCCCCGAAGGCATCAAATAAGCATAGGAAACAAAAGAGTATAATCCGGCACCAAGTGCACCTTTCATGAGGTCACCTAACACCTTGTGCCTCCACGAGACCATCTCGCCCTGCGCCTTTTGTGAGCCCACCTTGCCTCGCGCCCCTGCGAGGTCATTTGGCCATGTGCCTTGCAAGAACCGCTTTGTCTCGCACCTCCACGAGGCCATCTCGCCCCATGCCTCCACGAGGCCACCTCACCTCGAGCCTCTGCGAGGCCTACTTGCCTTACATGATTGACTAGTGCCTCGCACGACATATGCTCGCCTTCTGCCTAGGATCTCGGAAAGTGCCCCTCGCACCTGATGTCACGCCTCATGTGAAGGCTCCAGAAGCATGGATCTGCATGGCACACGCCTGACTAGTCCCTCGCATGAAAAATCCCCACCTTCCACATAGGATCTCATGAAGTTCCCCTCGCGCCTGATGTCATGCCTCACGCGGAGGCTCCAGCTGCTTGGATCCGCACGACACACGGCTACCTCTTGCCTATGATCTCGCAAGGTGCCCCTCGCGCGTGATTTCGTGCCTCGCGTAGAGGTTCCATCCACCTGGCCTCATGTCGAAGGCCTCACGTAGCACATGCCTACCTCATACCTAGGATCTAGCAAGGCCCACCCTTGCACCTGGTGCCGTGCCTCGCTCTCATAGGCCATCCCATGAGGCATTTGCTTCCCGAACCTCCTAGGGATGTGCACCTTGCTAACGAGGCCCTGCCCTATCTTCTGGGGTAAGTGTCACCAGCGGGGCGCGCCTCACATATGTATATCTACCAAGGCCACAAGTAGTCTGAGACTTAGCATAATATATAGCGACTCGAAGCACAGGCACATCTTGGAAAGGTGAAAACATCTACAGGGCACATGGAACACGTAAGGGTACGGAACATAAGTATCAACCAAAAGAAGACAAAGCACGGATATGGTGTTCGTGCCAGACAAGTAGTGGCAGTACAAGAATGGTACATGGAAAGGACTCCCCCATCACACCTCTGATGTTCGTACCAGACAAGTGGTGGAAGTACAACATGGAGCAAGGCCAAAAGATTTTTGCAGGACTCTGACCATGTAACATAGCCAACACCACGACCTTCTGCACCACTACTACCTATGCCACCACACTGACGATGTACCCATGTACTATATGATCCCCCAGGACCACAATGTATCAAGAGCCATTAGAGCTCCACTATAAATATATCTTCACTCGTCAAACAAAGGGGCTGGAATATTCATTGTATACTTAGGCTATTAAGCAATATACGAGTTTTTAATCCATTGTTGTTTTGTAGTTATTTTTGCTCAAGTAAATTCTAAGATTTTTTCTTACTAATGTTTGAGTTTTCTGACCTAACATCGTTGATGAGTTCTCACCGTCAACAAAGGTCATGAACATCATTTGGATAGTTGTTGTAGTATCTTGATTAGGTGTTATATACTCTCACGGACCTGCTCACATCTTGGCTATTGGTTCAGTAACTATACTTAACAAAACTCATAGTTCATTGTTGTTGTTCTTGTTGAGCATTCATCTGAGGTGGGTTCTCGACATGTTATTCTTATCCTAGTGGCATGGGACCTAGACTTGTAACTTACTGTTTGTTAAGGCTGCCCCATCTGTCTAGTTCCTTGTTTTGCTCTTAAAGGAGCTTCATGACCACTTCTTTGTCCATGTCCATGTCTGGGATTTATATCCGCATTGGCACTCCTCGTGCTCTGAGCTGGCCTTTGTGGTATTCTTAGCATGTCTTCCTTTCTGAATAGTTTCCCTATTTTGTGGGATGTCCCGAGCTGGCAATGGATGCCTTATTGGTGATGGAGGATGCCAAATTAGAGACAGTGGGGTCTCTCATTGTTTCGAGATGGCCTCACAGGTTTTGGCTGTTTCTTTGAGTTATTCTTTAAGTAGCTCGATTATTCCAGTGTCTACAGGCACTTCTCTAGCTTGGTTATTGATTTTGAGATGAAGTCCCTTGCTGGTTAACTCCATGGTTTGCAGCAGTTCCTCCTGTTTGGGCATGGCGAGCTCTTTGCTTGGCCATCCGCGCTACAGTGCTTCCTCGGGGTCGTCCCCTAGCTCTCTTGGGGGCTATCTCAACTTCGGCAACCCTTCTAGCCATTTCCTCATTCAAACAGGTTTCCTTAGCCAGCCATTCTCGTAGTCGCTAATTCTCCAGCTCCACCATGGGGACATACCTCGTTGTATCATAGTAATCCTGACGAGGTTTTCGCGAGCTGTGACTAGGATCTCAGGGGTCGTGGTGGCACTCCCTTCATCTGGGGTTTGTTCATCATTCATGGGTCGCTTGTCAGTCCGTCTAGGATGTTCCTCAGTCCGTGGGGTTTTCTCTTCAGATATTCTTGGGAGTGGGTGTCCACTTCCATAACCAGGAAAGTTTCTAGTGGGGGTTGTTGGAAAAACATTCAGAATGCTCAGGGAAATAACATGGTGGGCTCAGTTGGTAAACAAGAAAACTTTTCCACCTCTCATATAAACAATTTATATGTTCAAGAATATATATAGGAACCATTAATATGCAATATCATTAATCATGCAACATATATATATACACACCCATACATGTATATATATAGATATACACGCATACATATATATATGTATATACACACACACTTATATATTATATGTACCCGTATACAAATATTTAAGGAGATAAATATTTACCTCTTGAAGCCTATCAAGTGTCCTTAATTATTTTTGTATAAATAACGATCTTCCTATCCAACGCTTTGGGTGCTCAGACCCCAATCTTACTGAGTGTTCTCTACACCTCAAGATGTGGGTGGACACATAGAGAACAAGGGTTTGTAATTTAGAAACCACATGTTTATCTCAACACGTGAGTACTTGGATTATGACTTGAGAAATGTTGGAATTATAAGAGAAGAAGATGAAGAATTTCTTGTCTGACAATTTTCTGAAACTCTTCTAAATCACCATTGTTATTCTCTTATTATCACATAATATATGTATATATATATATAGATTATATATATTATATTATTATTCATAATAATAATACAATCATAATGGTGATAGGAATTGATTTATGTAATATCTAACTTACCAAATTTGAACAAATCTATTTTCAAATTATTAATTAATTAATTAAATAAAAAAAGCAATATTGATACTTTATCAGTATCATATACACGTATGGCACAGTCCTTAGACTGTGGCACAGTCCTTAGACTGTGTCATGCGTATAACACTATTCCCATTCAGGAAATATTGTATTTTTTCTATTTTCTTTTATTTATTTATTTAAATAAATCATTCCCACAAAATATGGTATCATCTTTTTAAGGAAAAGATCACAACCATAATTCAAATTTAAATTTTAAATCAAAATTCAAAATTCAAATTAATGAACATCATTATCATCATCATTTTAAAATCAATAAATCAAAACTATTTTGACTTAGCATTTTTATTTTCTCCCACTCAAGTAAAATAATTAATTTCAAAAATTAATTTAATTATTATTATATATATTTCAAAAATTCTATATTTAAATAAATAAATATATTTTCAAATTTTAATAATTAATTATTCAACCTCAATTATCATATAATTTTATATTTGACCTGAAGAATAAAGTTCTTCTCAAATTTTCAAATTACAGATTTACCCTTGTATCAACTCTTACATTGATATGATGTTGTTAGAGCCACATTGGGGACCTATGGACTTATAATTTAATGCTCCAATGAATATTAGATTATTAATCATATCTCTTTGTTTAAATAATTATTTTTATTAATCTCATGATTACTCCCCTATAAATATGGGATTGAACTCTTAATAATTATAGACATATTTACAGAGTACTTTATTAAAGAATAAAGTGTCCATTGATATAATCGTTACATACAATGTTAATTCTCTATTAATGGTTCATAATTAAAAGGGAATAAAATTATCGTTTTACCCTTTTAACTATATCTAGCTCCTAGTGTACCATTGACTTTACTAATGAAGGTTGTGTCAAAACAAGTTTGTGACGTGATCGCTCATAACCTTTACAGTTCTAAAAGTCAACACAATAGGGAACCATTATTCAATCTACAAGAAGATATAGATTCCATATCTGTTAAACTATGTCCCCAGCCATATATATCATTGAGTCCCCAAAACAATTGTTCTCAGCATGATCATTCTGACAAACATTAATGCATGAATCAAAGGATCAGATGACATATATAGGAGTTCATAGTAACCTCATGTAACGACCCCAAATTCGCTAATGAGGCTGAAGGGCCTTGATTAGTGCGCCGGGAGGGCATTATTGGGTTAAATGTGATTTGAATGACTTTATTTACTTAAATTCATAATTATATGATTAATAATGCTTGTATGACTATATTGATGTTAATGTGATATATATATATGGTATTTGTGAGAACCACATTATTATGTGAGTAGGCTTGCAGAGCACGACTCGAGGCGATCCTAGGGCTAGATAGCGGGGAAAGGTCACAATGGGGCTTAGCAGTTGACTTTTGATAAGTCAGGGGTATTTTAGGTATCGGGTAGTTATTTAGACTATCGGGTTATGAAAATAAATATATGGAGATATATTTGAAGTTAGGAAGTCTAGGTGGGAATATTGGGGGATTTTACCGTTTTGCCCTCGGGGACGTTTCTGGCACCCCGAGCCTCGGGATTGACTTAATGGGATAAGATTAGGCTAAAGCTTAAGGAAAACAGTAGACAGAAAATTAAACTGACCCTTTCTCCTTCTTAGCTCTATTCTCTCTCAAGGAAAAACATAAGAAGAAAACAGAGGAATTTGCTGGAATTTAAGCTGGGATCTTAGAGGAATTCAGAGGGGAGATTAAAGGCTAGCTCAAGGATTAGTCAGGGAACATTGATTCAAGGCTAAGGTAAGAATTAAATTGTGTTTTGAAGTTAGAACTTTGAGCTTTTGGCTGAGTAATGAGGTGATTGTGATATTGATGTTTAAGGTTGAATTGGAGCTGGAAAACTTGGGAATTAACAAGGATTTGCTTAGAAAAGGAGTTCAGGTGAAGAGGTAAGTTATAATTCATGATTTAGAGGTTTAAATTCGAGTTTTGCATGGCTGGTTTTAGTGTTTGAAGTTCTTGAGTTTCAGAAATTGAAGATGATATTTCTATGAGTTTAGGCTGGGTTTTTCTGTTGAATTGTGCTGTTAGAGTTGTTGTAAAATTGTTGGGATTAATTGTTGTTGAAACAGGGAACTTTGGGGTGATTTTGGGTAAGGTTTTAAGCTTGGAAATGGAGGGATTTCAGGGTTCGAGTGGAAGGGCCGCGGCTCTGTTCTAGAGCGTTGCGGCCCTAGGACAATGATGAGCCAGGAGGGCTCGGCCAGGGGTGAGCGCCGCAGCGCCCATAGCAAGGGTCGCGGCACGTGTCTTCTTCCAGGGATGCCTTAGGTTCTGTTTTGAAGGCAGGGTCGTGGCTAAGCTTCAAGGGCCGCATCCCTTAGGTGCGCACTTGAACGTTTAGGGTTTTAAAGCACGGGAATCTAGGCTAGAGTGCTCGGGATTGATTTCACCACCGTGCTTGGTGGAATTCGGATTCCCGGAAGTTAGTTTTGTATCCGGAAACCCTTATTTGAATATTAATGGAACCCTACACCTTGGTTGTGACTAGGTGATAAAAGCTTAGGCTCGAGAACGGATTGTGCTTGAGGAGCGTTGCTCGTAATCCGAAACCGCAAAGATCAAAGGTAAGAAAACTGCACCTGGTTGAATTTATGTAATGGGACTAAGGGTTCCCTATTGTGTATGCTTGGAAAGATGGTATTATGCCATGCAAGCTATTTAGTGAACCAACGGCCTAAGGGTGCCAAGGGTTACACTAGCGCACAGGGTGCGGCTTGGCCACTGGTAGCCGAGGACAGCTTAATATGCACTGAGCTCGGCTTAAGCAGGCCGGAGTCAGTGGGATAAACAGAGGGTGCGGCCTAAGTTGTTGGCCCTGATTATTATGTGATATGAATGTTATAAGTGATTGATTGCATCCTTGATTCTAAAAATATGTTGAATGATTAATGTGGATTATATGATGAGAGTTCATGCCTAGTGAGTTTATTATCTGTTATTATTGTATGTGTTGCACATTATGTTTTCTTGCTGGGCCTTGGCTCACGGGTGCTACGTGGTTCAAGTAAAGGCAAGGGTAAACTTGATCAGCCTTGATTTGGAGAGCTCTGTGAGCGGAATGTACATGGCCAGCTGCTCAGCCACCACGGTTGAGGTTTTAAGTAGGGACGCGAGACCCAAAAATTGTTCTTTTTGCCTTAGTATGGCTGACAGTTGTTTGTATTTTGGAGAGTCTGCAATCCAACTTTTAAACTCTATTTCTTTTGGGATCCCATGTATATAACTACTTATTTATATGAAATGAAACTTTTGAGACCAAAACCTTTTTAACCCTAGCTCATACATGTTTAGTGACACGTTTTTAAATTAATGACTTGATTAGCAAGTCTTGCACCTTTATAAGTACACAATGTAGCGGTCTTGGCTATCCAGGGCGTTACACCTCAGGATTAAGATCATCGTGCATATGATCATCATTTAATGTGTTTGATTAATACTATGAAACGATGAATGACATCTGGTCCAGTTCTATATATCACTATATATAAAGTACTTTCACTAAAGTGTCCTAATACACTAGTGACCTGGATCTAGGTCACTTGTATTCATAATACTAGTGACCCGTACTACCAAAATTAATCTAAAGATTCCATAACTTTATTTTACTACAAATTGTTTTAAGTTCATTATCTCAATCTCGATCTTCTCATACAAATATGAGATTATGACCACATAGATGAACTTTGGAATTTTCTGACACTTACTTAATATTATTAACATAATATCGGACATAGTCTATATATATAATAATTCAATTCAATTATTTATTTCATTTAAAACATTTTTCAACTACAATTATTTTAAGGGCATTATTTCCAATAGGGGTAGCCATTGTGACGATGAACTAAGAAATTTAGGGAGGTAGTTTGAATCGCTTAATGCTCTTAATGAGAGCACGAAACTATGGATGCAAATTTTTTTCAACTAAAAATAAAATAGGAGCTATTAAGCACGAGATATTTTTATGTGGTTTAGTAGTTAAATCTACCTACTCCACGAGTTACTTTTATTGATCATTTGAGTTAAAGCTTAGAAAGTAATTTTCCCATAGTTTCAGTACAGAATTTGTGCGTGAAAATAAATTACTACAATCCACGCTATTTATAGACATCATTTCAGATTCTCTTCCCCACAATTTTAGGGTGAAGTTACATAAATATCATAATTTAAATTTAAAATACAAACAAATCTGTCAAGTCAATATCTATACTAATCCCTAAAAAATATAAACTATTCACTTATATATTGTTTTCTAGCACTTCTTAAACACGCTTTCGAGCTGATCTTCATACCCTTTGAATTGAGACATTTCTCATCCAAGCTAAAATAACATTTCAACTTTCAAGGCGATTCTCTGCTTCCGAGCTGATAAGATCTAATACTTTGCAATTACAATATTATAATTAATGATAATAATATTTGAATCTGAGCTTTTTGTGATGTTTTTCGAGCTTAATCTCCGAGCATAATATTTTTTCTTGAAAACAGGGTATAACATTCTAATATTTTAATTTTAATTTTTGGTTTACTATGCTTACAATTTATTTATTTTTCTTTTTTCCTATGCAAATTCTTTTTCCCAAATTTTTTAGAATAATTTTTTTTCACTTTTCTTTCTTTTTTTTTAACCATACACATTATTTTATTTTCTTTCAATTTGTCTAGTTTATGTTATTTTTTTTAGAATATTTTTTTACGTTATTTTTTTTAGTCTAGGTTGGGTATCTTTTATTTTTAATCTTTTTCTTTTTTCTTTCTTTCATTTTCTTTTTTATTTCATTCTTTCATATTTTCTTTTTTTTAATGGGTTAAAGTATAAACAACTGAGTTGGATAAGTTGTTCGGTCCATCAATGGGTTAATTTGGTATTCTAGTAATGTATATATAGTTTTAGCTCTTGATAATAATACGAAGATGAAGTTGTATGAGCTTTACAAGAATGCTACTCAAATGCCTTGCTTGAATCCCCAACCAATGGCGTTGAAATTTTTTGCAAGGGCAAAATGGTTAAATATAATTAACCTTAATCTCATGAAGTATGAATGTACACCTTAAAAAAATCATATTGATAGAAAGATTATACAGAGGTCTCTCAATGGTAAATCGATTTCTGAATTATCTAATGAACTCTTTTGAATGTTCTGATGAGGAGAAATATTTTGTATTTTATTAGCATATGTAAAATATCCTCTAGGATGAGGGATATGTTGATGAGTTCTTAGCAAACAACATGCATGAGTTTGTGGGATGTTATCTAGCTATGTAGTTAGGATGTATAAGGCTAAATTTAAGTATGTGGTATCCTTTGATCATAATGATGGTAATCGGTTATATATAAGTAAATGGTTAGCCCTAAGATAGTAACAAGTTATCCTAATGATAAATGGTTACTTATAATATAAGTAATCGGTTACTCCTAAGAAATATACAAGTTATCCTAATGATAACCGATTACTTATATATGGGTAACTAGTAACCTCTACTATGGTAATAGGTTACCCTGATGGGAACATCAAAATTTAGAAAAAAATAAGATATAAAATGTCATAGGTAATATATCAGGTAACTAGTTACTTAACCTAACTGTTTAACCAAAAATTGAACTTGATGACGTGGCATATGAGGAGGACACGTGGCATTAGAAAGCATTAAAACTCTCGATAGGTGGTCGAGAAGTTATTCGTTGTGCAGAGATTGAAGTTACACAAAGCTTGAGGCTCGATTTGAAAGGAGTTGGTCGAAGATACAATAACCTCATAAAGCTGCTCGAATTGAGACCTACTCGAAGTACAAACCCTTCAAACAGAATGATATGAATTTCATGAGATATTTATGTAGCTGATATTTGAATGTATTTTTTGTATTATTTTAAATATGTAATCAGTTGTAACAATCTCACACTACATGTATAGGGCCTAGATCATTTTGTAAGTCTCATGGCCCATTAAAAGACTCTATAAATAAAGGTCTCTCACAATTATTATTTTCAGATGCAAACTTTTCATATAAAATCCCCATCAAATTGTATTCTCTCTCAGGCATAGCAAAATCAATTGAACCTTGTTCTTCTTGATCTTGAGTCTGAGACCTTCTTGCTTATTAAAAGTGCAAGTGGACATAGGTCATTACCAACTCTTGGGGTCGAACCACTATAAATTATTTGTGTCATTTTACTTGAATTCAACTCTTTAAATTATTTATTGTCGTTCAAATTGACCCAATGTCGTTAACCAAAACGTTGGTCAATATTTTTGTTCTTTCATTGAGAGCTGAAATCCAGGAATCATAATTCATCAATCTATCTGAACCAATGGCTATCACTACTAGAAGCCAAAGCTAAGAACCACAAGAGGGAAACATCACCACTGGACCATATGACCGCCCTTCGAGCAATCAAATTCCCCCTATGCACCTTGGTCAGTAGGTTCCTCCACCTGCAGACCTGCCTCCACGAGGAGCATTTGGGTGTGATGAGACCCACGTGGACTTAAGGGAAGACCTCAACCACGATATTGAGCATCTGAAAGAAGTTTTTGGACAAATACAAGAGCGATTTTTTGCCATGCATGAGAATTAGGCAGCAGCCCAAGAAGCAGTAGCTGAAGCCTTGAACAAAAGGAGGCAATACTTTTAGTCTTGGATGGATCAATAGAAGCGAGCCCTTGAAGCTCGTCAAGAAGAATATGATTGTCATAATACTAAAGCAGCAAGGCTGCTAGAAGCTGTATTGAAACAAACTCAAGTTGCAAGACCTCGACCAGTGAACCCTCAACCTGAGAACACTTGCCAAGCAAATGCTGAAACTCAAATGCCAGCTGATTGAGTTCCAGAGCTAGCCCAACCAGCAAGGTCCTAAGACCAAGTACTTCCACCTGGGTAGACACGTAGTAATCACTCGAATAGAGGAGTTCGACCAGAAGTGTTACGTAAACTCCAACAGGATGAACAAGTGTTGCCCAACTATGAACAAGTTCAAGGCTGTGGTGGACAAGTATCTGGAGATGGAAGGGTTGTTGATAGGCAACCAAGGCGACTAAACTCAAGAAGAGGACAACCTCCTAATCCACAAAATCCAGGACCTGGTCAGCAGTTTCGACAACCAAGGAATGAACGATTGGCAAGTCAAAATTGAGGTCAGCAGTATCGACGTGATTAGTTAGCTGGGTTCGATCATGGTCACCTGCCAAGGAGGTACAGGCGGAGAAATGAACAAGAAGTAAGTCCATCAAACATCCTACCTAGATGGTTATGGTGATGATGAGGGGGATAGTCGATACTATGATGATCATCGTCATGATGGGCGACCAAGAGGACCATTTGTTCTGCCAAGGCCACCTGAGCCTCAAAACATCCATGCTCGGGATAATGTGTAGCCTGAAGGACCGTTTGTCCCACCAAGGTAGCACAAGCTAGCAAATTCTCAAGCTAGACCACCTCCTGGTGCTCCTCGAGCAGATAGCCAAAATGTTGGGGGCAACCTAGAGGAAATAGTATCTTAAATAGACTTGGGAACCGGGGATGTGACCTGCAGGATGTCCTCGACCAGCTTCGGGAAGGTAATAGGTCTAATGTTGAGGGACCCGTTGCACCAGTAATCCCTCCAGCACCATAAATGAAGTTGCAGCACTCACATTCACTGCTCTAGCAGCTATTCCACTGATCGCCCTTGTTATTCAAGCACAACTTGATGCTCTAACTCAAATGGTTTGGGAGTTAACAACCCCAAAACCAACTGACATCGATTTAGAGAGAAGGAAAGACTCTCCTTTCTCTGATCGAATTAATGTTCTTGCTATCCTTTGCAAGTTCAAGATGCCAACTTGGAAGATGTACACTGGCAAAGAAGGTCATGTTTCCCACGTGAACAATTTTGAGATACAAACGGATCTCCAGGGGGTTCGTGATGATGTCTGTTGCATGATCTTTCCTGCTAATCATGCTAACTCAGCTCAGCAATGGTTCTTTAAACAAGTGTTGAGATTGGTTAAATATATGTTGAAATTGTTTAGGCACAAAGAGGTGCTAAAACAATAACGATTTCATAAAAGTCAACACGTGAAAGTTAACTTTTAGTATAGGCATTTGTAAATCAACGTTTTGGGTCCAAAATGTTTTTTTGGAGTATATGAGAGTACCTAAGAAGTTTGGGAGCATTTGGAGGTGTTTTGAGACAATTCTTAGAGTGCCAAAACAGAGGCGTCAGCAATGCGTAGCCCTTTAGGACGAGACGCATCGCCAAAAGCATGAAACCCTTGGCCGAGACGGACCAAGTGATGCATCGCCTGGTCATAAGAGGCGATGTGTCACTTGGGCTGTTATAGAAAGTTTGTACATTTACATAAGTAACCTCCAAAACATAAATTTAAATGCTCTAATCTCATTGGTTGAGCCTAATGAGGGTCCTATACTATTTAAGGGTTTTATATGATTTAATTGGTGAATTGATCACTTTCCTCTCTCTCTCTCTCTCTAAAAAGAAGAACTTTCTCTCTCTAGCTCCAAGATTACTAGTTTTCTCCAAGATCTTCATCAAGAAAGCTTGGCTTGTATGAAGGATCAAGGCTTGTGTATCCCAATCTCATTCCATTGATGTAGCTTCAATCATTTCCATAGAGAATGTCTGTTTTTATTGATCAAATCAGAGATTATAGGCAGCGGAACAACAATCAAATTGTTACATTAATCCCATAAGATTTCTAGATCTACTTCTTCACATGCATATATATATATTGAATCAAGGACATGAACAGAAAAATTACCTCAGGTCCTTCCTTGCTGCTATCTTTTCGTATGGCTAAATCCTCGAGATCTCACACCAAGATCTTCCAAAATGTTCTCAGGCACACAAAGAACGAGTGTGGGCTCGCTATACAAATAATAGGCAATAAACTATTTATCAGATGTTCTCAACACATGAGATCTGATAAAGTTTTGGACCTAGGTTTTGTGAAGAACAATGACTTTTGTTTATGTCACTGTTCTCTTTCTCTGAGAGAGATTCCTAAATATTTTTCTATCCCTGAAAAATTACGTTCTATGAAAAACTGATATCCTATATTTAATATATCCCATATATTAAAATATTTGTTATTTTAAACAAATTCAAAATAACTGATCAGTTATAAGATTTTTGTTTAAATAATAATATTTTAATCATATTAAAATATCTCATTATTTATTTAATATTTAAATAACTAAAATTGTGGAATCAAGAGACTGAGTACACTCTCTTATGCGTGTAGCACAGTGCCTGTGCATTGTGCCACACGTGTACCACATGCCTGTGATGACATGTGATTTTTCCCAATTTTTATTATTATTTAAATACCAAAAATCCCAAAAATAAATTAATTCAAAATTAATTATATTTTTGTTAAATTAAATAATTAATTAATTCTTAATTAATTAATTACACATAATTAATTAATAATTATGTTTGATACATAGAAAATATATTTTACTTATCACATAAGTCATTTTTGCCCATTTTTGTATTTACCTTTGTCAGTGTTTGTTTGAGCCATTTCGGGGACCATGGATCTATAACATTAATCTCCAATAAATTGAAACTAAATAATTAAACTATTTAATTATAATAGTTAATTTATTAATTCTGATATTACTCCACTATAAATTCAGAATTGCACTCTTTATGTTATAGATATACTTTTACAGAAATCTTTTTATTAAGTCGTCCATTGATATAACCATCTTACAACAGTTCAACCCTCTAATTAATTAGTTCATAAATTAGAATGGAAGAATTACCATTTTACCTTTTTAATTCACTTCTTATTCCTTAAGTATCATTGTTTCACTAGTGAATAATTAATCTATAATCTAATTATAGATTTGAGCTCAAAATCATTCAGTTCCAGAATTAACCCTTAAGGGAACTAATATACGATCTGTTAGGAAAGATTAGATTCCGTATTGTTGATACATGTTCCCAGCCATCCATGATATTAAATCTCCAAAACAAATGTCATTAGCCTCATTCTTTGAAGAGACCTTAACGAATGAATCAAAAGATTTAATAAACATGAACAGGAGTTCATGAACACTCAGGATTTAGGTTGATCTATAAATGATCATCAGTTATGATATGAATTACAAGTCTTTATTATTAAATGGTTTTTGGATAAAGACTTTAATTCATATCGGTCCATGTCATAAATAATCATATTATATAAAGCACTTTCACCGAGATGTCTTTCCACATCAATAATCCGAATCTAGATTATTTGTATCATTATGATACTCAGTAAACCTTACTTACAACTCCAATTAAAGAATTCCATAACTTTAATTTGTTGTTGTTGACTATTTTTATTCATTCATGTGATCTTAATTCTCTCGTACTAATACAAGATCACATCCTCAATAATGAATATGGAATTTTTCTGATATTTACAAAATTATTCAAACAATAATTTAACAATCTAAATATAACAATAATAATAAACCATTGTATTTATTTATTCACAGAAAAACAAATGTCTTTTACATGCTTTTAGGACACACTCCTAAGAGAGAAGGCTAGGAATAGATATTGTTGGACAGCAAATCTTCATTTGTGTCAAGCCTTGCAACTTTTTTGTTTCACATAAAATCATAGCTTGTGTTTTTATAGGGTTTGTCCTTCAAGGAAGGTCCACTCTAAACTCTTACCTTATTGTGTTGATGTAATTTATGTTTAACTATTCTCAGATATTGTTTTACTTGTATCTTTTATCTTGAGTTGTATAACAAACCAAAGGTTATCTATAGCCTAATCCCCAACAATAAAAAATCTCTTTCTCTAAACCTTTGTTTTGTGTCAAAGTTTGTGTATTTCTAAAGGTTTATGTGCTAATTATAGTCATCGAAGAAAGCTCATCAATCTCGGCCCTGAAGTTCATGACTCAATATCTAGTTAGACTAGATAGGTTTGATGGCTCAACCATTGTAAGATGGCAAGACAAGATCAAGTTTCTGATAGTTAACTACAAACTTGACAAAGACATGAAGACTTTGGATCCTCCAAATGATGGTGATTCTCAAGGAGTGATCAAAGAAATGAAGAATAAGAACTCATTTGTAGAGGCCACATACTCAATACTTTGTCGGATCGCCTCTATGATCTCTACACAAACACTTTATCAGCAAAGGAGATATAAGAAGCTCTTGAGAAGAAATACAAAACTAAAGAAGAAGGTACCAAGAAATTCCTTATCACTCAATACATGGAATTTGTTGTACCCCAAAATAAATATGAACGCAATCACTCAACACATGGTACAGCTGGCAGACAAGTACATGAAGAAAGTGTATAGATAGAATATTTAGCTAATTCTAGAGTGAGCAGCTCGAGTTCAACTTGACAGCTTACATCAACCAGATAATCTTCATATCGCCTCTTGTGCCAACAACCTAGTTCGAGATGCATGATGGCCAGATCACCTTTTTGAAACTCTGTACTTAGCCCGTGTTAGGATAGGTTAGCTCTGAGGCATCCAACTCGGGAAGTGACTAGCTTCCAGATGCCTAGTCATGACGCACAATGAAGGATATTTCTTAATGCCTAGATTTTATTACACATTTATTACCTGAGATAACAGATGTAAATTCTATAGGGAATCATGTCCTAATGTAAATTGGAGGTTATCCAACTTTATTATTTACCGTACTTATGTATGCGATGGCCCAAAGCTGTCCAGAAAAATCCCCCATAAATACCAGGGGAATGGATAAAAAGATACCCATTCTTTATATATTGAAACTCTGCAAAAATTGTCATGTACAATTTCTCCCAGAGCCCTAAGTAGATCAATAAGATTGTCTCGTGGACTAGGTTGATTTTAACCACTGAACCACGTAAAAGTGTGGGGGTTTGTGATATTTTTTCATTTGTTCAATTACGGTTTAACAAAAGCCTAATATCTCTATTGTCAGATTTCTTAATCCACTGTTGGCGAAAAACAGTGTCAATAGATTGCTGCTTTCATTGAGATCTTATTAGAGTTTAATCCCCCACGCAAGTTTCACCCAACATTCACCATGATGGCCACCAAGTCTATGCGTGCCAACGAGACGAAACAACCTGATGATCAGGACGTGCACTGTGCGGCCGTCCCCACTAGAGAAGGCTCAACTGCTCAACGTCGTCTTGGAAAGCAACATGTGGCCCAAGATGACACTAGGAGCTCAGCATCACGGCCACAAAATCCTCATCTGGGATATCTGACAGTCATCGAGATGGAAAATGTCCAGTTAAGGAGCCATCTCGCTCAGGCTAACAAGCATATTGAGGATATCTTTGCTCGATTTCCCCCTCCTGCAACCGATGTTAACATCGGAAAGAGGCAAAGTGGGTCTCATAGGTCCCACATGAATAATCGACCCAATCTTAGTCGCTATTTCAGAATTGCAACTCCGAGCTCCATACCTTTAGAGCGGATTCAACGAAATACTCAAGATGCTAATACTCATAGGAGTCATCGACCTCATGTCAATCGGTTGGTTCGAACTACGACCTCGAGCTTTGTGCCTTATGAATAGATCCCACAGAATGTTCAGCCTGACCCAATAGGGTGAGCTAGGACCAATTCGAGGAGGCGAAACACACCAGCAAATCCATATGTGCCATGGTCAGAGCCTCTGACACAGAGAAATGAATCGGTCCGTCCTCCAACCCAGGAAGTTGGAGTAGATCACGGACATCCACCGTCACTGGTTCGACATCCAATGCCACCTCGCCCACAGAGGAATGCTCCAACTCGAGGGAATGGCAGGAAAAATCATCCTCCCTCAGAGGAAATCTATATCCCACAGCCTTGTGTTAATAATCCAGGCCCTCGATCCCAGCCACGAGGTGTAAGTTTTGCTAATGGAAGTTACTAGACAGTGAGTCAGTGCGGAGGTAAACATGAGAGTGACATGTGGAATCACTTGAGCTCCACACAAAGTCTTCGTTCCGACCCACATCCAGACTTGAGTGATCATTTAAATTCACAAAGAAGATATCTAGTTCGCTAGGATGATTTGAGTAATACTCAACCCGAGGGAGATTTGTCTATCGTACACGACAATGGGGATGTCTCCCTAACCGGGCTCAGGCTTGGAGGGAAAACAACCTGTTTAACACGTACAATAGGATGGGGGTTGATAATCAGCTCCCAAATGACCTAGATGCCAAGGATCCAACCCTCAAGCGACTAGCCTTAATGGAAGAACATACGAAGATACTCCTATCTGGAAAATGAGTCGATGATTGTGATTCCGATGAGGAGCTCGAGCCTTTTGCTCCTAACATTGTGGCAGCTTTGTATCCTATTGCCTTTAGGATGTCGACCATGCCTACATATGATGGAAACACTAACCCGTCCAACCACCTCAGGATGCTCACACATTAAAGATGGCCCACAACATTGGGTTCAACTTAAGATGTATCTTGTTCCCCGCAACTCTGACCGGACCAGCCAAATTGTGGTTCAACAAGTACAAGAAATATTCAATTACCTCGTAGAAGAAACTGTCTTCTAAGTTTAAGAGATAGTTCTGAGCTTCAAAGAAAGCTCGTGTTGAGGCCGATTTGTTGACAAACATTAAACAACAACTTGGTGAATCCTTGAAGGCATATCTGAACCGGTTCAAGAATGCAACAACACGAGCTAGAGATGTTGATGACAGCTCCAAGCTCATGGAAATGAGAACAGGGATCACAGTAGGAGGTGATTTATGGCAAGAACTCTAGCGATAAAGGAGTAAAGAATGTAGATGAATTCCTGGCTCGGGCTCAGGAATGGATAAATCTGGAAGAGGTGTGATCTGTTGTTGCAGGAACCAGCTAGATCTATGTTCAGCTCGCTGGAGCGGTGGCGGATGTTGCAGCTATGACTCAACCTGCTACCCAGAATAACCAGGCAGGGAACAATAAGCAGAAGGGGACTGGAGAGGGCGACTAGAATGGAACCAAAAAGAACAGGTCCGGAGAAAATTTCAATCCCTTCTACACCGCCTACTCCGACATGACAGATACGGGAGAGCATATTTTCCTAGCAATCTCTAATCGCCTTCCATGGAAGAAGCTGGAGCCCTTGAGGCACCATAGAGCGAAGAGAGACCCTACCAAATTCTGTCGATATCACAACGACATCGGCCATAACACTAATGATTGCCTTCAGCTAAAGGATGAGATCGAGACTCTCATCCGGGCTAGATTATTAGCCCAGTATGCTTGCGAGTAGTTCCCAATCAGCCAGCTAGGGAAAATATTCATCCAGTTCCAAAAAATTTAGTCGGTCAACCCTGGGCTCAACCATATTAGGGGAACCAAATCGTGGCCCCTCCAATAGAAGGAGGGAATATAACCACTATTGTCAGAGGACCCCATTTGGTGGGCATGATTAATGGGACCCACAAAGGTACATAAAGGAGCTAAAAACCCACATTGGTACTGAATTCATTTTGGAGCAAAGGTTATCAAAACAATAGTGGTTGGAGAAACAACCAATCATTTTCAAGAAAGAGAACACTAGCCACATCTAGTTCTCGCATAATGATCCGCTGGTGATAACGTTTAAGCTCACCAATTGAAGAGTACGGAGGACATTGGTTGATAATGGGAGCTCAGTAAACGTGTTATTCAGGTCCACCCTAGAAAAGGTGGGGTTGTTTGTAACCGATCTAAATGCGACCTCAATGACCCTATACTGATTCTTAGGAGAAGGAACAACAACCATAGGGACAATCACACTAGTAGTTATGCTAGGGAATTATACATGAACTATTGCTAAAATGCTCGAGTTCGTCTTAATTGATTGTCCAGCTGTATACAATGCAATTTTGGGACGACCCACGCTAATGAATTTTGAGGCTATCACCTCAATCTGACATCTAGCGATGAAGTTCCCCTCGACCTCAGGTATATGTACTATAAGAGGAGATCAGCTCGCTGTCAGAGAATGTTATAGCATTACTATGAAGGGAAAATCACAAACCGGGTAGCAAGCAATGGTCATTATTGAGGGAGGAGGGAGCCTCAAGTAATGGAAATTGCCCATGGGGCGGAAGAACCTTAGGAAGGATGTGATGAGGTTGCTTGAGAAAACGACATTGATCCAAGATTATTCGAAGACAGGTCTGAGCTCCAAGCGTTGGAAGAGCTCAAGGAAATCAGTATCAACCAAGAAGTACCTTCAAGGGTAGTAAAAGTTGGAAAAATTCTTGGAACTGAAATGAAGAAAGAGCTGGTCGAGTTTTTTAGAAATAACTTGGATCTTTTCACTTGGTCACATGAAGATATGGTGGAAATCAATCTAAATGTCATAATGCATACTCTGAATCTAGACAGGAATGCACCTGCAAAGGTACAGAAATGAAGGCTTTTGGGGAAGGAGTGATCAGAAGCTTTAGAAGAAGAAGTAGCTCGCTTACTTTAGTGTGGATTCATCAGGGAAGCAAAATATCTGACCTGGATTGATAACCCTATTTTGATCCCTACACCCAATGGAAAGTGAAGAACTTGCATTCATTTCTCTGACCCCAATAAGGCTTGTCCTAAGGATTGTTTTCCACTACCTCGAATTAATTAGTTGGTAGATGCAATAGCCGGTCACGAGCTCATATCTTTCATGGACGCATATTCTGGATATAATCAGATCACAATGAATCCTATAGACCAAGAGCACATTAGCTTCATGACCGATCATAATGTATATTGCTACAAGGTTATGCCACTAGGGTTGAAGAATGCTGGTGCAACATACCAACGGCTAGTCAACAAAATGTTCGTTAACCAGATCGGGAAAAACATGGAAGTAGATGTTGATGATATCCTCGTCAATCAAAGATTTCTAGTGACCATGTATCCAACCTGGAAGAATGTTTTGGCGTGCTAAAGAAATATGACATGAAGCTAAACCCTCAGAAGTGTAGCTTTGGGGTTTCGTCGAGAAATTTTTTGGGCTTCATAGTCAACACAAGGGGGATAGAGGCGAACCCAGAGAAGATCAAGTCGTTATTAGAAATTCCTTTGCCTAGGTCGCGCAAAGAAGTACAGAGCCTAATAGGGAAAGTGACGACCCTAAACTGCTTCGTTTCAAAATCAACTAGCAAGTGTCTCTCGTTCTACAACTTGCTCAAAGGAAACAAAAAGTTTGAGTGACCAAAGAATATGAGCAGACAATTTAGAATCTAAAAAACTCACCTGGCTAAACCCCCCATATTATCAAACCTGGCAGCTGGAGAATGTATGCTCTTATACCTAGCTGTAACAGAAAATGCGGTCAGTCTTGTATTAGTTCGAGAAGAAAATCGAGCGTAAAAACCAATGTACAACGTGAGTAAAAGGCTTTTGGAGCTGATTCCAGATATCCTTTAATAGAAAAACTTGTGTTCAGCTTAATCTTGGCCTCGAGAAAACTCAGGTCGTATTTCCAGTCCCACACCATCCACGTCTTAACCGATCAACCTTTAAGGAAGGTCTTGCAAAAGCTTGAAACATCGGGACATTTGCTTAAATAGGCCATCAAACTCAGCCAGTTCAAGATATTTTATATGTCACGCATAGCAATCAAAAGTCAAGTGCTTGCTATTTTGTGGCAGAATGCACAGGTTTTCAAGACGAGCCAATGAGAGAACCAATGCAAGAGTTGTGGAAACTCTTTGTTGATGGATCATCTAACGAAAATGGATCAGGAGCTGGGATAATTCTGATCTCACCTGAGGGACATCTATTCCATACAACCCTGAGGTTTGGGTTTGAAGCATCCAAAAAATGAAGCAGAATATGAAGCTCTATTGGTAGGATTATGGGTGGCAAAAGAACTGAAAGCAAATGCGATCCAATGTTATAGTGATTCTCAACTCATGGTTAATCAAATATTGGTGGAGTATCAAGCTCGAGGTATCAAAATGGAGGCTTATCTAGCTAAGGTTAAAGATAAGTTGTCGTAGCTTGAGTTCTGATCCATTGACCAGGTACCCCACGAGCAGAATTTGAATGCTAATTCCTTAGCCCGACTTGCCACCACCAAAGAAGAGGATACATTAAACGTGCTCCCAGTGGATTTCTTAGAGAAACCAAGCATAATGGAAGAATCGGTTGAGGTCGGAGTGCCTGACACAAAACCGACCTGGATAACCCCCATAGTGGAATACTTCACAACCGGTAAACTACCAAATGCCCGAAAGGATGCAAGAAAATTGTTTTATCAAGTCCCACAGTATGGTATGGTTGAGGTAATTCTATACCGAAGAGGGCATTCGTTGCCCCTCCTGCGGTGTGTTTTGCACGAGGAAGCACAGACCATCCTACAAGAGATACATGAAGGATTCTGTAGAGACCGCGCTAGGGGGAAAAACCTAGCTCTAAATATATTAAGGCAAGGCTATTTTTGGCCTACACTCAAAAAGGATTTGGCCTCGTACGTACAAAAATGCGATAAGTGCCAATGCTTTGCCATAGTTGCTCAGGCAGCACCCATGGAGTTAACCATGATTTCATCACCCTAGCCATTTGTAGTATGGGGAATCTACCTGATTGGTTCATTACCATCAGGAAAACGAGGAGTTCGCTATACAGTTGTCACCATCGAATACTTTATGAAGTGGATTGAGGCCGAGCCTCTGGCGACCATAACCTCGAAGAGAGTCCTAGATTTCATCACCTAGAACATCATATGTCGTTTTGGGCTCCCAAAGAATATCATATATGATAACAGAACTCAGTTGATAGTGATCGTTTCACGAACTTTTGTGAGAACTACGACACAACCAAGAGTTTCTCTTCAGTGGCGTATCTGCAAACTAATAGGTAGGTCGAGGCTATAAATAAAACCCTAAAGGTGAGTTTAAAGAAATGAATAGATGAAGCCAAGGGATTATGGCCTATAGGACCTCACATCGCACCTCTGCGGGGCACACTCAATTCCTTCTAACCTTTGGAAGTGAGGCTATGCTCCCAATTGAAGAGATAGTGACGACACATAGACATAAAACCTTCATTCAAGATCAAAACCACAGATTGCTTAACGCATCTCTGGATCTGATTGAGGAAAAGTGGGAAGAGTCACAATTACAGCTCGCCCATTATCAACAGAGAATCACGCATTACTTTAGCTCAAAGGTAAAAGGTGTTGGTTTTTTATCATGTGATTGACACTGCAACGGAAGCAAGAGATAATATTTTAATGCAATGATAACAATTATTAAAGCATAAGAATCTCTCTAGGAAATATAACTAGAATGAGATCCTTCTCATGCGCATGAATCTGAATAAAATAGAAACTTACAAATACCTTTTCTAGATGTAGAACATGTGTAAATCAAATAACGTCTTAGCATCCTAACCCACCATCTTACATACTATGGCTCACACAAAGAGAACGAGACAGGTGGATGTCTATGCTATTTGGTAGGATACTCAAGAAGATACTTTTAAATCTCAACACAAGAGAGAGTGTTCTTCTCACAATTCAAAGAAAACAAAGTTCTCTATTTTTCTCTCTTGGCAATGCATCTAATGTCTCTATCTCTTTTGTTGATGTTATATTCTATTAATATGAAAATAGAAATAGAGAAAATTATATAGAATATGGAGTTTTTAGTTTTCCTTACATAAATATGGAAAAACAAATTAATTTACTAATTTTATGGATTTTTTTTAATGAAATATAATTATGTGGAGAACTTTTAGAGGGACAAATTCTTCATTTTATTTTTAAAATTATATTTTATTTATTTTTATAGGAACTAGCGCTTCCTCTTCTTCCTTTCCGTGTAATGTTCTTCATCTTCTTCTTTTTTCTTTTTTGGACCACTTTCAGGGAGAGGAAAAAAGTGTCCACCTACATTATCGATTCATCCTCTTCTTTTTTTTTTTTTGGTTCTTTCCGATTTCAGCGAGGAAAAAAGGGTGTGTCCTCCATTGTGGCTTCCCAATCTTCTTCTATTTTCAGTTTTGTGCGATTTTAGGGAGAAACAATGGGTCTCGACCTCCATTATTGGCGGCTCTTCCATTTGTCCTTCTCAGGGGTGGCTTAACTCGGCGGCATTCTCACACATCTAAGGGTGTTGACTCGCTTCAGTCACAACTTCATTTGTCTGAAGGTAATGGTATAGTTTGCGTATTGCTTCTTCGTTTAAAATAAAATAAACTATCCTATAACAAATACAATCTGTAATGATTTTTAATGGAAAGTTATTGATGTAGTCATTTTAGAATCAATTTTAACTAAATATTGAATTTGATTATATCTTTCAAAATTTCGACAAGTTTTTGTTTATAAAAATTAAAATTCTAAATAAAATGATTTTGCTCTTATTTTATTACTCTGTATACATGTATTTTTTAAGAATTTAGTTGGACAATATCATGTAGAGGCTCTACATGCATATTATTATTATTATCTTTGAGCAGTTCTTGCTGTGATTACAGTGACATTTCTTCTAAGATTTGGTGGGGTGGTGCTTAATCACAACATAAGTCATATTATGTCTCTAACTGTGCCAAAAATCCCTTGTCTATAATATAATGAGGCAAGTCATACTTATGATACATTCTAATTTTGAACATGCATATTTTCTTAGTGCTCGGTTGATTTTTCAACAATGGAGTTCAGCTATGCTATAAATAAGAAGAAAAATTATATTAAGGAAAACTTCAATAGATTAGAATGATAAATATATAAAGATAGACACTAACCTGTTAAACACACAAGTATACATACTAAAAACTAAAGTACAAATTATCTGTTGTAAAAGCTTGCATCTAGTTGTTCATTAATTCTCATAACCACAAGAATCCATATTTGTTTTCTCTAAATTATAACTAAGTAGAAAAAACTTTTAATCAAAGCCTCGGTCATTTGAAATCAAAGTAAGCCAATGGAATTTTATCAACATTGTTTATACCAAAATTTTGATTTCATGTGATGAACTTGCATGATTGGTAAGTAGTTGGTTCTTTTTGTTATGTGTTAGTTTTTGCTCATTTCAAATCATTATTTTTCATATTGTTTTTTCTTTTACATTTGCAGCGATTGTGGCGCATTTGTTGTTGCTGTTGCTAATCATATTATTCATGAGAGCATTAGTAATATGTCTACCCAACTTAACATTGCCATTTATCATGATGAACTTGTTGTATGCCTATTCAAGCATGTTATGAAGAAGCTGGAGGGGGTTATCAAACTGATGATGAGAAGCCTACACGGTTGACAAAGAAGAAGCAAATGAATATGTAGTTTTTTGATGATCTTCACATGTTTTTTTCTTCTTTTTTTAGTTGGACAATTCACTTTTACAATTTCTTTGTGTGTCATGATACTAGTATGTTAACTTTTAACATTTTGAAAGTCATGTATATATTAAGTATGTAGTTTTCATATAATTTTGAGATTATATGAGTATTCACAGGTTCCTTATTTTTTTAAAAGCAAGACAATTGCATAAAATTAATAAATGAATATTTTAAGTTGCATTTTAAAAACTTTAAACAGATAATGAATTATTCTAGAAACTTTAAAAATTTTGGTGTCTAGAAAATGAATTATTCTAGTACCCAGTTACTTAAATAAGTAAATCAAATTCAAATTTCAAATGTCACGTTACATTTGTAAGATATTGAATGAACAACAAAGGTCAAGTACTAAGTTACTTTTATTGAATGAAAAAGAAATGTCAAGTACCAGGTTACATTTATAGGATATGAAAGGAAATTAATCAATAGTCAAGTTACATCAATATTCAAATAAACTAATTTTTCACACGTTTCAGGTTTCTTTATTATAGACCAGGTTACTTTTTGATCTCTTCGTTTTAAACTAGAAGTAGTTCAACATGGCATAATAGCTTAGTGCAAATTTAAACATTCTCTTGTCTTTGAAAATTTGTCATTCTTCTATTGTTTGCACCTTGTGAGTTGCAATGAGTGTCCTTTGTTCCTCCTCTTTTCTTTTGTTTCTTTTAGTTTCTTCTATAATGAATTCATCAACTTCATTGGCATATTCAGTAATAGATGGCAAATAATAATTTTGGTTACTTGAGCTTCCTACTTCAAATGGATCATCTCATTTCCTTCTCTTTGGTTTGGAGTAGCAAGAAACCAACCCCCATATTCTAATTGAATCTTGGGGCTTTGCTGAAAGTTGTCCATGCAGGTACCAAGTCGTCAAAGTAAAATAATGAAATTATGTCAACATAAGGAATACAGGTACCAAGTTGCTCCAGAAAACTATATAAAATGCAGGGTATAAAGTTCCATGTTACTTTTCCACATTTCAGTCTACTTTTCTCAAAATTCAAAGTAAGCTAATGAAATTATGTCAACATAAGGAATGCAGGTACAAGGTTACTCCAAAAAACTAAATAAAATGCAGGGAATAAAGTTTCAGGTTACGTTTCCACCTTTCAGGCTGCTTTTCTCAAAATTCAAAGTAAGCTAATGAAATTATCTCAACATAAGGAATGCAAGTACCAGATTACTCCAAAAAACTAAATAAAATGCAGGGAATAAAGTTTTAGGTTACGTTTCCACCTTTCATGCTACTTTTCTCAAAACTCAAAGTAAGGTAATGGAATTATGTCAACATAAGGAATGCAGGTACTAGGTTACTCCATAAAACTAAATGAAATCAGGGGATAAAGTTTCAGGTTACGTTTCACTTTTCAGGATACTTTTCTTAAAATTCAAAGTAAGCAAATGAAATTATCTCAACATAAGGAATGCAGATAACATGTTACTCTACAAAACTAAATAAAATGGAGGGAATAAAGTTCCAGGTTACTTTTCCAGAAAAAACTGAAGCCCTAGTAAACTAGAATTTAAAATGCTGATATTCTGGAATGTGGAATTCCGATGATTAGGAGATATATCATAACAAAAAAATTCAACAAAAATTATATTATTCCCAATCAAGAAAGAGAAACGATGTGGTGATCTTGAGGATTGTTCTATGTTCGATTCACTTCGACTGTACGACCGGAAAAAATGGTGGTCCTTGCCGAAGAAAATGACAGCTTTCAAATTTGGGATCGACTTGAGAAAATGGTCCTATCGTTGGAAGAGTTTTTCTTAAACGTTTTTCTTGGTTGCCAATTATGGAAATTCATTATTTATACCTAATTTAAATTTTCCATAATTAGTAACTTTTAATTAGAATTCCATATTTTTAAAAATTTACTTATGTTCCCAGATTTTTAATAATGACCTTTAAAATTCCCACATATATAAAAAAAAACCCATAGAAATAAGACCTAGCCCCAATCTCCTTGGGCCTCTGCATGGGGTACAATCCATTTGGACTGTGGTTGGCACCAACTATAGAGCTTTGGGCCCTGTGGTATTTATCTCTATAAAATGCTATTTGTTGGGTCTTTATCATATTATTTTATGTAGTATACAATTATACTACAAAATTAAATATAATTAAATTAATTTTCAATAAAAATTAATTTTACAAAATTATTATATAATTTTATTTTCCATTAAATATTATTTCATAAATAATATTTAAATATTATTTCACAAATAATATTAATTTGTGAGATTAAAAATAATATATTATTATTTTTAAATATTTCTTTTTAATACCGAAATCCTTCCTCTGTTTTATCGTGCTAGTACGTGGACAGTATAAACCCGTAGTTCTAAGATCCAATAATTTAATTGATTTTACTAACTCTAATTTCTATTAATTAATTTATTAACTATGAATTATTCCATTAGAAATTCATAGTTGAACTCTCAAAACTACAGTATTATATTATTAGAAGTTATATCTATAAAGTTGTCTATTGATTTAGCCATTGCATGAGTTATGACCCTCTGATAGTTGTTCATAATTAAAGCTAGGTCTTAATGTCTGTTAACCTCTCTAATTATATCTTTATCAATTAGTTTCATTAATCATCTAATGAACAATATTCTCTTAAATTTAATTATAGAAGGAAATTTCTGTACTCTAACAGAAATTGAGCTCTTTATGTTCAAGTCCCGTATCAACACTAAAAGAAACAACTAATATGCTTTAATTTAAGTAAGGAGCAGATTCCATATATGTGAAGTATGTTCCCAACCACTTGTAGTTCTATGACTCCAATATATTAGGAATTCAGTTGTAGGAATATTGAACATTACCCGATAAGTCAAAAGTCATAAAAGCACAAATAAGATATAACGCCCTACTACCTTAGAGTCGTTACTAAGTGAGTTTAAAATGCGCATTTAACTTGCTAATCAAGAATTTAGGTCAAAAGTGTAGCTAAACTGTATTAAAATCACATAATTTGAAAATGTGATCTTTCATTGAAAATTGTAAAGTGTTTAACATCCGGGATCCCCAAAATACTGTTTATAAATATTTACAACTCAAAAATATGATTAAAGTCAACTAAACGACAAAATATAATTTAGTACAATATATCTCCCAAAAATACCCCTGGCCGTGGCAGCCAGGCAGGCCAAACATGTACACGCCGCTTCACGCTCTCCGTACTCATGGTTGGTCGACTTTCCCCTTGCCCTAACATATACCATAGAGCACCCATAAGCCGAAGCCCAGCAAGAAAACTCACACAAGCAGATGACATATGCATTTCTATCATTCAGCATACAAATAAATCGCCAATGGGCTAAACACATACGACCTTGCCGTCCCAGGCACTTTACCAGGCCCTGGATTCGCGGTCTACACCGTGAGGATATCCCAGGTATCCTATAGGGTCTCGCCCTGGCAACTCGCACTCCGCGTGCTAAACACTACTCCCAGCCCCTTGCCGTTCTCGGCCTTTGCCGTTCCAAGCCTTCGCCGTTCTCGGCCCTCGCCATTCCCGACTTTTGCCGTTCATTCACATATATGCACACATAGCATAACTAAACAAGTATTTAAACATGCATAAGCACAATCAATGGGGCTACGCCCTACAACAGAAACTATAGGGCCTCACCCTGCTCTACGGGTACAACAACTTTCTTACCTGTGTCTCGAGCTTCTTGAGCACCGAAATCCCGAGCACAGTCCTCTAACCTGAGCCTCACTGAAAACCTAGTCACAACACATACATAATACTCTCATTACTAACCAATTCATAATCATCTCTCATAACCAATCCCATGCTCTCGAGACCTCTCGTTTCCCCACACAAGGTAGCAAAAGCGTCCCTCGAGCCCCCTGAGCCAAAACCCTAAAAACACAATTTCCCCTTCCCAGAAATTGGCCTAGCTCCGCAGCACAACCCAATAGGGGCTGCGGCGCCCAGAGTGGTGCCCTCCTCCTGATTCAACCTAGCGCTGCGACATGGAAGAACAGGGCCGCGACGCTCATACGCGAACCCAGAAAACTGATTTTTTCCCAACATTTTTCCTGAGCCAAAACTCTTCCAAATCAATACCCAAGTACTCCCAACTCCCCAATTCGACCTAGAACTTCATATAAATAGTATAACAACTTATGAACACCAGAAACACATTCAAACATTCCTCCAAACTCAGAATCACAAAATGGTTTAAAACTTTATAAAACTTAAACCACTAACTAGAAAACTTAAACCATAACAGAGCATAAACCTCATAAATGCATGAAACTCTTACCTCAAGTGGAAATTCGACCTTGAGCTGCTTTCCCAATCCAATTCCAAGCTCAATTCCTCTAATCCCAATCTGAACTTCACTCCAATAATCCACAAGACAACACATAATTCAACTCTCAAACCATAACATTCTTGGCTGAATTCTACAAAATAACTACTTAGAATCCTTACCTCAAATATGCATAACAACCTCTAGCTTTCTCGGTTTGATTCCCCACTTGATCCCACAAAAAATCATAGGCCCTTCCTTCCTTCCTGGTTTCTAGTTCTCTCTAGAGCTCCCCAAACATAACCCTTGCATAAGCCAAAATGAGAAAACGTTCCAAACCTTTCCTCAGTCAAAGTTTATCTACCACCTAAGCCAAATGACCCAATTGCCCTCCCTTCTAAGTTAGATTCTATCTAATCCTCAAGGGCAACCTAGACTTTTCCTTAACCTCTTGCAAGAATGCCACTTTCCCACTTATAGCAACTATCCTCAAGAGTTACCTATAGTTACCCGAGTTACCAAAGTGCCACTAACCACTAATTATTCCCACCGGTGACTATCTGGCTAAACCACTCCCTAGGGCTGTCTCGGACCGTGCAACACAATCATATCACCACTCACATGTGGTATCAATCACAGTATGTATACAAATATTTCATTTATGCCCTCAGCAGGCTAAAATTACAAATACACCCCTAGCAACCAAATGGGGCCCACATGCATATTTAATTCCCATAAACATATATTCCTAATCACATATTAACAAAATAAATCAATTATTGCCCTCCAGGCACGCTAATCAAGGCCCTAAGCCTCATTAGAAAATTTGGGACGCTACATAGGAGTTCATTCCTCACGTCATGATTGAGGTCAAGTCTCAAACAACCATCGATTGATGAATGTTGAACTTCTATATTTTAACAGAGATTATCATCAGTTCTTTCTTTCATCGTGTCCCAGTCCAATACAATCTATATTGTATACAATATCTTTATCTCTTTTTGTCACTACACTTAACAGACTGGATAAATTGTTTTGTATTTTACTAAAGATAGACTGTACTCATAATCTTTATTAAATAAAGCTCCCACTTTATTTAGCGATTACAAAAAAATTTCAAATTATTATCTTGAATTAAATCCTCTTGCATATATATCATTATACATATACTTAATTCAATACCACATCAATAATATTGGATCATCATGATAAATGACATGTATAATTAATACAAATATGAGTGCAAAATATTAACTTTATTTAATTACCACTAATCGTTCATACAGAAATACACTTTAAGGGCATAAATCCCAACAAACGGACGCAGACTTGGACTGGGTGATTTAGTGCTTCGAAGGGTATTTTTGTCTAGTAAGGATCCTAAAGATGGTGTATTGGGACTGAATTGGGAAGAATCATAGTAGATTGTGGAAATTTTACATGAAGGAACATTCAAACTATCTTGGTTAAGTGGAGAGTTGGTACCACAGACCTGGAATGCCCTACATCTTAAAAAAATATTATCAGTAATAGGACGACTTTGTTAATTTTTTATGTTTTCAGTATTTTTCAATGTAAGGCTTATTTATAAAAGTCCTTCTATTTAAGTAACACGAGATCACTACAAGTTTATCTTATTCTCGTGATATATCACGTACTCATTTTGTAAAATCGACCTAGAATATCCATAAATTCTTATCGCTTGGGGGGACATATAACCCTTGAAGAGTCTCTAAAAATATTTAGCTTATTTGGATAAAATTTGAAACATAGAACTTGGAAAATTGATTATTCAATGAATTTTAAAGCTCGATTTTTCAAAAGAAATTCCAAATACCAACTAAGTTAGGAAAATTCAAAGAAACAAAACCTAGAATTCAACTAGGGAATCCTGGATATAATCAGGTCTGAGGCCTGATTCCTAACAGGTATAACGCTGTCAGGCGGGCAAACTCCTAGAAATAACCAGGTCCGAGACTTGATTCCTAACAGGTATAACGCTATTAGGCGGGAGAATTCCAGGATATAATCAAGTCCGAGACCTAATTCCTAATAGGTATAACACTATTAGGTGGGAAAATTCCTTGATATAACAATGACATCGACCATAATTAATTGGTCGAGCCATCTGAAATCTATCTCGATCTAAAGATAACCCCTATGATTGCGAGTGTACAAGGACTTAAAATTCATAAGCATAGTAAGATAATAGATTATGGGGAACAAAATCGATTATAAATAATGAACATGTACTAACAAGTAAATGAATAACTTGAGGAGAAATAACCTTGAACTGAGCCCAAAGGCGATTGTTTCAACTTTTGAAAGCTTAATTATAAGGGATATAAAAAACCCGAAATAAAACACACAAAAAAAATTGATAAGGGTGCCCTAAACATTACTGAGCTCCAGTAACTTGCCTTTGTGATGTCACTTCATTGTAACCTTCTTCAGCAGCTCCAGAAGCCTCCACGGTCTTGGAGGGATCTTGTGAGTGTTAGCTCTAGAACTTGATAAGATAACGTCCCCAAAGCTCCACATCCAGAAAGGAGAAATCCCCTTCCTGGTTGTATGCCCAGCACCGGTATAGCATCTCCTCCAGGGCGTTCGTTGCCTCGGAAACATCTAGCTTCGCCTACTCGGCATCCTGCTTTGCCTTCTCAAAATCCTCCTTGGCTTTTACTTCGACCTAGGACAATTTATTTTTTAGCGCATCGACTTCCTCAAGTTTCTTGTTGAGGCTGTCGACCTCGACCTGCAGCTGGTCTCAACGATGGGATGCAGCCAGGGCAACTCTAAGCTCATCTCTTTGAGCTTGGATTCAGGCGATGCCGTGAATTTGAGCTAAACAATACTACAAAATAAAAATACATGACAGGATTAGCTCACGAAAAAAAAGGTGGCAGGGAGGAGGATAAATCACCATCAGATTCATTCCCAAGGCTGACTCCAGGACGTCCCTTGGGGAACGCTCCTCTATGGCCTTCAAGTCTTTGACATTTTCTTGGTTGGCATGACCCACCATGTGATTCTCCATGTCGTGGATGGGTCAATGAAGCTGTTCTGGGATCCTTGCAACCTCGAGTTGCTTGACTGAGAGTTGTAAGTCCATGGACTATGTGTCTTGGAGATGAGCAGATGGGCCTCGCCCTGAAAAACTTGAGGAACTGAAGTAGGTTTGTGAGGACGAGGACGAGGAGTCTCATGAATGGTAACTGCAGTTACCTGAGCTGGCAGTTGTTTTTGCTGCTGCTATTTTTGAGTGAAGTTGGCATCTTTATCCTTTGCAGATGATTCGGTGGCAGCTCCAACTTTGGACATGCTTTTCTTTAATATCCTTGCTTCTTGACAAAAGGTCCAGTTTTGGCCCCACCAGATTTGAAGGCACACTTCAGGTCCATATCTTCGCCTACAAAAGGATGAATAGAAAATTCAGATCCAAGAAATGATTAGTCAGGGTAATACAAGGCAAAGAATAGACCAAGAACCCTACCCTCCGAGCTAGAGGAGAAATCTACTATGATCGGTTCTGGATTATGAACTGGGCTAGGTAAAACCTCTAACTCTTGGACTATCAGAAGAGGAGGGGGGGGGGGGGGAGACTCTAATATTATTACATTTTGGGACCTATAGGGTTAGGAATCCTCATCTGAACTAGACTCATGCACGACCTGTCTAATACCCGGGGTAAACACACCATGACAAAGGGAAGGCCAGGCAAGAGGTTTGTACTGTATTCCTAAAAAATAATGGACCTAAAATGAAGGGTATTACCTACCACTACGGTACATCGAGGGTAGTTATGGTCGTAGCGTACAACCAAGTGACCACACACTGAAGGAGGGTCACGTTCAGGTCTGTATAAACCGGGTGTCGACTCACGAGATGCCTTGGGTTGAATCAGACTAGCCTAAAACTAGCATCAATTTAGTTCAATTCTCTATATGGGTTACCTTGGCTGGAGGTGCTAGGTGGTGCCCCCAATTCAGCTCGGCCTTGGTCAGGATGTTGCCCATCTTCAGATACCTTTCTTTTGCACACCAGTTGTGCGACCTCCTCCTCTTCATCAACCTCTTCAACGGTAGGGACGAGTTCTTGGGGAGTAGGGGGCTCGGGGGGAGGACCTTGAGCTTTGATAGCTAGTGTCTCATCTTTCCAGATCAATTTGCAGGTCACCATGGTAGTGTCATTAACTGCCATCCAGAACTCCTTCTCCTTGGCAGGAATACGAGCCAGCGTCTCATATTGACCTCCGAGGGTCTCTGACCACCCCGTTCTCTTATATATATCTGCACAAAATGACAACTCAATGAGAATATGTTCAAACTTGATTGAAAAGGAATTCAAGTACAAAGTTCAAGGAGCTGATAAACTTATGAGGATGGTTGAAATACCGATGGGTGGAGTTCTTGAACTCGTTTGACATGAAGAATTGATCCTTGTAGTCATTTGGGTTACTGGGGAGGTCGATGATGGAGGATGTATTGGGGAATCTAGTGAGGTAGTAGAAGCCATCACTTTGCCCCTTTGATTTGAGATTGGCTTTGAGATAAAAGTACTGCTTGATGTTGGCGGGGTGGGAACATCCCACTCATGCTTCAAGAATAGATATTCCAGCCTCACCAAAAGTCGATACGAATTAGGGGGAGTTGGAATTGTGCCAGTTCAACGTGGTTCAAAAAATCTACGAAATACTGTTCCAAAGGGAGAAAGGCACTAGCCTTTAGGTGTGTTTACCCAAAAAAAAAATGGTTGCTGATGACGTGGCAAGGATTTCTCCCACATGGTTGACACGTGGCGGAAGTACTGTTCAACTATCGACCAGAAGCACATCATTTCGTTAGGCTTAACTGTTAGATACGACCAGGCTGGTCATATAACTTGATTTATTTACTTCTAAGATTGTAATCTTATAATAATGACATTGAATATTTCCTCATTATTACCTTGATACACTGTTATTAAGGAAAGTTAAGGCCCATTGGCCCGTGTAACCCTCCTTGAACCTATAAATATGCATGAAATAGCTCAAGGAGGGGACTTTTGATCTGGGAATCTTTTTGCTAAGTATTGAGAGAAAGAAAGCGATAGTGTGGTTATTCATCGTTTTATTGTAATTCTTTCAAGGTTTTTGAAACTCAAGAGCCCTAGTTCTTTGATCACGACTTTGAGATTCAATATCAATAATAGCACTAAGTGGACGTAGGTCATTACCATTCATTGGGGCCGAACCACTATAAATCCTTGGTGTTTTATTCTTTTCCATTAGATTAAATTCTTAAATGTCGGTTTATCCTTTATCGTACATTTGACTCCGTGTCGTTGGCCAAATCAAGGGTCAACATTCTGGAACTTTCATTGAGAGATTGATAAAAACTGTAAGAAAATCTAATGGAGAAGACATCCAAGAAGACTGGACAGGCCGCTGGCGCTGCACCATCCTAACCTCCTCCCCTAAATGTGGACGAGAATGAACCCCATTTGGAGTTTGAAGAGGAGGAATTAGATTCTGAAAAACTGAGAGCAACGCTGGGGGTGCTGCAGGATGAGTTGGCTAATCTGAGGGCCAATAAGGAGAATGCTGCGGAGACAATGGCGCTGCAGCAAAAAGAAATAGAATGCCAGCGCCAGGAGCTAAATGAGCGGCAGGCAGACATGGACCATCGGCAGAGGGATGCCATGGCCGCACTTGAAGCAGCCATCCAATTGGCTAGGAGTCAGGCTGTGCCAGCCTCTCAGCCAGATCAGCCACCGAGTGCGCCACCTCGGAAAGCTCCCAATCCTAGTCCTCCACTCCAACCAGCAAGCCCTCAAAGGCCAGAGCAGCCGCCTGTGGCTCAGGATGATGTCCCACCTAGGGATCCTGAGCAGCAGTCTCCATCTCAGGCTGGTCGAGGCAATTCCCAGGGCCTGAGGCAGAATAGGGCCGGGCAACTGCCCTGTAGCCCTAGATGCCCAGGAGATGAAGAGCCGAATCTATTGAGCAGGGGACAGTGTCCTTCCGCCAGCAGAAGGAACATTGAGTCAAGCTCTGTGGTCAGGGGCCCCCCCACGGCATGGCAATGTACAGGGACCCAACGACCAGCACAGGCCTCCCCCTGGCGCTTGGGAGATGCCAGCCCGAGGAGGAAATAACATGAACAGCCGGTCATGCCGTAGTCAGCCACAATTTAGAGAAGGCCACGACTATAATGAAGCCGATTCCGGCAGAAAAAATGCTGGTCAGAGAAATGAAGAAAGGGGTTGAGGCAAAAGCCCCCCACCTAGGGAAAATAGGTCAGCTAGCCATAACGCTGGGGGGCAACATAAGCAGCATAACGTATTTGATCGGCTAGAAGTCAGTGAGCAGAGACGCAGGGACGATGATTTAAGGGACGTGCTGAACGACTGCTGTGAGAGGCATGATGAGTACACTCCCCCGGCACCAGTTGCCCCAGTAGTCCCAGAAGCCGTTCAGGCTCAGATTGATGCCTTGAACCAGGCGGTGCAACAACTGGTCGGGGGACGAACGTCCCATATTGAGTACGATAGGAGGAGGGGCACTCCCTTTGTACAGAGGATTGCTGCAGCTGAAACCCCTAGTAAGTTCAAGATGCCAACATTGCCAAACTTTGATGGGTATGGAGCCCCAGTATCTCACGTTAATAAGTTTGAGATACAAATGGATATACAGAAAGTGTCGGAAGATGCCCACTACCGATCTTTCCAGCGACACTGTCTGACATCGCCCAAGAGTGGTTCTTTAAGTTCCCTCCTGCTAGTATAGTATCTTGGGAGATGTTTGTAAAATAATTTTACGGACAATTCTACGCGGGTCGCGTACACCCCACAGAGTCCAACTAGCTGGTCGAGATACGCCAGAAGGAGGGAGAGCCCTTAAAGGAATATGTCCAACGCTTCATGCGAGCAGCAGCTGGAGCCAAGACAGTGGGTGATGAAGGCAAGATGATGTCCCTAACTTCTGGGGTTAGGCGCCATTCAACCCTCTGGAGTAGCCTCAGAAAGAATGGGGTAAGAAGCACCCAAGAGTTTTTGGATCGGGCTGATCGATATATCAAGCTCGAAGACGCGATTGCCAATGAAGGGAAATCACCAACAAAAGACAAGGGGCCAAAGGAAGAACCCGCCAAAGCTGCCAACGGGTCGGAAAAGCCCAATGGCAACGGTAAGGGCAACGGGAATGGCAAGGGTAGGAACGGTGGAAAATGGGCAAACAATGAACCCTCAACTTATGAGAATAAATGCCCCAAAGGCAATCAATATGAGCCAAGATTCACAAACTACATGGCCCTAGTAGAAAGCTGAGCAGAAATCTACTAGGCGACCAGCTCAAGCGTGCCTTACAAACGACCCACATCTATAAGGAAAGATATCTCCAAGAGAGATACTACGAAGTTTTGTCGTTTTCACAATGACTACGGGCACGACACCAATGAATGTAACCAGTTGAAAGACGAGATTGAGTTCCTGATCAGGCAGGGACATTTAAGAAGATATGTGCGAGCCGTAGGGGGTCTCAGCGAGAGGCTCAAAGTGACAACGAGTAGGCGCCTGCACGCCAATGCTCACCACCTCTACAGCCAGCTCCTATGGCAGGCACTTTACTCACCATCTGTGGTGGCCCACATCTTGCAGGAGATAGTGGGAAAACAAGGGAGCGATATGCTCAAACCCTACGCCACGACCAAGACATTAAGATGATGAGTGTGGAGGATTGAGCACCAAAAAAGGCTCGAACAGAAGAGGAATTGATAACCTTCTCTGAAGACGATGCCCAGCACGTGCGATTCCCACTCTCCGATCTGTTGGTCGTAGACGTACAAATCGCCAACATGATGGTGAAGAGGGTATTGGTCGACACAGGAAGCTTGGTCAACATCCTATACAAGTCTTCACTGAAGAGAATGAAATTTTCCATCAAGGACCTGGAGCCATGCAACCAAACCATCTATGGTTTCTTCGGCAAAGGGCTCACCCCAACTGGGTCGATTAGGCTTCCAGTACAGCGGGTACTGCACCTGCTAACATGACATTACTCACTACTTTTATAGTAGTTGATTGTCCTTCGGCATACAATGCTGTAATTGGGAGGCCAATTCTGGTCGACCTACGAGCCGTCACGTCAATATGGCACCTTGCCATGAAATTCCCAACTGACGCAGGGGTAGGATGCGTATTGGGAAATCAACAGGAAGCCAGAGAGTGCTGCAACGCCTCGATAACCAAGGCAAAGAGAAGTGTATCGAGAGATGTTCCCGGACAAGAGTTGCAAATGGAAATCGATGCTCAGGCCTAGTCAGGTGATAATGTCACCAAATAGGGCGTTGCCCAAAGAGAGGATAGAGACTTGGATCCTCGCTTTGAGGATTTTGAGGAGGGAGTAGGACCCATCGAGGATCTTGAAGAGGTCCAACTCGATGAAGAAAATCTGACCAGGGTTGTGAAAGTCGGTAAAAACTTAGAGACAACAACAAAACAAGCACTGGTGGAGTTTTTGAGGAGGAACCAGGAAGTCTTCGCCTGGTCGCACAAAGACATGGTTGGAATAGACCCCTCAGTCATCAGCCATGTCCTAAACATCGACAAGAGTTTCCCACTGGTGCAACAGAAAAGAAGGCTGCTCGACAAAGATAGATCAAAGGCCTTAAGAGAAGAAGTCAAGAAGCTGAAGGAGAATGGGTTCATTAGGGTGGCATTTTATCCATCATGGGTTTCTAATCCCGTACTGGTCCCCAAGCCGAATGGCAAATGGCGAACATGCGTGGATTTCATAGACCTTAATAAAGTCTGCCCCAAAGATTGTTTCCCACTCCCAAAGGGCATGAGATTCTCTCATTCATGGATGCATACTCCGGGTACAATTAGATTAGTATGCATCCCCCTGATGAGGATCACACTAGCTTTCGGACTGATACATGGCTTTATTGTTACAAAGTAATGCCCTTCAGTTTGAAAAACTATGGTGCAACTTATCAGCGACTAGTCAACCACATGTTTAAGGAGCTGATCCGCACAAACATGGAGGTCTACGTCGACGACATGCTGGTCAAGTCAAAGAAGACAGAAGGGCATATAAAGGATTTGTAGGAGTGCTTCAACATTTTGAACAAATATCAGATGAAGCTGAATCCCCTCAAATGCTCCTTCGGAGTAGGATCAGGGAAGATTTTGGGATTTATAGTTAACTCGAGAGGAATTGAAGCCAATCCCGAAAAGATCAAAGCCCTGATCGATATGAAATCGCCAACAAAGATTAAGAATGTTCAAAGTTTGACCGGAAGAATTGCCGCTCTCAGTAGATTTATCTCGAAATCAATGGACAACTGCGTTCCATTTTTTAATCTACTTAGAGGCAACAAAAAGTTTGAATGGACAGAGGAATGTGAGCAGGCTTTCCAAGCATTATACTTTTTACAAGTTATGAAAAAGGGTTGGTCATTTTATGTGACTAATCGCTTATAAGTGTAAGATCTTATTGATCATTTGTACAGACACATATTTTCCATTTATTACGAGAAATATAAGGGACTGTGCACAGCCAGTCATTCTTGCCATTTATTGTATTTTATATAAGTAGTTGCTCATTACGTGTGTTGTTTTGCCGTATTATAATTTTAATTGTTTTGCTCCGAGCAATAATGTTCGAACAGGTTTTGGTCAAGGCAAGTGACCAAGGACCTAGAGCTCCTCGATCACTTGGGGGGCATATAAGGTATCCAGTAGGCAAAGAATATCGAAAGGTATGTAAACACATGAGCAAAATAAGTGAAAGCCTGCTAGGGTACTTAGAGTATTTTAAAAAAGAAAATATTTTGTTAAATCAAAACAAAGTACTATGCTAAGTTCGGTCATGCGAACAGATGTTATAATAAAATGCAAATATTATAATATCAAATGTGAATCCCTTTACACCGCGAGCAGTCACTACTCGAATGTAATTGTTTGTTAAAAGGAAAAAAGCTGCCCATGCAGCAGTAAAGATAAAAATTGTCTTTACATCACCACCCGTAGGTCGTGTATCTACAAGATAAAATTAAAAAATAAAAACATTATAATCATGAGGCAGCAGGGTCTTGTGGATTTTTCTGGTCAACTACAACTTCGGCTTCGTTGTCCACGCCTTCTACGCCAGTGGCCAAGGAGATTTTGGGCGAGGCAGGTACCTTTGCTCTCTCTTCTTCCGCCAAGCGAGCAACGCAACAGGCTATTTAAGTGTGCCTCGTGCACTCAGGAAGATAACAAAACTAGCTCCTGGTTATGTTTCCAGAAGTCATAGAAACACTTAACTGTGGAATTCCTGTACCTCTCCAAATTACTGGCGTTGGCTTTCTCAAGTTCCTCGATCCGGCCTTCCAGTGTTGCAGTCTCTTTTCTACTCGCGATCAAGTCCTCCTCGAGCTTTTTAGGCTCGTGGTAGTTGACATGGTTATAGTTCTTGAACTTGTCTCTTTGCTCGATGACCTTATCCAAAGTAGTCTGCTTTTCCCTTGACTCCTCAGCCAGTTTGTTCTTCTCCTCGAGCAATGCTGCATTTGTCTTCTGAGCTGCCTCAAGCTGTTCAGTGTATTTCGCTTCGGCAGCCTTCAGTTCTTCAGCATGCCGTTGCTCCGAAGTCATGGACTGCTCGGTGATAGCACACGAGCGGAGCTGGCCGGCAGTAAAGGTCAGCATTGCCTGTAATGTATAAAAGGGCTATCTCCACAGAAAAAGATAACTTACACAGGTGAGCTCGTTTAGAGCGCAGGTTAGGATCTGGTCGACATCCATCGTCTCTGTCCCAGCCATCGCCTCTCGACAACGCTCGTGTTTCAGAATTTTTGCCATCCTGTCTTTGGCTGACCTTAGAGCGCGGCTCGATATGTCCCCCCTGTGGAAGCAAGGGCCACCTGATGAGTCTATTCGGCTGGGACTGGCGAGGAAGGTGTCGACCCGATTGGTGCAGGTGGGGACTGTTGCTCGAGGGGAGAAGGAGGTGGTGTTGTGTTCGTTGAGGGACCCGTTGCTGGAGGGTCCGCAGTTCATGTTTTCTTGGTCGGGGGCGCCTTGCTGCTTTCCCCTTGATGCCGTTTGCTTGCTTTTTTCTTGCTCACTGGAGCAGCAGGAGCCTCGGGGGTACTGTACATGTCGAACACATTCTCGGAGTCCATGTAAGAAAGGAAAATACACGAACAGTGAGATAGTACAAATGATTGAGTATGTTATGTCAGGAAAAGAAATGAAGAAAATTGTAAGTAAAATACCCGAGCTATCATTACTGGTCGCTACATTATATACTCTACTAGTGTTACACTCACTCTCTGACATGAAGAAGTTTGAATCTAAATTGGGAGCGTACTTAAAATTGTCGTCCCCATTAAACAAGTGACAGGGAATTGGCAAACTATCTAAGAGCGATCGATCAGTACCGTTCTCATTCGAAGATTCGTCAAGGGGCTCGAGAGGTTTAGTGGCTTTCTCTTTTCCCTTTCCTGTTGGGGCAGGGGGAGCAGCAGCCCGCGAGGTGCTAGAGGGTTCCCTGATGGTCACTCCAGTAGCCCTCCTCGGAGGGGGTTGTGACACGTCTGGGTGCTGCTCGGGAACCTCTCCGCTAGTGGCACTTCCCACTGTTAACTCCCTTACATCTTGATGAGGGGCCAAAAGCCCGACCAGCCTCAGGTTTACCTCTGTGACCAGATGCTTAACGCTCTTCTCAACATCAGTCAGGCTGGCTAAGAGGGCTAATCGGATCTCCATGTCTGGAGAAGGGTTTTGTCACAGCCATGGGCCTGAAAGGTGCAAAAGACCTAAGGGGAATGCAGTAAAAATTTTAAAAAAATAAACGACCAAAGGTGAAAAGACTTTACCTCCTTGTGTGAAGGTCAAGCTTTTCGCGAGCATGTCAGTAGTTAGAAAGTACTCCAGGTGGTATTTCCCCACGTTCGAGATAAAAGTAGTGTCAGTCAGGAAAGTGCGGCCTGTTTCCTGGTGATAGAAGTGGAAAAACCCCGTGTGTTTCCTGGTTGGGGTTGGATTTTAGGTCGAACAGATAGTTGACCTCATGTGGCGTGGGGACAGGCCATTTTTTATGGATATAGAGGATATAGAGTGCCGAGAGCATTCTATATCCATTGGGGGTTATTTGAAAAGGGGCGACCCCGAAATAACTGGCCACCCCCTGGAAAAAAGGATGAAGAGGCAGGATCGCTCCCGCCTCGATGTGATACCTCGACCAGGCACTGAAGGCGCCACCAGGAAGATTCGCCCTTTGGTCTGTGGTGGGTTGAACTAGGGTCACCCCAGGAAGTACGTATCTTTTATTGTAATTAGCAATCATCCTAATCGTTACTCGGCTAGGAGGGGCGACGTACCATTCAACATCTGGTTGAACGACGTTTCAAAGCTGAGCGCGAGTTTGAATGCTAGGGTTAGGGATATTTCTTTCCCGACCAATGGTTGAGGGAATTTTAGCCTGAGGAGTAGGTTGAGTTGAAGGGTTGGAAGGTTTCTTTTTCTGGGCAGTGGATTTTACTCTACCCATGGTTGGAAGGTTTGACTGAGGCCTATTGGGTGGGGTTCGAGAAAAAGGAATTTCTGGTATCAACAGCGACGATTGCTCCTTGTCTTCAAGCAATTAGGCTAGCAAGTCATCGTTGATAGGCCTCTCACCTCCTCACGGATCTTGCATGAAAAGCTTCAAACAGAGAAAGGGGGAGATGAGAACATAAAGCCTAAAAATCTGTGTTGAGAGTTGGGATAACGTTGCTCGCGTATAAAAGTTAAGCTTTCATATGGCCAGCAACATTCTGACAAAAACACTAAATTTTATTCGAGCAGTTTGAGAAACAGATTAAAAAGCGGAAGTAAAATTTTTTTCAGAGAAAAGCTTTTTCAACTCCGAAGGGGCAGGAAAAACCTAGTTTGTCAACTAGCTTAAAAATCGAATTTTTACTTCGATTTTATGCCCTTAAATCTACAATTTCGACTACCAAACTGGCTCATATCTCCTACGAAACGTTATTTCACTACCCTATCAAGCATCTATTGATATACACACAATCCCCATAACAGTCTCAGCCAAGAACATTCAAAGGTTCAGAGATAAAAATAAGGATGAAACAGTTATGCATGGCAACTCAAACGTCTAAGGAGTTCGTGAAACTTACTTAGATGAAAAATGAAGTCTGAACACGAAAGCTTTTGAATGTCTGAATGTGAGTTCCTGGGATTTCTGGGCTCTGAAGATGGAAGTTCTTCGTAGTTCTTGGAGAGGAGATGGCGAGTGAAAAGTAAAAATGTGGATTTGGGGTATTATTTATAGTGACTGCGATACGGTAGAAGAAGTAATCATGAATTACCTTTTGCAAAGCATGGGGAAGTGTAATGGCCATCAGACAAGTTCTTGAGAAACCGAAAATACTTGATTGGACATGATTGGTCACTTTTCTGAAGAAAGTACAGGCGGCTTTGAGAGATTTCGTGGGGTATTCGAAGGGTCAATTTCCTAAGTTTACTTATTGCTGGTCGCAATAAATAAACTTGGGGGGAAAATGTTTACCCAAAAAAAATGGCTGTTGATTACGTGGCAAGGATTTCTCCCACGTGGTTGACACGTGGCGGAAGTACTGTTCGACTATCGACCAAAAGCACATCATTTCATCAGGCTTAACTGTTAGATACGACTAGGCTGGTCGTATAACTTAATTTATTTACTTCTAAGATTGTAATCCTATAATAATGGCATTGAATATTTCCTCATTATTACCTTGATATGTTGTTATTAAGGAAAGTTAAGGGCCATTGGCCCATGTAACCCTCCTTGAACCTATAAATATGCATGAAATAGCTCAAGGAGGGGATTTTTGATCTGGGAATCTTTTTGCTAAGTATTGAGAGAAAGAAAGCGATAGTGTGATTATTCATCATTTTATTGTAATTCTTTCAACGTTTGTGAAACTCAAGAACCCTAGTTCTTTGATCACAACTTTGAGATTCAATATCAATAATAGCACTAAGTGGACGTAGGTCATTACCATTCTTTGGGGCCGAACCACTATAAATCCTTGGTGTTTTCTTCTTTTCCATTAGATTAAATTGTTAATTATCGGTTTATCCTTTGTCGTACATTTGACTCCGTGTCGTTAGCCAAATCAAGGGTCAACAAGGTGCTTGTCACTCCAAGCCCCAAAGTCGTCCTAACGTGGAGTGCAGCTCCACTCTCCCTCCAGCGGAAGGGGTCAATAAGACCCTCGGAACCCAACTCTATCATGTGATTTAGCAAAATTTTATTCACCTTGCCCTGAGTTTTTATCCGGGATTCTATGTGATCAGCCTCAAAAAAAGGTGTTGTGTTTAACTACGATCTCCCTATCCACTACTGGGCCAAAGTGGGGAATAGTGGTCTCAAACGCAATCTACTTACCCTTACACTTACTTTGAGAAAAAGAGCTCATGACTGACTTCTTCTGGTGGGCCAAGATTTAGCTCGCATGGTGACAAAGCGGCCTGTTAGAGGTGACCTAAGATAAAACCTTGCTACGGTGATAAAGGTATGGCAACCGAAGGGTTTGAACTTGATCTATTTGACCTAAGATATATACAAGCTATGATTTCCCCTATCAACAACGTGTGTGTTCACGCGCGTTTAGTAACCATGCGCTGTAAACTCGAGAAATCCCCTGATACTTTGGGATCTGCATGCAAAACCCAATACCTTTAGTAACCATGCCTCTCAAGAGAGTAGGAGTTTTCTCTCCGAATGGTTCATGAATGGATCAAGCACAAGGCCATTAATAGTGCTAAGCGCGAACTGTGACAAATACATAAGTGTAGAGTCCCAGAATGTTTACTTAGCTAGCTAGATAATTAGTAGTAATTTGTAGTATTTTAGATTTCGTGGATTTTGGTTCAAACCGGGAATTAGTAGGACACTTGTAGCAATAGTTATGGATTTTATAAGTTTAACCTATAGTTTAGAAATATTAATTATAACATAAGGTTTGATTAATATTTTTGGTCATAGAAATAATTTAGTTATAACCTAAGGTTTAGATAGAACCATTAAGAGCATGACACTTGTCATAATCATGTTTATTTAAGGATTTAATTATAGTTTAAATAAAAGAAAGTTTTAGAAACTCTCGAATCTTCTAGAACCATTAAGAGCATGACACTTGTCACAATCTTGTTTATTTGAGGATTTAAGCACTTTAAATGGATAATTCAATAATAGAAGTCTCTAGAAGCTCTAGACCCTTCCAGAACTTGCTGGAATCATGTATTACTCAGTCAAACCTAATTATTCAACTCTAATTATCCTAACTTCGTGCAAAAATGCTTTTAAATTATCTACGTATGTCGACATATCGCAGCTTTAGAGGCGATATATCGCAGCGCGGGAGATAAGGAAAACACGTTGACTTCGCATGAACGAAACCACGAACACTCGGGATATAGGATCAGGTGATATATTGGCCCCAGGTGTAGTTTTTTTGAACTTCGAGAAATCCGAACTTGATTCATCCCTTAACCTCTTGACTTGCCTCTGAACGTTTTTGATCGAGTCTTAAGCATCTATTGACCAAATATTCAATTATTTTTCATTTAATATTCATTATTTTATTCAAGCCAAAAGGAGATATTTTCATTCATTGAACTCTATAAATAGGACCTAGTACTAAGCCATTTTTCTTCATTCTTCAAGCTGTGTTTAGAGCCTTCAAGCTGCTAGGATTTCTATAGAGTGATACACTTGGGTTTTGGGGATAAAATCCTTATCATCTTAAGCTTTATAAACACTTGGGTAGTGAGATAAAGTGTGTTTTCGATATTGTAGTGTAGATTGGTTCTAGTTCATCCAAGGTAATATTATTCATAAGTTCTATTCTTTATGATTCCTTAGTTTTCCTTAAGTTTCTTTCAGATCCTAACTTTTGTTTATGGTTTTGTGGTTAGGTGTTTAAGTTCTTTGATTTAAGGTTCTTATTGGTAAGTTTCTTCTTTGATGGTTTAGTTTCCTTTTAATCTCTTTTCTTTAGAAACTCACCATTCTTACTTTTGGTTTTAGGAGTGTTCTAATCCCGCTCTTGTTTTCAAATATCCCGGTGTTGGTAAGGAAAATAGGATAGATTTTATATGTTTATATGATATGCTATGCTTATGTTATGTTATGTTACATTTACATTATGTATAGTATGTTTATAGTCCTTGGGCACATGACTTGTCTACCTAGCAAGCCGCAATAATTTATGCGCATATGACTTGCTTGGCTAGCAAGCCCCACAAATCTATGGGCATATGACTTTCTTAGTTAACAAGCCCCAAGAAGTATGATGGCCATTGTAGTCTTATATGATATATGTTTTATAGTATATGTTTATGATATAGTCTGATGTATATGATTTATGTTATATGTTGTTAGTAGATTTTCCTTGTTGGGTATTAGGCTTATTCCTTTATTTTTAGTGTGATGCAGGAAACTAGATACGAAGGCGGAAGGATTCTTGGTGCCTTGACTTGTGTGTTGAGGATGAATGGGTTGCAAGTCGATCGAGGATGACGTTTATTTTAGTTTTTGAATTATGTTTTCTTTTGTAATTCCGCATTTAGTTTTGATCAATTGATTTAAGGTTATGTTTTATTAAACAATGGGTACCCATACCACATTTTATAATTTATATTGTAATTTGCACAACATTTTGAGTTTTAATAAAGTTATGATTATTTCTTATGTATGTTTTTTTTTCTTTTCAAAATAGTAGCTATGTCTATTAGTTTTAATGGTCCAAGGTCTTAGAAATAGTTGAGTCATTACAATAAGTAATCAGATAGAGGTGTGTGAGAAATTACCTATTTTTATCACTAGGAATGTTGGGTTAAATCTTTAAAGAATACCTTAGCATTTCGATTTAAGCTTTGTAGTGTTTTCACTATAGTAAAGTTCAAACCCAAAAGGTACTTTACTATATGTACTAATATCGTTGGCTAGAGAAGTGAGGGTGTATTTAACCAAGTGGGGGAATGTTGAGATTGGTTAAATACATGGTCAAATTGTTTAGGCACGAAGGGGTGCTAAAACAGTAATGATTTCACAAAAGTCAACATGTGAAAGTTGACTTTCAGTATAAGCATTTATAAATCAACTTTTTTGGTCCAAAATGTTTATTTGGAATATATGAGAGTACTTAAGAAGTTTGGGAGCATTTGTAGGTGTTTTGAGACAAGTCTCGGAGTACCAAAACAGAGGCGTCGATGACGCGTCACCCCTAGGAGGCGACACATATAGAGTCCAAGAACTTTACTTAGCTAGTTAGATAGTAGTAGTAGTAGTAGTTAGTAGTAGTTATAGCATGTTTATAACTATGGATTTTGGTTCAAGCCGGGACTTAGTTGGACACTCGTAGCAACACTTGTAGATTTTATAAGTTTAACCTATAGTTTAAGAATATTAATTATAACCTAAGGTTTGATTAATATGACTGATTATAGAAATGATATTTATTATACTATAAGGTTTAGATAGACCCAATAAGATAATGACACTTGTCATGTGCATGTTTAATGAGAAATTAAGTATTTTTGAGGAATAGTTTATTAAGAGTAATATTTGAAAATCCCAGAGTCTGCTAGCAGCTTTGAAATCGTTATAGGACTCAGTCAAAGATGTTTACTCAATTCAAATTAGGCTTAAAAAGTGCAATTACGTGTATAATATTTTAATGTATGCCGATATATTGATAACTCTACAACATAGAGTTATCTTAGTCACTTTTAGGCTTATAATTCAATGAAATTAGAGTGATATTTGTTCTTTTTGTTTATTTTGTGTTTAATTTCACTTTATATGTGTTTGTGTTAGTTTTGATAAGTTTAGTGTTTGGTATTTGTTAAAGGATTAGAAATGGCTCATTAATAGGTGAAATTATCTTGTGAATAGAAGACTTGAAAAGGCTCACTTTGGTTTTTTAGTTTCTTTTGTTGAGCAGGAAAACTCAGAAATGCGACCGCATTTACTTTAACCACATTTCCTGGAGCTTTGCGTGGATGATGTGGCTGCTCACTTAAGTGACTACTGAAGTGGCGTTTTTGAGGAAGGCAGCTGGAATTCATTAATCTACATCACCTTTGGGTCCCATAACAAGGGGTGCACGTGAGGAACAAGGAATTTTCTGAATTGGGAAGGAAACCCCAAGGAGGCAAAGGGGGATATGACATATATTTTTCTCTCTTTCCCTTTTTCATCTGACCACCATTTTTTGAGAAAGAAACCAGCAACCACCACCATTAGGGAGACCATATTTTGAGCTTCAAGGAGGAGGAAAGAAAGTGCAAGGAAGAAAGAGAAGAAGAGATAAATTCATTTGACTCTTAGTGTTTGGATTTTATCTTCTCTACTCTTAATCTTTGTATTTGAATTCCTTTAATTGATTCTCATTAAACCCATGGCTGAAATTATTATAATTGTTCTCTTGAATTTTAGTATGAACTAAACTTTTGTAGTTAGAGATGCTAATGAACTCTAATATGTAATTTTGGGTTTGTGGGTAATTTTAATGTTAAAGTTGTTTTGAGGTTTTGTTCAATCAATGGGTATTATTGTTTATACTTGCTCTATGTTTGGCCAACTTGAGTAGGTAATTAAATTGGTATTGATGATGGAAAGGTCAATATTAATGGATATAAAAATTGATTGATGCATGTTCTTAACTTTTATGTTCTAGAAATTGTGTTTATATAGGAATATATAATCACCTTGCATGATTTTATAGGTTTGTGCTCAAATTGATATTCTTAACATTGGTTGGGCATAGGAATATGTTAATTAATGTAAGGATTGAACCTTAATTGCTTTGGAAAAAGAATTAAGACGAATAGAAAACCTAGTCAACATTACCCAGAATTGCGACCGCATTGTTACCCGCATCTGTGCCCAGAAATGCATATTAGAGGGATTTGGTAGCTCTAACTTCCCATCATCGCTTGATTAATCAATTGCTTACTGTTTTAGCTTGGTTTGGTTGTTTAGTTTACTTATTTATATTTTGTTTTTAATTTTAGTTCAATCAAACCTTATTGCTTATTTTTTATTCCAAATTGTTGGGTTTTGGTCTTTACAATATCTTGCTTAAACAATCCCTGAGGAGAGGATATTAAAATACTTACTATTATATTACTTGCATGCAATTGTGTACACTTGCACACTAAATATCATAAGAAAATATCGCAACATATATCGCAGCTTAGGGGCCGATATATCGCCAGTAGGGGAATACGAAAACACGTAACTTCGCACGACCACTTCGACGAGCCTTGGGAATATCAGCCTAGGCGATATATCGGCTCTAGGGCTGCATTTTCAACTAATTTTGAAACCGAGCTCATTTTATTCCATAACCTCTTGATAAGTCCAGAATCTTTTTGACCGAGTCTTCAGCCTCTGCTGAACGATTATTCAAATGTTTTTCAATTAAAAAGCCATTATTTTATTCAAGCTAAATGAAGATCTTTTCATTCTTGAACTCTATAAATAGGACCTACTTCCCAGCCATTTATTTCATTCTTCAAGCTGAGTTCAGAGCCTTCAAGCAGCTAGGTTTACTTTAGAGTATTAAACACTTGGGTTGTGGTTATAAGCTTTATCATCATAAGCTTATTAAACACTTGGGAAGTAAGGTTCATAGTGTGTATTTTGATTTCGAGGTGTAGTTCGGTCATAGCAATTTCAAAGGTATTCCTATTCTTAGTTCCTTTTTGTATTGTTTCATTAGTTTTTATAGTTTTCTCTACTCAAATCCTAACTCAGTCTTCTCTATTTGTGGTTAGGCATCTAAGTTCTTTGAACTTGAGGTTTCTTGTCGGTAAGTATATTCTCGGTGGTTTTTAGATCATTTATTTTCATCTCTTCCTTTTAGAAAACTCACCTTTCTATTAATGGTTTTTAGGAGTGTTCCAAAATCCCGACCTTCTTCTCACATCCCGGTAATTGGTAAGGAAAATAGGATAGTTTTTATGTGATATGTGCTATGTTTATATAATATGTTATGATTATGCTATAGTATGATTTTATGTGTTATGATATATGCATGTTTTGGGGCTTATAGTTGTTATAGCAAACCCTAATACTTTTATGTTTTGGGGCTTATAGTTGTTATATAGCAAACCCTAATACTTTTATGTTTTGGGGCTTATAGTTGTTATATAGCAAACCCCAACACTTTTATGTTTTTGGGGCTTATAGTTGCATAACTAAGCAAACCTCATTGTAGTTTGAGGCTTATAGTTGCATGGTTTGCAAACCTCAATAGTCACCATGTACATGGGTTAGAATTATGATATATGTATTATAGTATATGATATATGTTCATAGTTTATGTGTAAGATTATGTTTCATGCTTGTAGTAGATTTTCCTTGCTGGGCATTAGGCTCATTCCTTTGTTTTATATGTGTAGGAAAATAGTTATGGCGGCGGGAAGATTCTTGGCGGCTTGGGATTGTGTATTGAGGGAGAATGGATTCGGTGGATTGCGCGAACGATTCAAGGATGAAGTTGTTTAAGTCCTTTTACTATGATTTTTATGTATTTTTCTGCACTTTGTTTTGTAACGAATTTTAAGATTTAAGTTATGTTCTATTTTATTTTCAAAACAATGGGATCCCATATCCTAACCGAATTTTTATGTATTTAACCTTTGCTTTACAGTTTTTAATAAAGTTATGGTTATTTCATATGTAAGTTTTCTTAAGATTAGTGCCTATGTATAGTAGTTATTAATGGTTCGAAGTCTAGAATAGTTGGGTCATTACAACACATCACCAAAAGCATGAAACCCTTGGCTAAGACGGATCAGGTGAAATTGTTTAGGCACGAAGAGGTTCTAAAACAATAACAATTTCACAAAAGTCAACATGTGAAAGTTAAATGTCAGTATAGGCATTTATAAATCAACTTTTTGGGTCCAAAATGTTTATTTGGAGTATATGAGAGTACCCAAGAAGTTTGGGAGCATTTGGAGGTGTTTTGAGACAAGTCTTGGAGTGTCAAAATAGAGGCGTCAGGGACGCGTCGCCAAAAGCATGAAACCCTTGGCTAAGACGGACCAGGAGAAATTGTTTAGGCATGGTGAAATTGTTTAGGAATGAAGAGATACTAAAACAATAACGATTTCACAAAAGTCAACATGTGAAAGTTGACTTTCGGTTTAGTTATTTATAAATCAACTTTTTGGGTCCAAAATGTTTATTTGGAGTATATGAGAGTACCCAAGAAGTTTGGGAGCATTTGGAGGTGTTTTGAGACAAGTATTGGAGTGTCAAAATAGAGGCATCGGGGACGCGTCGCCAAAAGCATGAAACCCTTGGCTCAGACGGACCAGGAGAAATTTTTTAGGCATGGTGAAATTGTTTAGGAATGAAGAGATGCTAAAACAATAACGATTTCACAAAAGTCAACATGTGAAAGTTGACTTTCAGATTAGTTATTTATAAATCAACTTTTTGGGTCCAAAATGTTTATTTGGAGTATATGAGAGCACCCAAGAAGTTTGGGAGCATTTTGAGGTTTTTTGAGACAAGTCTTAGAGTGCCAAAACAAAGGCGTCGGTGATGCATTGCCAAAAGCATGAAACCCTTGGCTGAGACAGAGCAGGCGATGCATCGCCTGGTCATAGGCGATACATTGCCCAATGCCAGGCGATGTGTCGCCTTGGCTATTACGGAAAGTTCATACTATTACGTAAATAACCTCCAAAACTTAAATTTAAATGCTCTAATATCATTGGTTAAGCCTAATGAGGGTCATATACTATTTAAGGGCTTTATATGAGTTAATTGGTGAATTTATCACTCACGTCTCTCTCTCTCTCTCTTAAAAGAAGAACTCCCTCTCTTTAGCTCCAAGATTACTAGTTTTCTCCAAGATCTTCATCGAGAAAGCTTGGTATATATGAACGATCAAGCCTTGTATATCCCAATCTCATTCCATTATTGTATCTTCAAGCATTTCCATAGAGAAGGATGGGAATAGAGATTTTTGGAAAATAAATCTTCATTTGTGTCAAGGCTTGCAACTTTTGTGTTTCACATAAAATCATAGTTTGTGATTTTATGTTCCTAGGGTTTGTTCTTCAAGGAAGGTCCACTCTAAACTCTTACCTTATTGGATTTATGTAATTTGTGTTTAACTATTCTCAAAGATTTTTTTACTTGTATCTTTTGTCTTGAGTATCACAAACCAAAGGTTATATATATCCTAATCCCTAACCAAGGTCATTAGAACCTAGGACCCTTAATTCCTAAGATGCATTTGCGAGGCTTTTCTACTCACAGTTTTTCGCTGCTCGAACTCTGCCAGCCGAGATCAATGACCTTGTTGAAATTAAACAAGGACCCAATGAGCCCTTTAAAGATTTTGTGTAGTGTTTCATGCAAGAAGTTTCTCTCTCTAAGAAAGTCAACGATGTTGGAAAACTGATGGCCATCATGGCTGGAATCCAAGTCAAAGGTCCGCTTTGGACTGACCTTAGAAGAAAAATCATCTACTCGACCAGAGAGTTTCTCGATCAAGCAAATGAGTTTATAAAACTGGAAGAAGCTATTTAGAAAGCTGATCAAGCTAACCAAGCTAGAACCAATACTGCACTAGCATAAAACTCTGATGAAACTAACAAGAACCAGTCAACTAATGGTAACAAAAATTAGCAGAATAGTGGTAAAAAAAACAACAATTCTAGTGGTGGCAATAATAATGACAATAAACGAGCAAATACCAGTGATATGCTACGAGAATATGTGCCTTGTTTCACCACCTACACTACGCTTTAGGGTCATAAGCAGAAGTACATTATAGAAAACCTATTCCTATTAGAAAGGATATAAGCTAGAGAGACACCAAAAAGTTCTACCGCTCCCATAATGATTATGGACATGACACTAATGAGTGTAATCAGCTTAAAGATTAAATATAATTCCTCATTCGCTAAAATCATCAGGCCCATTCGACAACCTACCGAATAGAATACGGCTACTGCAGGAACTCTTGATGCACCAGCCCAACCACTACAACCAGCCCCTGTAGCAGGTTGATTAGACATGATTCGCGAAGGACCACACCTGGCTTGCGATAGCAGAAAGGCCCTAGATCTGTATGCCCAAACACTACGCCATAAACCAGGAGAAGAGGTGTTGGAACTCGAGGAGCATACTCTAAAAACAACTCGATACGAGTGTAAGCCTATTACATTCATCGAGGATGATGCCACACATGTCAGGTTCTCGCATAACGATCCTTTTGTAATAAAAGCCCAAATTGTCATTATGATCATTGCACGAACCATGGTGGATCATGGTTTTTTTGTTAACATCCTTTTTAAGACCACTCTTGAAAGAATGAAACTTTCTGTTTGAGATCTTGAGCCCTACACACAGACCTTATATGGTTTTACTGGAGAAGGAATGACTCCAGTAGGGACAAATCGACTGGTAGTAACTATTGGAGCTGTACCAATGAACAACATAGTTATGGCCACTTTTGTTGTGGTCGACCTTCCCTCAACTTTCAACGCCTTGCTTGGAAGGCCAATACTTATTGATCTATGAGCTATTACATCAATTGTTCATCTAACAATGAAGTTCCCAACCAATGCTGGAAATGAATGTGTAAAAGGGAATCAACGGGAAGCTCGAGAGCGCTACAAATCTTCCATTACAACTGCTAAAAATGGCTTGGTAATAACTAGCATGATTTTCATTGGACCAGTAGAAAACAAGCCAACAACATTAATGGGGATGAGCATATCAAAGGCACAAGAGCAAGCTTGCCCAAAAGACCAGAACACCTCCAAATAGGGCGTTACCCAAAGTGAGGAAATGGACTTTGATTATCGCTTTGACAAATATGATACTAGAGTGGGACCAATTGAGGACCTCGAAGAGGTTCCACTCGACCAGTTGAGTAAAAATTGGAAAGAAAAAAACAAGCTGAAGAGGCCAAACTTGAACTCATAAGTTTTTTAAGAAACAACCAAGATGTGTTTGCCCAGTCGCACAAGGACATGGTGCGTATCGGCCCTACTGTAATTAACCATGCCTTAAATATTTACAAGGAGAATTTCAAGTCCGTTCAATAGAAAATGAGGCTACTTGATAAATAAAGGTCCAAGGCCTTAAAGGAGGATGTTGAAAGGTTGAAGGAAACTAGGTTTCTAAGAGAAGATTTTTACCCTGAATGGGTTGTAAACCCTGTCCTAGTACCAAAGCCCAATGGCAAGTGGAGGACCTATGTTGATTTCATAGACTTAAGCAAAGCATGCCCAAAAGACTACTTCCCTTTGCCAAGGATAAACCAGCTAGCTGATGCTATGGCAGGGCGTGAGGTCCTTACTTTTATGGATGCCTACTCAGGGTACAATTAGATTAACATGCACCTTCCCGACAAGGATCATACTAGCTTCATGACCGACATAGGCTTATACTGTTATAAGGTAATGCCTTTTGGACTCAAAAACGTTGGCACGACGTATCAACGCTTAGTCAACATGGAAGTCTATGTCGATGATATGTTGGTTAAGTAAAAAAAAAGGCTAGGGGGCATGTTCAAGATCTAGAAAAATTCTTTAATATATTAAAACATTACAATATGAAGCTTAACCCTTTAAAGTGCTCATTTGGAGTTGGAGTAGGCTAGGGAAAATTTATTGGGTTCATTGTCAATTCAAGAGGCATAGAGGCTAATCTAGAGAAAATCAAGGCTTTAATTGACATGAAGTCATCAACCAAGATA